>NC_092810.1:81268258-81623758 GCF_040954645.1 Diabrotica undecimpunctata | reverse complement strand
CACATTTGGCGGGGACAAAAACAG
This sequence comes from Diabrotica undecimpunctata, assembly GCF_040954645.1. NCBI lineage: Eukaryota > Metazoa > Arthropoda > Insecta > Coleoptera > Chrysomelidae > Diabrotica > Diabrotica undecimpunctata. Next base: position 81,623,734 of record NC_092810.1, on the reverse strand, counting down.
TAACGAAAAGAAACAACATGTCGACCACAAGGAGTCAAAGCAAAATGCAAGAAAGGAAGGAGGATAACAGAGAAGAGGAAACAATTGTTGAAGAAGGATCGGATAATGAAGGAAATGCTACAATAATGGAGGAAAGAAAAGAAACAGGGATGTTAGAAAAATTATTAGAAATGATGCAAATAAAGACACAACAAATACAAGAATCGTCACAAAAAAATGGAACAAAAAATGGAAGAAAACCAAAGAGAAATATCACAGAGAATAGAACAGAAATTAGAAGAAAATGATAGGAAAAGGGAAAAGCGTGTGGACAAATATGAAAATGAAGTAAAAGTCTATTTAGAAAAAGTTAGAGAAGAAACAGAGAGGAAACTAGAGATGCAGAGAGAAGAAATAGAAACTAAAATGAAAGATATTAAGACTATGCAAAAGATGGAATTAGAACAGTTAAAAGAAAAATTTGTAGGTGCGCTACAAGAAGACAGGAAAGAAATGGAAAGGAAACTTAAGCAAAATGAAAAGCAAATGGCAGAAATTGAACTAAGAGGAGTAGAGAGAGAAGAAGTTATCGTCCATGGAACAAGCGAGGCGAAAATACAATTTGGCGGGGATATTAGTAAAACACACCCAATACCGTTTGTTAAAAATTTGAAAACCAAATTGCAACATGTTAGATATTTTGACGATTGCAAAGAAACAATTAGAAACCAGCTGAAAGAAGGAGCAGCGTTATGGTATGAAAGCAAAGATGAGTTTGAAAATTGGACAGATTTCGAAAATAAATTTCTCAACTATTTCTGGGGGAAAAATAAACAGAGGGAAATCAACCAAGAGCTACAGAATGGAAAATATCACGAGAAAATGGGAATATCTGAAGAAAGATATGCTTTGCAGATATATAACAATTCAAAATATCTAGATTACAAATACTCTACCGAACAACTGGTAGAAATGATAAGCAGACATTTCGAAGAAACGTTGGAGGATCACGTGATTTTGAGAAACTATCAAGATATTGATAGTTTGTGTCAATTCCTACAATTAAAAGAAGCGAAAAGAAGAGAAATGCGAAACAGAAGACAACATGGCCAATATAATGGACCGGAAAGAAGGTATCAATCAAATTATGACCAGAGAAACCGACATCCCCGATCAACAAATGAATATAGGCCAAGAGAATACCACAATTACACTAGACAACAAAATTATGATAACAGGAATGACACACAAAATAGAACATATGAAAATCACAACAGGAACAGAGCTGCACAAAATCCTCCGAATAGGAATACGAACGAACAAAGGGACGGTAGAAATAATCAGAGCTTCCAACGACAAAATAGAAGGGAGATGAATCATGTAGCAATAGAAAACGAGGAAGAAGATGTATGCAATGAATCCAGACAGGATTTTCAATAAAGCATTCACTAAACAAAAGTAAAAAACTCTCCGGTATATTTTGTCACCCGAGACAGTTTATACAGTTGGCGGGAAACGAAAGACAAAATTCTAATTCCAATCTAATATTTTTAGATGCATTTATAAAACATAAAGCGATTAAAATTTTGATTGATTCTGGATCGGAGATATCGTTAATCAATAAAAAACTAGTAAAAGAATTAAATTTGGACAGATTTGTGTATAAGATTCCTAGGGTTGCTTTAGTGGGTGCAAACAATAAAAAATTGACGACAGTAAACGAAGGTTTGGGAGTACGGATCAGAGTGGGAGACCAATTCTATATTATGCAATGTGTAGTGATCGAAGATTTAAATCATGATATGATAGCGGGAATTGATGAATTGAGTGAAAAACATATCACCATTAATTTTTCTGAATATAAACTGGAAATCAGAGCAGAACCAGACAACACAGAAGAAGAAAAGGAAACAGATAGGAAAAAAATTTTTGATAGGGTAAATGAACAGGAAAAACATAAAGAAAGATAAACCGAAAGTACAAGAAAAAAATCAATCAGAAGAGAAAAAGAGAAGGAAGAAAAAGAAGAAGAGTTCGAAAAGAGAGCAGGAAAACAAGGTGGAGACAAGAGAAAAACAGGAAATAGAAGGTACAGAAGAATTGTTGGCAACCAACGATAAAACAGAAAGGAAGCAGGAAGAAATGGAAGTTATCATAAGAGAAATGAAAGGAGTAGAAACGTGGTGCTCGGAATACCAAACGGAAATTGAAGATAGAGAAAAAACAGAAGAAGAAATAAAGGATGAGGACAGAGAAGAAATGGCAATTATGGACGAGAATCCAGAATTTGAAAACCTGTGAAAAAAATGAGGATGAAAGAAAAATAAAATGTGGAGAAAACATGGAAAAGGAAATAGAGAAGATTTTAGAAAATTATGGAGATCTTATTAATGAAGAAAGCCGAGTGGCTAAAAATTATGAACATTCTTTTAAAGTTAAAACCTTAGAAAATTTTAAATCGAAAACATATCCAATCCCGTATAAATACAGGCAAAGCGTCGGACAGGAAATTGAAAATATGATCAAAGACAACGTGATCGAAAGATGTGACTCTCCATATATCAACCCGATAGTATGCGTAAAAAAATCGAGTGGTGATTTGCGATTATGTTTAGATGCAAGAAACATTAATTCACACACAATCGCTTAATACGAAGCGCCTTTGAACATCGAAGCCATATTTGGACGAATCACAGGATCACACATTTTCTCCAAAGTCGACTTGAAACACAGTTTTTGGTTAATATCTTTGGCAGAAAAGTGTCGAAATTATACCGCTTTTTCTATCGACGGAGTGGTGTACCGATTTAGGGTGGTACCATGTGGACTAAAAAATTGGAATATCTCGGACATATTACACGTGGAGAGAAATACACCTTGCTCCAACTGATCATGCAGGGAAAGATCCAAGGAAAGAGAAGCATAGGGAGGCGTAGAATGTCATGGCTGCGCAACCTGAGAGAGTGGTACGGATGTACATCAAATGAACTTTTCAGAGCAGCCGTCTCAAAAGTTCGAATAGCTATGATGATTGCCGACCTCCGCCGCGGAGATGGCACTTGAAGAAGAAGAAGATTTGGACTACAGAGTGCATGCGCTGCTTTGGTTCGCGCATTACACACAATCTTAAATAGGCATGGAGAATTTGTTGTACATTACATAGATGATTTATTAATTTTCTCACCGGATATAACAAGCCATCTACGACATATTCATACTGTTCTCGAAGAACTTGATTAAGCGGGATTAAAATTAAATATTCAAAAGTGTCAGTTTTTCCAAAAAGAAATACTGTATTTAGGATTCAAATTAGACACAAAAGGGATTAGTCTTGCAGAAGATAGAATCGAAGTCATAAATAACTATCCTAGGCCAACCAATTTAAAAACTTTGTGGGGATTTTTAGGAATGGTAAACTATTTCAAAAAGCTGATACCAGACATCAGCACAAAAGAAATACCGTTGACAGCATTACTTAAGAAAAATGTCAGGTGGAAATGAGGAACTGAACAAGAAATGGCTTTCAAAAATTTAAAAGGAGCGTTTTCCACAGCTGTAAGAGTACACCACCCAAGATATGATCAACCTTTCATGCTCAGGACCGATGCTTCCATAAAAAAATCGCAGGGGTGTTATCACAGATCTAACACGATATAGAGGTGCCAATCTGTTTGTCTCCCGTGTAACCAAAACGTATGAGAGAAAATACAGCGTTACTGAATTAGAGTTTGCCAGTGTGTTATTTTGTGTAAATAAATTACGTTTTTACCTACTTGGGGCGAAATTCACCATTGAAACAGACCATGCGGCATTGGTACACATAATGAAAAATAGGCTGCTAAATAATATAATTCATAGGGCATTCTTTTACTTCAAGAGTATGATTTTGAATTTAAATATATCAAAGGAACTGACAATATCTTGGCTGATGTGTTGACGAGAGATGAACAATGAAAGACAACGCAAAGAGGATCACAAAACTCTCCACATCGGCATGAACATAAGGAGAGAAGAAGCAGGCATCTTCTTTGGCTCAGATCAGGGAAAATCAGGAAGAATTGGATGAAAGAGAAAAGCAAAGGGCTGAACAAGAAGATAGATAACTTATATTTTAAGAGGGTCGATGATAAAGAACTATATGTAATCACGGAGCAGACGGCAAAAGAAGTTTTTTTAAAGTTACACTGTGACAACGGACATATTGGAAGCAGGAAGGTGTGGCTTATGTTCAGGGATAACTACATTTGTCGACAGGACTATACAATAGCCAAAGAGGTGACTCGAAATTGTGTGAGATGCCAGAAGTGTAAAAGTAGGAATTTCAAAAATGAAAACGTCACAAAAAACGTCATAGCTCGGAAGAAACTGGATATTGTCGCCATTGATATGTTGAGCGACTTGATAACAACAACACAGAGGAATAAACACATACTAGTTATGATGGATTTTTTCTCAAAATATGTAAAATTGTACGCATGTCAAACCACGAAAGGAATTGAAATCCTTCGAAAGATAGACGATTTTATAGAAACAGTGGGAAGACCAGACAATATTTTATTGGACAATGCGACATACTTTAGGAACGAACGCTTTAAAGGGGAGTTACGAGAGAGAGACATCAATACAAAATTTATAAGCATCCACCATCCACAGAGCAACCCATCGGAGCGTTTTATCATTGTTTAAATAGGACTAGTTAGACAATCCTTATGGAACAAACGTTTGACTTTTATTCTGCCGTCATGTGGTGGCCTCTAGTCATAAATTTAAAAAACTATTAACAGAAACTTAATTCTCTGCAGGATTCTATTCGAGTATATTTTTACCTGTTCATTATTAATGCAAACCTGTACACGGATGCCAGATTGTGAAGAAAATATAAGACTTTAATAAAATGCTTATTGTTATTATTGTTGTATGTGTCTAGTGAAAGATAACTTGACTATTTCGAGCGAATATTTCAAATTGTTTATTTATTATTATTAATTATTATTAATTTTATTATTATTATTTTTAATAAACATCTTCAAATTGATATTACACCTACAACAGTAAAAAAAATAGGCGAGAATACATGCGTAATAAAACTAAGAAATGAAGAGGAAAAACACGAGATTATGGCAAAAAAATATAAACTAAAAAACGTCGTAGGAGAGAAAGTATTCATCAATGATGACTTGACTAGAGAAGAGAAAGAAAAGCAGAAACACCTAAGAAATTTTGCAAAAAACGAAAAAGAGAAAGGCAAAGACGTCAAAATTGGTTACAACAAGGTGTTAGTAAACCAAGAAGAATGGAGATGGAACAAAATAAAAAAGGAACTGGAAAAACATCCAAAAAACTAGAAAACTACACCCACACGAGGAACATTGATAACGACCAAAGCAACGGAAAGGATCTGACAATGACGACCAGGGCGACGAATAGGAATAACGATAGGAAAAAGCACGATGCAAAGGTAAACAAGGATGAGAATAGAAAGAAGATGAAAGATATACCGCAGAAAAAAGGAGAGATAAAAATGGGAACATGGAACGTAAGAAGCATCAATGGAAAAGAGGTAGAACTTGTAGAAGAAATGATCAGACAAAAAATAGAAATATTAGGAATAACGGAAACGAAAATGAAAGGAAGAGGTTTTAAGAAAATACACAAAGGATATTGGTTATTTTGGGTAGGAGCTGATGCAAAGGAGAGAGCAAAAGAAGGCGTAGGGATAATAATTGCACCGAATAGACTACAATACGTTATAGAAGAAACATATGTTAACCAGAGAATATTATCGCTGAAAATGAAACTGATAGACGAGGAAATATGGACAATAATAACAGCCTACGGAGTAAATGAAAATGCAAAAAAGGAAGAGAAGGATAAATTTTTCGAGGAGCTCCAAATGCAAATTGACAATGGGGAAGAAAATATAATTGTAATGGGAGATCTAAACGGTAGAGTCGGAAATAATAACAATGGAATTGAGGAATGCATGGGAAAAGAAGGAGAAGAAATACTAAACAAAAATGGTGAAAGAATAATAGAAATATGTATGGAGAATAAACTTGTTATAACAAATACAAAATTTAAACATAAAAAAGTACACAAATACACGAGAGTACAAGAAAGTAGAAATGAAAAATCAATCATAGATTACTTTTTGGTAAGTAGCAACAAATGGAAAAGAGTACAAGACACGAAAGTCAAAAGAGGCTCAGAGATTGGCAGTGATCATCATCTAGTAATAATGAGAATGAGAACAGCAAAAGAAAATGAAGAAAAGAGGAGAAAGGTAGTAAATGAAAAAGTAAAAAGCTACAAATTAAAAGAAGAAAGATATAAGAAGATATTCCAAGAAAAATTAGACAATATTTTGAAAGGTAGGTCAAAAACTGCAAGTATAGAAGAAAAGTGGGAAAATCTCAAGACCAGCTTAATCATAGCTGCTGAGGAAACTTGCGGGAAGACAAAAATAGCAAATAATAGCATGAGGAGAACTCAATGGTGGACGGACGAAATACGAAGGAAAGTAAAGAACAAAAAAGAAAAATGGAAGAGATATCTAAGTACAAAGCGCCCTGAAGATTATGAGGCATATAAAGAAAAAAGAAAAGAGGTTAAAATAGCTGTGAAAGCAGAAAAAGAAAGGTCATGGGAAAAGTTTGGACTAAAAATGACAAATAATTATAGAGAAAACCAAAAACTCTTCTATGGCGCATTAAAACAGCTCAGACAAAAGAAAGAACACATGATGCCGAATATAAAAGACAAGAATGGAAAGGTAATAACAGAAGAAAACCAAATAATGGAAAGATGGAGAGAACATTTCAAAGAGCTAACTCATACAGACGTAGACAACATAGTGGAGATACAAGAAATTAATGAAGAACAAAAAGTAGAACCCATAACAACAGAGGAACTAGAAAAGGCAATTGAAAGAGTTAAATTGGGCAAAGCACCAGGCAAGGATGATATCACTCCGGAAATGATAAAATTCATGGGAATAGAGGGAGTGGACAGCATGAAAGAACTAATGAATGATATCATAAAGAGAGCAGAAATACCACAGGACTGGAAGAAAGACATTATACTACCAATACACAAAAAGGGCGACAAGAGAAACTGTAATAATTACCGAGGTATTACTATATCAAGTATTCCTGGGAAGGTATTCGCAAGAATAATAGAAACAAGAATAAAAACCCAAATAGAACCAACTATGGAAGATACACAATGTGGATTCAGGAAGGACAGAAGCACGCAAGACCACATATTCACAATAAGACAAATAAGTGAGAAAGTAATCAATAAAAATAGAGAAATACATATATGCTTTATTGATCTGGAAAAGGCGTTTGACAGAATACAAAGAAAGGACGTATGGAGGACATTAAAGGAAAGAGGAGTTGACAGGATAACAATTGATGTAATAAAGGATATGTACAATAATAATACAAATACGGTGAGAACCAACAACGAGGAATCCGAAGAATTTACTACAAGTCAAGGCGTCAAACAGGGATGCGTGTTGAGCCCACTGCTGTTCTCAGTGGTACTGGATGAAGCAATAAAGAAAGCCAAGAGAAGAATGAGAAAACTAACATTAGGATACTGGCAAATGAAACAGACTCAACTATCAGAGCTTCTATTTGCAGACGACATGGTTTTGATAGCAGAAAACAGAGAAGACCTACAGAACAACCTTGAAATCCTAGAAGAAGAACTGTCAAACATAAATATGAAAATAAATACAGAGAAAACAAAAACAATGATAATTTCAAATAAGAGAAAGACACACGCAATACAATTAAACGAAAAACAACTAGAACAAGTGGAACATTTTAAATACCTAGGAGCAATAATTGAATCAAACGGTAAACAAGACATGGAAATAAATGAGAGAATGGGACGAACAGGAAGCTTATTTAACACTATGAAAACAACATTTTTGGGGAAAAAAGAAATACCGGAGAAGGTAAAAACGGCAGTCGTTAAATCAGTAGTTAGACCTACAATCATCTATAATAGCGAGTCATGGACATTGACAGGAAGACAAAAATCTCGAGTCAATGCTATGGAAATGAGGTTCCTGAGGAAAATAGCAAACAGAAAGAGGACAGACAAAATACGAAACGAAACAATCAGACAAAACCTAAAACTAGAACCAATAAACAAAAAAATAGTAGAGGGGCAACTAAGATGGTTCGGGCACGTGTGTAGAATGTCGAATGAAAGATTAACAAAACGAGTGTTTGAAACGAGAATGCAAGGGAAAAACAAACGAGGAAGACCAAGAGTTAGGTGGGTAGACGAAATCAGAAAAGAAGTTGAGAAGAAAGGATTGACATGGGAAAGTGCACGAAATCTAACACAAGACCGGATAGCATGGAGACAACAGTGCAAATCTTAACCCCACCAGCCTTACACCTAACGGTAGAAAGGCTTAGGACTAAGTAAGTAAGTAATTTCAAATTGTTTTTATACTTTGAGACTTGCTAAATCTAAATCGGTTAGTAATCTATTTAAATGAAGTAGGTAAATGCTGCCTTTTTTTTAATTTTTATTAGTTTACCAGATATTTAATTTGGTTATATGATTTGCTAGAAAAGGATTAAATATTTAATTGAAATAGACTCGATTGCTATCGTGTTAGAACACTAATGCGGAGGTTTATTTTTTAGTCAAGACTTAACTTTTATCATTGTTTAAAAAAGAAAATCTTTTTAAACAATGGTTTTATGTGTGTTTTGAGAAAATTAAATTTTCAATCTTTTAATCTTTAAAATGACGTTTGAAAATATAGTAAATTTATGGGTATGGTTTTTTGATAATGCTTTTGAAACAAATAAACACATCGATATGCCACAACAAGAGGCAACACATATTTAGGGAAAAATTAATCTATGTGTTGGGATAAAAGGAATAATAATTAACAACACTTTATTAAATAGTATCCTTTATTTTATTTATTTATGTATTTTATAATATAAACACCATTTTTGTATTTCTGTTTACATAAATGAGAATGTTTTTTTCAATCAACTCGCCCGATTTGAGCTGTTTATTAATGAAATAATTTTAAATTACAAAGTGATAGATATTGCAAAAATTAAATTCGCATTATTTTAATAGTTATATACCACATCAAAATTCTAATATCTACACATAGACAATATTAACGAAATAATAATTCAAGGTAAAAAAACAAAACAAAATTGTTTACATTAATAGTTATAGAAATTGATTGTAACATTGTTTTCATGAACTAAAATAAGCAATGTATGTAGTGCGAAACACTATTGGCACTGGTTGAGGTTGTTTTGCTATCGAATACGTATGAAAAACGCGTAGTGTCGTTAACAAACCTTCCTCTTCTACCTCACTATATTTTTTTGGTTTGCATTTAGATATTTTTGACAAAATGCTTACTGTATAGAATTTTTTTTTTTTTAATCGGGTAGCTCCAGACTTTCCACTGCAGCATTACCTACAACAATATTATTATTAACACAACTAAAAAAAGAGCAACTTTCTGCACAATAAAGTAAAAAAACAATTTAAGTTCTGTATTCAAAATATAAATAACTTGGCAGTTATGCCAATATGTTATATATATATATATATATATATATATATATATATATATATATATATATATATATATATATATATGTATAAGAGTAAGAAAAAAGAAATTTTTTAGATAGGAAAAAAAAGATCCCATAGGACTACCAGAAGAAACAAATTTTTGGTAGTCCTATGGGATCTAGTCTTTCACCCATTCTAAGTAGCTATGTCATGGATGATGTTATCAGTGATTGTATTAACAATTGCACTTTTTTCATTCCTTTTTTTTTAAAGATATGTAAATGATTTAGTTTTGGCACTTCCTAAACACAAAATTATTGAAATAGTCAACATTTTCAAGTATCATAATCAACATATACAATTTACAGTTGAGGAAGAGGTAGACAATTCTCTAGTTCCTTAGAGTAGGTTTCAAGTCCAGTGCTTTATACAGGTTGGTGAATTGTTTGCAGTTGGTAAGTTTGGTATGGTTGATTCGTAGTCTTGTAATAGTCGATGCTTCCCTTCTAGTTATGAAGTCTAGGGAGAGATGACCAATAAAAGATTGAAGTTTATGAAAAGTTGTTTTGTTCTTTTATTCTAAGTTTTGTCAAGTATCCTCTACCGACTTTTTAAAAACGAATTTCGAGATTCGTTAGCTAGTTGAATTGGAGTGACTTCAGTCACCCCATGGTTGGTAGCTTCTTTGGCAAAATGATCTGCTGTTTTATTACCAGTAATTCCGGTGTGAGAAGGCAGCCATATGAGAGAGACTGTTACATCGTAAGCAGAGAGATTTTGGTATTATGTCATGAATGTTTTGAACTAATAGGTGCTCAGTGAAAATTGTATTGACTAAATGGATATATGAAAGTTAATCTAAACAAATGGCAATATGTCTGTTTTGATGTGAGATGCATTTAAAAGCCAACACAATACTATGTAGTTCACCTGTGCAAACGTTGCATATTAAGGGTAACCGAGATGATCTTACAAGTTCATGTTTAGTGGCTACTGCACAACCAATACCAGTGGTAGTTTTAGAAGCATCTGTATAGAGAATTAAATTCTAAAAATGCTTTCTTTATAAGAAGGTTAGAAGATTCAAGTTTGTTAAAAATAATGAGTGAGGTATATATTGAAGGGAGATCTTTAGCCCAGAGGGGAAGTAAAGGTAGAGGAAATGAACTAGTCAGAAAAAGGTCAATATTTTTAAGTAGTGGACAAATTAATTGAGGTATAGGTTTTATGATAAATTGTTGGTTATTGTTAGTGGAAGAAGACGGCATTGTGGCAATTAGGGAATGAACGGGATTAAATAGATTTGCGAATGTTGATGCAGCATACGAAAGTAGAAGTGATTATCGTCTTGGGTAGGAGAAAGTTCATTAGATTCACGGTATACACTCTCAATAGGACTAAAGCGAAAGCGCTCAGACCTAGAAGTAGTTTTATTGGCACCCCATTGAAGATGACTGAGGCTTTTAAAAATGTTCAACCTTTTAAAACAATTGATTTTAAGTTCAGAGATTTGATTTTTTCAATTTAATCTGGAGTCTAAACATAAAACCGAGAATTTTACAATAATTAACAACAGAAAGTAGAGAATTGTTAAATAAAATTTGGGGTAAGGGAGTGGAAATCCCTATGGAAAATTTGATCAATTTGGTTTTGCTCTCAGAGAGTGATAATCCTAGTTCGTTAGATTTACTACACTTTGTATAAGTTTATATGAGGTTGGGACAGATTTAATATGGCAGTAAATGATTAGGTCATCAGCGTATTGAACATATTTGATGGGAGGCAAATTTCGTTGATGGCAAGAATGAATAAAGTTAAACTTAATGCAGATTCTAAAGGGACACCTAAATTTTGAGGAAGAGATTGAAAAAGTTTACCCTTGGCAAGGACTTTAAAGATTCTTTCAATTAGAAATTTTTTTACAAATGAGAAAATATTATCATTTAAATTATAGTGGGAGATTTGGTAAATGATTACTTTTCTGGAGATTGAATAAAATGCCCCTTCAACGTTAAGTACAGTTGCTACGACATCTTGTTGATTATAGATTGCTTAAGAAATGGTTGTTTGAAAAATAAAAAAGTTATCAATAGTAGACCGATTACGTCGGAAGGCGGATTGAGCGTTGGGAATAATATTATACTGTTTAACGAACCAAGTGAGTATTTCATTGATCATTGTTTCAAGAAGTTTGCAGGTAATACAAGTAAGAGAAATCAGACGAAAGATATTGGAGTTATAGATGGTTGGTCAGGTTTTTTAATTGGAATGATTATAGAATTGCGCCAAACATCTGGGAATTTTTGTGTGTTCTAGATAAGGTTATAAAAATTTCGAGAAGTTTGGAGAGAGATGTATTAGAGAGATTTTTTAAAAATATATAAGGGATATCATCGGGATCATCAGCAGATTTTGTACATGAAAACAAGGTAAATTTTAGTTTATTTAGGGTAAACAAGGCGTTCATAAACGTGACATCGTGTGGAGTTGAGGAGATGGTGGAGAAAGATTGAGCGCGTAAAGAACTGGGAGTAAAAGCCATATTACTTTTATTGAATCTGTCTTCAATCCCATTAGCGAGTGTGTCGGAAATGAATTGACTGTCAGAGATAACTGTGTTGTTGAAGATGATAGAAGAAATAGTAAGGATATAGGAATGAAGGATGACTAAATTCATAGGATGAAGGTTAGTTTTATTGCCTTGGATTTGTGAAACAGTTTTTTTTTTATAAATGAGAGTGGAGTTATCATATCCACTGGTAACTTTAACATCCTAATATATCAGACTAAATAATGTAAACTAAATTGTTACATATAACTTTTAACGGGTTTTTACCCAGATATTTAGTGGCTCAAGTAATGTACACCTAGACACTGATGATGGAATATGGATTCCGAAAACGATTTGTCTTCATGACATAACCCGTTTGTGTTCGTTTGTTTTTTGTAATGATCTTTCTTTTATCTTAGTATAGATTAGTGCAAGATCTTTCATTAACGATTGTCAGTGGTAAATTTACTGGCTTCATTTAGAGGGTCGTTGGTGCCTAAGGAATTTTCGAGAAATTTTTCAAGATCATTCTAGAAAACCCTAATTTTTGTGTTTTTATAGGATTTGACTGCAGCTTTTAGTTCGAAATAGTTTATACGAGAGTTCGGATAATTCGTATCTTGTGAAACTGAGGATGAATAATGAAAGGGCGAAGGAAGAAAAGAGTATATATGGTTAGGTCCAGATTTGTTGCAAAACTTTTATTTTAAATTTTCTGCCAGAATCTTGGCTGTCTCTTAATTGTCAAGGATAACCTTTAGATTAAAAAAGAGATTGGATATTTTAAGGTTATTTTTTATTAACAATTTTTTTCCACACTGGACTTGGGCTAGTATTTGAAGTACATAAAGTTTTCTTACTTAATTAAATATCGTGTCTAAATTTGGCAAAAGATGAAGTAAAAATATACAGAAAGCAGAAAAAATGAATAAATGCGAGAGAAAGAGAGAAATTCTATTCATCATGTATGCTGTGATTAGATTTGACACCAGAAGATTTATCAGAGGATGCACTTATATATACTCTTGTCAGTCGGAGGTAGGCTGTTCTTTTAACTTTTTGAGGATTCTAGTGATACAGTTTTTTAGTGATATTTTCCTTGTACCTATGTAGAGCTGCAATAAGTCCTTTTGAATACCATCTATGTTGGAGGATTTTTAAGCTTCTTGTAGTGGGGTGATACATACAAAAGAGTTCTCAAGAAATGTAATAAGTTGCGGGGAATTGAGTGTAAAATTAGTCGGATTATCTTTGTAAATCATTTCTATAGCGGAAATATAATAAGGTTTCATCGAGTAATCCAATCAGAGGTTAGATTTGGACATTTTTTGGCTGGTTTGGGTGGCATCGAAAATGCCGAAGGAGGAAAAGAACTTAATAGAGCAAGAATACCGGATGAAGATAGAATGGTAGGAGTATCAGGAGGACTGTCATTGAAGTGTCCCCTTTTTTGTCCTACTGCCAACATGGGCTTTGAATTAGTACAACGAGGGATGGATAAATCCATAATGGCAGCCAGGATGGGTATGTAGTTAACGGAAATGGACTCAATTTCCAAAGATAGAAATTCTTTTGATGAAGTTAAGGATTTAGGATTAAAGACTCCTTAGAGTCAGCTGAAAATGAAGAAGAGGCAGGAGCATTAGCTGCAATGAGTGTGTGATCTGGTCAACTGGAGACTTTGCAATCAGACCCCACGGTACGACCCGTAAGCTTACAAAGAAAACACTATAGTCTGTCAGAGAATAAAAATATTTTAAAGGATGTATTTTCATGGTTAATTAACAGAGAAGATTGCACTCCGAAGTTCACCTTGTCAGGGATTACAAATGTTTCCCTAGGAAAACTCCTGATATATGCCTATTGATCATCTGATGTTCCGTATTTTTTAGGGACGGCTCGATTAGTGAATGTGGGATGGAAGGAGATACATTTGAAATAAGGATTCTTTTGGTCGCAGAAAGAAGCCTGCAGATAAAGATGACGGTGGAATTAATTATGACGTTCGGTGTTTTAGTTGATCAACGATGTCGGTAGAAGTGAGGAAAATGCAGATTCGATTATTCGAAATGCGAGATGTAAAAGTAATATTTTTTGGATAAACTATTTCACCAATTTCTTTAATATATTTAAATAAAACAGTATTCAAAATAGAGTGCATGACAATAACTTGTTCCCTTTTAGAAAACGAACGGGGAGGAGGTCTAGAGACTGCGGCAACGACATATGATTTTGGGTTGGAATTGAAGTTGTTTTGTGTAAATGTAAATATTTAATTGCTGTTCATGATGTGTAGTCCTGGTTACCCAGACCGTAACACAATACCTAAATGTGAGTACCTAATGGACCCTCTCCCAAACTGGAAAGAAAGAAAAAAGGAGCTCACCTATTTCTTCGGATTTTCGCTGGTTTTCTTTAATTACACCAATATAGCCGCAATTAAATTCGACTATTGAAATATAAAACCAAATTTGATACTCGTTTTCTTATCACATTATGATTAAAGAACTTCGCTTCGTATTGTTAACTCGTCGATGAATTACTTTATCTGTTTAACACTGTTTAAATCTTTAAAATCCGTGAGGAACTTTAAAAAGGGTGTTTAACCTTTGACAGTTATTTGACGTTTTTTGAATCGATTATTTGAAGCTTTATTTGTAAACTTCAACATTTTAATTTATATTTAAATGGGAATAAGCCACAATTAAAGGTTAAAATACGTTTATTGACGTTTCAATTTGCACTTCGGAAATCGTTCTCAAAATACAAACATTAGTAAATTAAAGAAATTTTGTTTTTTGTTACTTAGTATCTGACTCATCTATATTGACAATTCAGACATACCTTATACATTTTACAGTAGACGACTTTAAAATGATATTGCCAATATTGTTGAGTTGCGTTCCTGGGACGACTTTACTTATAAGATAGTTCATTCGATTACATGAAATCAACTTTAACTTGAGAATATCCGTCAGAAAAGATCATAACATGTAATTCATCTTTAAAAAGACAAATACATGCCATGATGACAGTAAAATTCTCCTGTTAGTGATTCCATAGTAAATTATGAGGGAAAAACCAGGAAAAAAACCTCATAATACTATCCCGACATGGTAAGTATTTGATCGTGCATTTAGTTTACCTTCAATAAATTTAATAATTTACTCCTTTTTTTTTTCCTCATAATTTACTATGGAATCACTAACAGGAGAATTTTACTGTCATCATGGCATGTATTTGTCTTTTTAAAGACGAATTACATGTTATGATCTTTTCTGACGGATATTCTCAAGTTAAAGTTGATTTCATGTAATCGAATGAACTATCTTATAAGTAAAGTCGTCCCAGGAACGCAACTCAACAATATTGGCAATATCATTTTAAAGTCGTCTACTTTAAAATGTATAAGGTATGTCTGAATTGTCAATATAGATGAGTCAGATAAAATTAAATTATTAGAAGAATTTTTCACTAAGTAACAAAAATCAAAATTTCTTTAATTTACTAATGTTTGTATTTTGAGAACGATTTCCGAAGTGGAAATTGAAACGTCAATAAACGTATTTTAACCTTTAATTGTGGCTTATTCCCATTTAAATATAAATTAATTTAAAATGCCACAAGAAAATAGCTTCAGAACAATTTCAACATTTTATTAAAAAAACAGTTTGAAAAAGTGCTTTTTAGCTTCTAAACATTTATACTACTTTTGATATTTTTCATGTCATACGACTGTACGTAGGCTCAATGAAAAGCTGGTGTAAAAGCACAATTAAAAAAAAACAGAAATTTCCATAACCAATAACAAGAAACAAGCTGAGATATTGCAGCGGACAGATATCCCTTGCATTTTTCTGTGGCGATATTTTACAAGTAGGGGAGAGAGGGGCAAGTTGTTACACGGGAAGTTGTTACACAATTATTTTAAAACGCAGCAAGTATCATGAGTTGCCGATATTTTATGGAAAGTCAACCGACCCGTCATCTGTGAACGGATATTGATACTCAAGTCAGACATCCATCATAGTGTTATTGCTTAGAATGTGGTTTCGGGTCTAAAACTGTACCGTTGTCAGGTGGCTTTTGTTTTTATTTGTGAGAAATTGGTAAGTAGTATAAATATGTGTATTATATAGTTTTGAAGCGTATATATTTCTCGTTATTGGCATGCTATTGTTAGTAATTGATTCTCAATATTTACCAAAAAACGTTGACTTAACCTCATTTCGTACACGTGGGGCCAGTTGTTACAATAATCTGGGGCCAGGTTGTTACTGTAACAACTTGCCCCGAACACGTTAATGTAAGAATATATCGAAATACCTACAATGGTTACAATATGGTTACCATAATTTATGATTTCACTAAAAATCCAATATTATGATCAGACATATTTTGTAGATAGTAATTTGTTTGTAATGAATAGCATACCTACCTACATTTATTTTCGCAAAGCATGTTAGAAACACAGATTAGGTTTTATTAAATTTTTCTATCATGAAATTGTTTTGGTTGTTTTCAGATAGCTTAACATGGTGCGAACGTATACCAAGAAAACCACAAGGGGTATTATTCCAACCGAACAATTTGAAAGGGCGGCACAATCGGTTTTACAAGAACACTTGTCAATTAGGGATGCTGCTACTCGCTATGGAGTTAATTTTATGACATTGCACCGCTATATGAAAAGAAAATCAAACTTAGGTGCTGAAAACAGTAACAAGAACTTAGTCGGCTACGCTACGGCCAGAAAAATATTTAACAATGCTGAAGAAGAGGAACTTGCCGAATATACTGAGCATTCTGCTAAAATTTATTACGGTCTTACAACTTCTGATTTGCGAAAATTTGCATTTCAATATGCAACAGCCAACCAAATATCTGTTCCAGAAAATTGGAAGGTTAATGAAATAGCTTCCAGAGACTGGCTATATGGATTTTTGAAGAGGCATCGAACTTTATCAGTCCGGACACCTGAAGCTACTAGTATGGGTCGAGCTACCGCGTTTAATCGTCATAATGTGTCACAGTTTTTTAACAATCTCGGCGAAGTTTATGATAAATATAAATTTAAGCTCCAAGAAGTGTACAATATGGACGAAACTGGACTTTACAACTGTCCAAAGGCCTACAAAAATCATTGCAAAAAGGGGAACTAAGCAGGTAGGTGCTATCACATCTGGAGAAAGAGGTCAACTTGTTACCTTGGCATTAGCTGTCAACGCAACTGGAAATTTTGTACCTCCATTTTTAATATTTCCGAGAAAGAAATTCAAAGATGTTATGGTAGCCAATGGACCTCCTGGTTGTGTAGGTGCGTCTCATTCCTCTGGATGGATGACATGTGATAACTTTTTGTTGTTTATGAAAAATTTCGTCCAGTTTGTACGATGTAGCAAAGAGAAACCCGTTTTGATGGTATTAGATAATCACGAGTCTCATTTGTCTATTCCGGTGTTGAATTTTTGCAAAGAAAATGGAGTGGTTCTTTTAAGTTTCCCGCCACATACATCACACAAGTTGCAGCCGCTTGATAGGACGGTATTTGGCCCACTTAAAAGATATTTTAATAGTGCTGCAGATGCATGGTTAAGATCTAATCCCGGTAAAGTAATGAACATTTACGATATACCTATCGTTCTTAAAGATTCATTTCCTCTTGCTGTTACACCTCTCAATATACAAAAAGGATTTAGTGTGACAGGAATTTGGCCATACAACAGAAAAATTTTCAAGATGATGAATTCTTGCCTGCAGAGGTAACAAATAGGCCAATAACAGAAAATATAAACGCAACAGTAGTCATAGATCCGGCACCTATTGGCACCGAAACACATAGAACTCCTTCCCAACAGCAACCTTCTACAAGCACAGATTTTAACTTGGCGATAAATGAACCTGTCGATTCACCTACTCATATAACGCCCCAGGAGTTGTAGCCTTATCCAAAAGCAATGCCAAGGAAATCCAAAGGGGGTCGGAAGAAAAGAACTTCCGCTGTTTTGACTGATACTCCCATTAAATCAGCTTTGGAGGAGGAAGAAAAGGCAAGACAAAGAAAAAATAATGTGGGGGCAACCAAAAGAAACATATCAGGTGAATCAAGAAACAAGGTAAAAACTACTGTTAAAAAATGTAAGAAACGGACCGTCATTACCAAAAACACCTTCAAAAAATCAGATTCTGAAAGCTCGGAAGAGGATGAGGAATCGACGTGTATGGTATGTTTAGCTCCATTTTCAAAGTCCAAAAACGAAGAATGGATTCGGTGCATTGTGTGTCAAAAGTGGGCACATATTGCTTGTGGAAAAGACGATAATTTTTATATTTGTATTCACTGCTCGTCCGATAGTGACTAGTTTAACATTCTTGTAAACAGGTTTGTTCAGATTTTCATTTTTTATTTTATTTCATTTTGTGTTATGTTTATAATATTTTTTGTAGCTAAGCAAGGGTTCTTTCTGTGACCACTAAATAATGTTGTGGGAAGTTTTTAGAATTTTTTTTTCTATTGTAACATCTTACCCCATGGACTGTAACAATGCCTCATAGTGGGGTATGTTGTTACAATTTACAAGTTGAGTTAAATTGATAATAACAAAATGTTAAATATGATTTTTTAAATAAATTAAAATTAACATTATTTGTGTAAATGTATCAACTACCTTAATCCGATTTTAGTTTTCATATAAAAGATCTACTATTGCCCAAATAAATAATAGAATCAATTATGTAACAACTTGCCCCCCTCTCCCCTACCATTATTTTAATGTTTCAATACTCATTTACTTCTTCACTGTGTATGCCATTTATAAATCGAATTATAAAATTTAGATATTCTTTTACAATATGTTTAATTTTCAGCTCTTAATGTTAATAAACAATGAAAATATTTGCAATTTCTTAAACAAGAAAAAAAATGCTATTTGATTTCCTCTGGGCAATAGAAGGTTTTGGTTTTTTTTTGTTTTTTTTTATTAGCTTTATATTGAGCCTAGATACAAGTGTATCACATAAAAAAGTCAAAGTTATTAGAAATTTTTATATGCTAAAAATTTGTTATTCTTCAAACTGATTTTTAAAAACAAATTTAATATAATCTTGATGTTTGTTTTTAATAATTTAAAACGAAGCCATAAAAATCGATTTCTATTTACAAAATAACCCTAGAGTGACTGTTTGGACAAGTACAGTTGTTTAAATAATCGGTCTCCTGGATAAACAAATTAAATAACTCATAAACTGTATGGTCGTTCTGTATGATATTTAGCACACTTTAAATTTTAAATAGTTGTATTACATATCGTTATGCAAAAAAGAAAGTTATTTATATTTATATTATTTATATTTATATTAACATTTATAAATTTTACTTTAAAAATAAGGGTTTTTAAATTATCTCAGTCAATTCTTTATGTATTTTAATTATAAAAATCTCAATATTAGAGAACATTTTATGATCTATAACTTTTATTTTAATCATATATCTCTAACATGAATAAGAAACGTTTTATGCACATAAACTTTTTTCACTTTTTACGATTGTTTAATAAAAAAGCAAAGCAAAATTAGCTGTAGTCTTCACATAATTGTCATCAGCTACCCCTCATATACCTTTTAGAGACTTTAAATATCTGTTTAAGATTTTTTCAGCTTTTTTAGAGTTGTAGATCATAAAAAGTTATGTAATTTTTGAGAGTATCCAAATTAAAATACATGAAACTATTAACCGAAATAGTTGCAAAAAAAACCTTATTTTTGCAGTTATTTATAAATGTTAATAACTCTTTTTTTGCGCAAAGACAATTAACATAGCTCCTTGAAATTATGGAAATGAATAAGTGATTAAAGTGCGCTAAATATCAATCAGAGCAAATAGTTTATAGGTTATTTAATCTGTTTATAAACATTTATAATAACGTTGATATCGTTTATGCCACAAACTTATTTAGAGGCTTATGAAAAACTGGTGAAAAACACACTTTCTAAAAAAAAACAGAATCTTCTATGACCATTACTAGGCAAGAGAGCATTTTATATTTAAAACTAAAGCATTTTATTCTTAAAATCATACTTCCATTGTCTATCAACAGTAAGAGCTGAAAATTGAAGGGGCACTAAATGAAGATCTGAATTGTGCGTTCCAACTTACATAAGGCATATGCGGTAAAGAAGTAAAAATTTATAACCCGTTAAAATGATGGTATTCGTAAAATACCGCTTCGGAAAAGTAGAATGGAGAACCATTTGAGCTGGGTTTTTTTTTTTAGATTTGAACTTTTTCAAAATGAAGCGCGATTGCAAAATTTGCAATATCTTGGCTTCTGTGGCACGTAAAACATAAATTTTTTTTAAACTGGGATAGCTCAACAAAAAGTTGTTTACATAATCGCTTTCTACGATAAACAAATCGTCACTATTTTTATTAGTTACATTACGTACCATTATGCAAAAACAAAGTTATTAAAATTTATAAATTTCTGCAAAATCAAGGGTTTTTTGCAACTATTTTGGTGAATTCTTTATATATTTTAATTTAGAAACTCACAAATGGAAGAACTTTTTGAATCTACAATTTTTATTTTAACTATTTTTCTCTAAACTGGATAAAAAAGGTTTATAGCCAAAATCACCTGTATGTCTTCACAGATTTATTATTAACTAACCCTCATATATCTTTTAGAATCTTTAAATATCTGTATAAAATTTTTACGTGCAATCAATAATTTTTTCCCAGATGGACCTTTGTATAAATTAGTTCTCCGATAAAGATGAACTTATTTCTACTTTTCAATACAATAACTAAAAATAGCTAAAGAAATACATATTTAAATATCTAATACTTTGTTTATGTTTATTAACTTGATATTTATTCACTAATTTGTTTTTCCGAAGTTTATTATATCATAATTATAATACCAACGAAAACGTAAAATTCAAATTAATGCATCTCGAATATGACGCGTGCACCCTGGCTATAATAAAAAATGATGAATGAAAAAAAAATAAACATTTTTTCAAGTTAATTGCGTAACGGAAACGGTGTAAAATAAAAGAATATAAAAAAAAGTTTCTATTTACTTACCAGAGTGTAATATCCATCTTTGGCAAGCCGAAGGATATTTGTCGGAAATCTGAACATTCTTAATCCATGAATTTTGTATGGTGATAAACCACATTTGTAATAACAACAAATATTTCCGGCCATCTGTAAAAAAACATTTATTTATGGAAGTAACATTATTTTAATTTAAAATCACTTTTTTCAAATATTATCGAATGTATGTATTATCCGGTAAAATTTATTTCTGAATAACTAATTTGTTCATTTCTCATACAATGTTTTTTTATGTTTTAAACACATGTAATTAAAATGTTTTACTTACCTGGGACCAAATTTTTGTAATACACTTCCAAATAAAATAAAATATTTAAATTCTTTAAACTTATTTAGATATAGGAAGATTTAGAAGCCACAGTACGTTTATGTACAATTTTAGTTGACACGATATTTACTAGTTGATAGTAATAACTCTATTTTAAATGAATACGTTGTGATTCATGGTCTGTTTTTTGTAACATTTTTATTTGTAAGTAAACCTGTTGCTACTATGTCAGTGAAATATTGCAACGCTGGTAGATTTAATTCAGTTGATCAAAAATGGACGTTTAGTTTAGTCCTTAACTTTTTCACATAGCACCATCTAGTATAATGTATATCAAACAAACAATGGTATATTAAAATCTATTGAGACAGAAAGAGTGGTGACATCTGGTGACTGTCTCAATTAGAATCAAACAAATTTATACATTGCGTTGGCTAACTAGTTCTATTTAAACAATGGTTTTATACAAGAAGTCACAAAATTTCTACGAATTGCTGCTGAAGAACATCATCGACATTGGGACAGAAAAGTGTTTGAGATCGAGACGTATTTGAACTGTGCACCAAATACGGTTACCAAAGAGACGCCTTTATATATAATGAAAGGAACAATGCCTACAAGACCGTGGGAAGACACCGCCCCCAGACAATACGAAGAAGTGATCGAGGTGGTTCAAAGAAGATTGAGACGAAGTGGAGAGAAATATCTCCAAAGGCAAGAGAGGACCCGAATAAGAAGGCCGATCACATTCCAGAAAGGGGATAAAGTCTTA
The DNA here is from genome assembly GCF_040954645.1 of Diabrotica undecimpunctata. NCBI lineage: Eukaryota > Metazoa > Arthropoda > Insecta > Coleoptera > Chrysomelidae > Diabrotica > Diabrotica undecimpunctata. The sequence continues at coordinate 81,601,464 of NC_092810.1, read as the reverse complement.
GTTGAGGGCACTGAGGGTGTCGAATTTACAAAATGGTATTTGTGCTAAATTGATGCCGGCATTTGAAGGTCCATATAGGGTCAATACTGAAAATGGGGTAAATAGTTATGAATTAGCGCACATAGAGACAGGCAATATACGGGGTATTTTTAACATTCACGACATCTATCAGTATCATGAGTAGATTTTAATAACATAGTGAAATAATTTGATCCTGGAAAACTTGTGTCATTTAAAAAAATAACAAAGAGTTTTTCGGCAAATCAAATAGCGGGGAGTTGTTAAGCTATGTAAAATTGAAAATAATATTGGTTTGCTTTTAATATATTTCAAAGTACAAAATAAAAGATATTTCGAAGAAATGAAATTATGATTACCTGTAGTAAACAAAATTTAAAGATATGCATAAATTATTTTCTTTGTAAAATATATTCGAGTAACGTGAGTGAGCTTAGTGAAATCGTGAACAATGCTAGCGGGTTTTCCAAATAGACTTGTAAGTCTATATACAGTGAATAAGACAATAGAATAGAAATATTTAGAAAATATAATTCTCCGTTGGTTCTTAAGAATTTGTAGAAACCGATTAGCATGTTAATAGTTTTTAGGAAATTTATAATTGTAGGTAAAATTGTTGTTTGTTATCTAAATGGTAGATGGGGATAAGTGTGACGATCTCTGATTGGAGGAGATTGAAAAAAGTGTGATAGGTATGTAGGAATGAGAGTTTAGCTAGATTTTTGAGGGAGAAAAGATAATCAGTTGTTTTTCCAAGGGTTCAAGGCGAACAGTCGTTGTTCTCTGGCGGTTCTCCAGAGGTAGTAAGCAGTAGAAGTGAATGTTTGTGAGTTTTCTTGGAGTAAGTGTATCTGACGGAAGCTGATCCAGTAAAATATTGTAAGTTATATTTTTCTACTTATATTCCAAGAGTCACTCTTCAGGCCGGAACGAGAGATTCAGTTTATCGAGAGGATAAGAGGCTAGCATCATTTGAACGATACGTGCATTTGAAAAGATCATTAAAGACGATAGGCTCGCAATAATTTGTTGTAAGATTGCTGATTACCTAGGAGACTTCTAAGAATAGATAGTATAGGCTACAAGGAACGAGGATTTGGACAACTCATTATCAGAGAGCTAGTTTTACCATTCGTCAGTTTTTCTTTATTAACAACACATTTTTTAACAATTGCTTTAGAAAAGATAGGAATATTTTGATCAGGAGATTTAGAACAACAATTTTGATTTGAAATTTTAATTTATATTGTATATACCTTAATTTTTGAAGGTTCACGTACGTAGAACAAAATTTTGATAATCATTATATGAGATATTTTTTATTGAAGATATTTGTTGTCGTTCAGTTCTCCAGGAAGTGTTCCGATCTTTGTGGAAGTTATCTGCTGTCGGGGGTTGATGTTCTAGATAATAGCAATCACTTATGTCCCCATGTTGGTAAATGGGTTTCAAATTATGTTCTGATGCATCATTCGATTTAAGGTAGTATGGGCGGTTGCTGATTGTTGATAGAAAGAGCGGATAGAAATTTGTATCGGCTTTTATAGAAACTGCTACTAAAAATATTTATAATCAATCAAAGACTGCGCTCAATCAATACCGCAAACATAAATGTCCCGAAAATCTAATTAAGTATAAAAAGCTGAAAGCCAAAGCAAATACGTTGTCAAGCAGAGCAAGGAAACATCCTGGCATAACTATATATCATCTTTGAATAATAACACATATCCCTCCCACATGTGGAAAAAAATTCGACAAGTCCAGGGTCAAAAAACTAACACCAAAATTACCCATTTAATCTCTAACACCACTTCTAGCAACAGCCTTATTATTTGCAATATCCTGGCTAACACATTTTAGGAACAATTTCACAACAAACTCAAACCCCTTATTTCATCCTCTATACACGATCCGCTCTCCTACAATCTCACTTCACTTACAAGATATCGACAATATTAATTCTCCTTTCTCACTGGCTGAACTTACATCTGCCTTATCCTCATGAAAAAATACTTCCGCCGGCCCTGATGATATCCCTTATATTTTTCTTAAAAACCTACCCAACCGCTGCCTCACTAAACTGTTATACATATATAATTCTATCTGGTCTTCTCAAATAATTCCTACTCAATGGAACACATCCGTAATTATATCTGTCCTAAAACATATTCAAACACCAACCTTTCCTCAGTCCTATAGACCGATTTCTCTCACTTACACTATGTGCAAATTAATTGAGAAGATGATAAACAGGCGTCTTTTATGGTTTATTAAAAAACACCAAATTTTACCTAAAGAACAATCTGGTTTTCGCCGACATCGTTCCACAAGCGATAACCTCATCCTCCTTCATACCCACATCTCTGAAGCTATTAATAACTCGATTACGGCAGCTTTATATATATATATATATATATATATATATATATATATATATATATATATATATATATATATATATATATATATATATATATATATATATATATATATATATATATATATATATAGTCATATGAGAAAATATTTACCTTGAACTAGCTTAAGTTCTCCGACTTCAAATTTCAAGATTTCATCTTCCCATTCCCATAGAAACCGCTAAGCACGCAGTAGAAGAACTTTGTACGAACCGTTGGCCAATATTCACGGGAACAGCGATTCAGCACTTCATACCAAACCTATAAATTACCATTTTCAGATGACTGAACCACTCTTAGCTGCAACTTCGACCAGTCCAGTTATTATAGTAATTTTAAATTAATTTAATTTTGTACTATTGTTTAATATTTAATGTGTAACAAATAAAGTTTTTTTTTTAAAGTTAATGATCTAACATAACATAATATATATATATATATATATATATATATATATATATATATATATATATATTTATATATAAATATATATATATATATATATATATATATATATTTATATATATATATATATATATATATATATATATATATATATATATATATATATAGATATATATGTATATATGAAATATTTTGATGTTTATTTTGACGTTTATTCAGTGGTTAGTGTCATTCGTACATTTTATCATAATAATCCTTCTTTACGTAAAGGAAGAATCATACTAATTCGGTTATTTTTAGTTTAATTTATTAAGTTTAATTAAATATTGTTTTGGTTTAACTAAGTTTAAAACAAGTATCCTACCAATTCGGCACTGCGATGAAGTCCAAGTAGCACATATTGTAATTTTGTACGAGGAAGAATATGCACAAAAGGTATTGCACGACGTCTCAGCAGAACTGAATTCATAGTTTCAAATACTCTAAAAAGGTACCGCGAAACAGGAAATTTTGTACGAAGGCCTGGTTCAAGAACGCCTAAGGTGCTTAACCGCAATTGATGACCGTTTTTTGGTTCTTAATTCTACACGAAATCGTTCATTGACATCGATGCACCTCAGAAATGAGCTATTAAAGGTTAGACAAGTGAATGTGAGTTCACAAACAGTTAGACGAAGATCAAAAGAAGCAAACTTAAAGCCCAGACGCCCCGCCAAAGTTCCACGTCTTCTCCAAAATCATAAAGCTCGTCGTTTGAAATTTGCAAGAACACATATTTAGTAGAATATCGACAACTGGAAAAACGTTCTTTTCACTGATGAGACCAGAATCCTATTATGGAAGCCAAATGGTCAAAACTACGTCTACAGAAGAGTTGGAGAACGATTCGCCAGCTGCAGTATCGCCCAGACCGTTCGTTTTGGAGTTGATGACATAATTCTTTGGGAAGGTATTAGTTGGGAGGTACGTACCGCACTTGTGTAAGTGATTGGACGAATGCCTGGTGATTCTTACTTTTAAAACATCCTGCAAGATCATGTTTTGTCATATGTTGGTTACATTGGATATGAAACATTCACGTTAATGCACGATAATGCTCGACCGCATGCCTCTGCCATAGTGAGTAATTATGTGATTATGGTGGTATTATAGTGAGTAGTTGATGAGGTCCAAATTCGAAGATTGGATTGGCCACCGTCTATGCCGGATTTAAATCCAATAGAGCACATGTAGGATCACCTAAAACGCAGCATACGACAAAGAAATCCCGTTCCAAAATAGAGCAGCTTCGGCTTGCTGCACAGGATGAATGGAATGCAATTTCCCAAGGATATGTCCAAAATTTACTTGCAAGCATGCTGAGAAAGATGCAAGCAGTAATAAGAGCTAGAGGGGGAATACTCATTACTGATCATGCAATTCTTTCAGTTTAAACGACTTATTTAAGCAATTTAAATTATCATTTCAGTTTAGAGTAACTTATAGTCCTTATTTACCTATTTAGAGTCCTTATTTACCTAATATTAAACATTTATTTTTTTCACAATTTTCTCCGCATAAAAACTTAAAATTGTTCATTAAACATTGTTAAAATAAACTCTATTTTACAATAAACGACTTGCTTGACCAGAATTTATTTTGAAAAAACAAAAATTTGAAAATTCCAAAATATTCGATATTTTTGTCCATGAGTATATATATATATATATATATATATATATATATATATATATATATATATATATACACTGTGTGTCAGCCAAATGGAATAAATTGGCTAATAAATAAATGAGGGAGTATTCGAAAAAACGGTCGAACACGTCGATTAGTATTTATAGTTGCGCATTTTTTTTCCACAATAACTTTTTATACGGGGTGTATCAGATAACGGTGGCCAATACCAACTTGCTTATTTTAAATAGAACACCCTATATATTAAATAATTTTTAGATTCCTCAAATCATTTTAGACATTATTTGAATGCAATGTCCCATACCTATTTTTAACTGTTCTGGAAATATTAAGTTAAATGTAAAAATTCACAATTAGAAAAGAAAATTATTTATTTGTCGAAAGTCGCTACCACTTTCTTAATACTGTTTGCCCATTTAGGTCTTGGTAATGATAAAGTAAGTAAAAACTAGTTAAGCATTCTTTTTTATTGATATGTTAAAAAAAACAAAAAATTGTTTACTTTGGTTTAAAACGCCAACGTTTTATTGTTCCATGACAGAAGTAGTTGTCAATGCTATAGTCGTTTGAATTTCATTAACCGCAAGCTAGAAAAATGGTTCATTCAACAGAAATGCTCAAAATTACAATTATACAGATGATTGGCTATGGAGATAGGAGACGGACGCAAATGGAAGTAGCTCGTTTATTTCACGAAGCATTAATGATTTGCCACTCATATCTCAAGGGACAATTAGTAAAATAGAGAAGCAATTCCACGAGCTGGGCCATATTAGGAAGGTAAAAAAAGAAGCTGCCAATGCAATAAGTGAGGATACCAAATTGGCTGTTATGCTTGAGTTTGAGGAAAACCCACATACATCTGTTCAAAAAGCAGCCCCAGTACTCGATATTAGCTATTCATCGGTTATTCGAATATTACAAGAAAACAAAATGCATCCCTATAAATTTATGCACACTCAGGAGCTCATGGAAGATGATTTTCACAGGAGAACGAATTTTTGTGAACAAATGATGGCAATGTTAGACAGAAATGTGATTCAATTATAACATGTTTTGTTTTCTGATGAGTACACCTTCACTCTTCACGGTCATGCTAATCGGCAAAATTGCCACTATTGGTCGAGGGAAAATCCTCACTGGATGAGAGAAGGCAATACTCAATACCCTGAGAAGGTTAACGTGTGGGCAGGAATTATTGAAGCTCAGATCGTAGGTCCCTTTTTCATAGATGGCAATTTGAATGGCGACAATTATTTAGCATTACTCCAAAATAATGTAGTGCCAACGTAGGCCAACTTGTATCCTGATCCAGGAAACCCACAAGTTCCAGCGAATATGATATGGTTTTAACAAAATGGAGCACCATCCCACTACCAAATCCATGTTCGGCAGTACCTCAACCAAATATTTCCAAATCAGTGGATAGGGAGACGAGGATCGATGGAATGGCCACCACGATACCCCGATTGACGCCATTAGACTTTTTCTTATGGGGATATGTGAAAAGTATTGTATACAAAACTAAACTCACTGACTTACGAAGACGAATAACGCTTGCGATTAGATCGATCACATCTGAGATGTTGAGTAACGTTAGAAGACATTTCTATTCACGGTTAAGGTGTTGCCAAGACGTACGTGGGGAGCATTTTGAACATCTACTACATTGACATTATTGTTTAGATTTGCTACAACATATTCAAAAACTTCTAAGTAATATGTTGTAGCGTCTTTCGACAAATAGATAATTTTCTTTTCTAAATGTGAATTTTTACATTTAACTTGATATTTCCAGAACAGTTAAAAATAGGTATAGGACATTGCATTCAAAAAATGTCTAAAATGATTTGAGGAATCTAAAAATTAATTAATATACAGGGTGTTCTATTTCAAATAAGCAAGTTGGTATTACAACATTACAACAAAAACATGATTCATTTAACCTCCATAAAAAGATTAAAGAAGCGGCAGGCTTATATAAACACAAGAACACTGGATTCCTGACAGATAATCAGGGAAACATAGTACTGGAAATAGAGCATAAAAGAGATATTTGGATTACGTGGAAAAAACTTTTGAAGATATACGAAGTAACACTGGTATTACAACAAACACCAATTGCGAATCTGGACCACCATTTACAGTCGAAGAAGTAAAATATGCCATCAAAAGCACCAAAGATGGTAAAGCAGTAGGCCCTGATAATTTTCACTCAGAATTCTTAAAACTTATGGACTATGATGGCATAAAATGGTTGACAAATATATTTAACAGTATATATGATACGGGCGTGGTTCCCCAAGAGTGGTTAGTGTCAACTTTTATAAATCTTCCAAAAAAACCCAATGCGAGAAAGTGCGAAGACTATAGAATTATAAGCCTTATGAGCCATTTACTTAAAACATTTCTAAAGGTCATTCACAAAAGAATATATACAAAATGTGAGGAACAACTAACAAGAACACAATTCGGATTTCGTGATGCTCTGGGAACACGGGAGGCCCTTTTTGCTGTACAGGTGCTATTTCAGAGATGCAGGGATGTGAATTGTGACATATACGTATGCTTTATAGATTACCAGAAGGCATTTGACAGAGTAAAACATGACAAGTTAATGACTCTAATGCAAGAAATTGGAATTGACAACAAAGATCTTAGAATTATCAGAAACATTTACTACAATCAAACGGCCAAAATCAAAATAGAAGACCAGTTAACTGATAAAATTGCAATAGAACGTGGAGTACGACAGGGCTGTATTTTGTCTCCATTGTTGTTCAATATTTATTCCGAATGGGTATTTAAGGAAGCTTTAGACGGTTGTGCGAAAGGAATACTAATAAACGGTGAATGGTTGAATAACATTAGATATGCAGATGACACTATAGTTTTTGCCGATAATCTGAATGACTTACAGGTATTAACAAATTGCATAACAGAAGTCAGCAACAGATACGGACTAGCTCTTAACATAAAGAAAACCAAATTTATGACAATTAGTAAAAAACCAATACTAAACGCTCAACTTACAATCAACCAACAGAATATCGAAAGAGTCGAGCAATATACATATCTAGGTACCAATTTAAATAGCCAATGGGACCACTCAACAGAAATTAAACAGCGAATAATAAAAGCAAAAGCAGCATTCGTTAGAATGAGAACCATTTTCAACAGTCGAGACATATCATTAAAAACAAAATGCCGTCTATTGAACTGCTACATATTCACAGTTCTGCTCTACGGAATGGAAGCATGGACACTGACTGTTGCATCTATGAATCGGCTCGAAGCTTTCGAAATGTGGTGTTATAGGCACATCTTACGTATATCCTGGGTTGACAGAGTTACTAATGTGGAGGTCCTGTGTAGAATGGGGAAAGAATGTGAAATTCTCATGACCGTCAAAACTAAAAAGTTAGAATATCTAGGACATGTAATGAGAAATCAAGAACGTTACATCCTTCTCCAGCTGATTCTCCAAGGGAAAGTAAATGGTAAGAGAGGACCGGGAAGAAGACGCATTTCCTGGCTTCAAAATTTACGAAAGTAAATTGAAAAAACACGACTACCACTGAACTGTTCCGCGCTGCAATAAACAAAGTAAAGATAGCCGTGATGATCGCCAACATCCGGAACGGATAGGCACTTTAAGAAGAAGAAGTTGGTATTGGCCACCGTTATCTGATACACGCCGTATAAAAAGTTATTATGGAAAAAATGCGCAACTATAAATACTAATCGACGTGTTTGACCGTTTTTTCGAATGCTCCCTCATTTATTTATTAGCTAATTTATTCCATTTGGCTGACAAACAGTGTATATATATATATATATATATATATATATATATATATATATATATATATATATATATATATAGAGAGAGTTCGACAAGGAGACACCATATCCCCTAAGCTCTTCACTGCAACCTTAGAAAATATCTTCCGGAAATTAGACTGGAACAACCAAGGTCTATGTATAGATGGAGAATACCTAAACCATCTTAGATTCGCTGATGACATCATTCTAATTGCTAGAAGTCCTGAAGAATTACAACTGCATATTAATGACCTTAATACAGCCAGCAATGAGGTAGGCCTAAAAATGAACTTAGCAAAGACTAAAATAATGTGCAATGATCTGATCGCCAACGTGGAAATAAAAATTAATGAAACCTCGCTAGAAGTAGTAGATGAATACATATACCTGGGACAGCTCATACATAAATCGGGATCACTACTTCCGGAAATCAACAGACGAATAAAACAAGCGTGGTCAGCATTCGGACGAAATTCCATAGTCTTCAAGTCCAAAATGCCACTATACCTCAAGAAGAGAGTATTTGATCAATGCATATTACCCGTCTTGACATATGGATGTGAAACTTGGATATTAAAGAGAGAAATAACGTCGAAACTCCAAGTAACTCAAAGAGCAATGGAAAGATGTATGCTAGGGATAACAAAGAGGGATCGTAAAAGAATTGAATGGATACGGAGGCAAACCCAGGTGACTGATGTAATCCAAAGAATAAAATTCCTGAAATGGCAATGGGCAGGACATATGGCAAGAAGAACAGATAACAGATGTACCACTAGAACAACTATGTGGTACCCCAGGAATGCTAAGAGACCAAAGAGACGCCCAAATCTCAGATGGGATTATGATATTAGAAAATTAACAGGAACAACGTGGTCTCGAATAGCACAAGATAGAAAAATATGGGCGCAAATGAGCGCAAATTATTACAACAACGTATAACTAAGACATCGTCGAATAATAATAAGAACATATAATAACTTTGAAATAAGGGAGGCTGCACCGTAATTGGAAACGGTTGATAAAGCTGCACATGATGATGATGATATATATATATATATATATATATATATATATATATATATATATATATATATGCGAAGTAACAAGAAGTCCAGAGACCTCTCTCTGATAGTAAATTAGGTGAACCGCAAATTCAAAGCCTCTTACTAGAGACTTTTAACGACGCTAGAAGTATCTTTTTACTTCAACATGCATCTACGATTCACCTTTGAAAATTACTATCTTTTTCGCTCTTTAGGTAGAGAAAGACGTTTAAATGAAAGTAAAAGATTGCATTTCATTTCAATCGGAACTCCACCATTGCTCTACACGTGTTTCGAGTTATTCAACTCATCATCAGGAGCACTTGTGGTAGTTCAACTGAAATGAAATGCAGTCTAGTATTTGGTTATTATAACCAAAATAACAGCCAGGTACGCTAGCAGCGACATCTATACTCTTATTTTGGTTATAATAACCAAATACTAGACTGCATTTCATTTCAGTTGAACTTCCACAAGTGCTCCTGATGATGAGATGAATAACTCGAAACACGTGTAGAGCAATGGTGGAGTTCCGATTGAAATGAAATGCAATCTTTTGCTTTCATTTAAACGTCTTTCTCTACGTAAAGAGCGAAAAAGATAGTAATTTTCAAAGGTGAATCGTAGATGCATGTTAAAGTAAAAAGATACTTCTAGCGTCGTTAAAAGTCTCAATACTTCGATGTGGAAATCTTACGGAGTGACGAATTTTTAAAGTATAGACAGTTACGGTGTCGAGCGGAAGGACGTGAGGAAGATCATAGGCGTCGAGGTTTTTGGATAAATATTTAGAGCAATTTTATTAATATTAATATTTAATTTTGTAGGTACCTCAAAAATATTTTTAAAATAGACTAATAAAATTTTAAAATTTAGTTAAATAGTACATTTTTACAAGTAAATGAATTACTATTATATCATTTTCGGGCTCAAATATAAAAGAACCGAAATAAAATTCACAATAAAATTAAACGACATCATCAAATAATACATGTGTGTATTCCCAAAGATATCAACAACACAATCAAATTTCATCTTACGTTCTTGGTGAAAACTCACGAAAATACTTTTCAAACTGAATTATTAATCAATTTTACATAACTTACTTTAATTCAACATCAGAAATGTCTGAGTAATCGCTATCTGCACCAAGTTGAACGACAATGGGTTCCATAATGATATCTGCCTGTATAACTAAATTCCACATATTTTCTTCTTCTTTCTGCGTGTGAAAGATGCAGTTTTGCCAGTTCTCTTGAGTAACGTTATTTATGGCTTCGTGGAAGAGCACTTTTACATAACTTAAAAGTAGTATTTTTACTTGCAACCTCCTTTTTTATTTGTGCACAGATTAGCTTAATAGGATTAAGCTAACAATGGTGTGGTGGTTATCGGTGAATAAAAACCGCATGGTTACGAGACATTTTATCAAAGACGTATTTTAGAAATTTTTGTTTATGCTGTCCTGCAATATTTAGTAACTCCGGCTTAACCATAGACTTGTAATACCCAATTTCTTTCCTATCTAGCCATTTACTTATTTCTCCTTTTCGCCAACTTGTTGTTGGAAGCTTTTCTATTTGACGACTTTGATAGGAAGCATTATCTAAAATGATTATTGAGCCAGGTTCAATTTTTGTCAATATGAACAAAAACCAAGTTTCAAATTTCTCAGTATCCATGTCCTCGTGATAATCTCCAGATTTTTTGGATTCAAAACTGAGAGTCCTCCAGGAAAATACCATGTTCACTATCAATATGTGTTATTATTAGATGTCGGCCCTTACTTGATGGTGCTTTTAGACCCGTAGAGAGACCTTCAAGGAACGCTTGTCGAGTGTTTTTAATATTTAAATCGTGCCAAACTTTGTTTGTCACGATTAATTGTGGCAAATTAATTGTGAAACACACTTGGAATGTACTCAAGAAATGGCTCAAATTACAAAACTTACTCTTACTCAAAATCAGAATTATCCGAATCATCGCTCTCGTCATCAAGTTGGACTATAATCGGTTCCATAATTACATCTACCTGTATATCTACATCCCACATCTTATTTTCTATTTTCTCCACGTGACCGATGCACTTTCGCCAGTTGTCTGCGGTAACGTTACGTATAGCTTCATCGAATAGTACTTTAACATCACATAATTTAAATGTAGTATTGCGACGTGCTACCTCTGTTTTCACTTGTGCCCAAATCAATTCAATTGGATTCAGCTCACAATGATATGGTGGTAATCGATGAACAAGAACTCCGTGACTAAGAGCAATTTCGTCAACAACATATTTATGATATTTATGTTTATGTTGTCGTGCAATATTTAACAACTCAAGTTTTGATCATTGATCTGTCATAAGCGATTAGTTTCATATCCAGCCAATCAATGATTTGTCTTTTTCGCCAGCTTGTTGTTGGGAGCTTTTCTACCTGTCGACTATGGTAGGGAGCATTATCTAAAATTATTACCGAACCCGGTTCTATTGTCGGTAATATGGACGAAAACCAAGTTTCAAATCTCTGAGCGTCCATGTCCTCGTGATAGTCACCAGATTTTTTTGACTCAAAACATAAAAGTCCACCAGGAAGAAAACCAGACTCACTACCAATGTGTGTGATAATTAAACGTCGAACTTTACCTGATGGTGCCTTAAGGCCTGTGGATAATCCATCAACAAATGCTTGCCTACTGCTTGTAATATTTAAATCGTGCCAAACCTTGTTTACAGTATGGCCTTCATTTAGCCATGTCTCGTCTAAATAATAAATTTTTCTCTTCTCGGTGCGATATTGACGAATTTTTTTTATATAATTGCGTCTCCATATAACGATTTCACTTTTTTCTATGAGACTGCTTTGTCTACATCGTTTCATATATTTGAAATTCATTAAATGAAGTGTGCGCAGTAATACTTCTCGTGAAATTTTTGGCAAACTATCGTCGCTGTCGATTTCTGCAGAGATTTTCTTCAATGTGGGAATTTCATTCCGAAAGAAAAACGAATGAATTTTTAGTCGAATGGCTCTTTGTATTTCTTCATCTAAAACGATCATCTTCCTTCCTCTTGTTTCAGTGTTCGGTTCTTTGACTCCTTTCTTATTTTCTTTTATAATCTTATAGATACTGCTTTCCGAAACTTTCGTCAAGAAACTGCAAAGAGAAACAGCATCCGAAACACCCATATTTTCACGTTTTTTAAGTCCATCAAAAACATTTATAATAATGGTTTTTACCTCCGGAGTTAAAACTGTACGAGGACGTTTGCTACAGCTTATTAATTTTTTTGATCATGAATTCTTGTGTACATAATATATGCATTAATTACACTTGCATCTAAAAGAAAGAAGAAAAATCTCATCCACGATTTTCTAGACTTCCTGCTTATGGGATATGATGCCCTAAAGTGGTCAAAGTGATCAACTCCTCCCATGTTTAGTGTATAATCTGCAATAACTTTTGGGCACATTATATCTTTCTTTGTGCCATCTCTTTGTGTACGTTTTATCATGGTTACTTCATGTGGTTGATTAGCAGTTGTAATAACCGTGACTTCTTTGGTATCCAACCACTTTATTGCTGTTATAGGGCCACTGCTCAAACAATAGAATTCATTCTTTCGAAGTTTTTCATTTTTGGTTTGCTTTTTCCTCATGAAATCGGGCAAACCTTTGCGATTAGGTCTAACTGTACCTATAGCATACAGCTGTTTAGCATATAAATCTTCCAACAGTTTGCAACTCGTAAAAAAGTTATCAAAAACAACCAAAGATTTGTGTGGTATATCTTGGCATAATTCAGTTACAACCTTGTATCCCAAGCCATCATTTTCAATGCCTTCAGTTTTTCCAGTATAGATAATAAACTGGTACAGATACCCAGTAATAGCATCACACTTTGCCCAAATTTTATAACCACGCTTAATCGGCTTCTTGGGCATATACTGTTTGATAGAACTACGTCCTTTAAATTTCACCATACATTCATCAATAGAAAATCGACTTCTAGGTTTGGCTTGTTCTTTGAAAACTTCATTTAGTCTATCTATAAATGGTCTTATCTTATACAGTATATCAAAGTTAGGTGAACCTCTCTCTGCAGCTGCTGAATTGTCATTTAGATGGATATTTTCTATTCATTTTTTGAACCTGGTTATTGTAAAAGCTTTGGAGATAACAGGATTATTATAAAAAGGATCACTTGACCAATATAAATCTTTGTCTGGTACAGGGTGCAGTCCCATTAAAATAAAAACACCTAACTTCTTATTTCTTCTTGGCTAGTGTTTTTGTAATTTTTGCTGTCTTTTTGTACAGCATATAAATTCGTTTGAGCAACAATTTGTTCTATTAGATCACAAGGGAAGAAATTCTCAAAATAAAATATTGGTTGACTTTTATAGGTGAATTGAACATTTGACTGTAACACAGGCTCAAATTTTGGTATTTCTGGAACATCTGTTTCAGAGGTCCATTGTCCAGTAAAATTAGTTAGCGTAACCACTGGACTCTGTTCTACCAAAACACTTTGATTTTCTTGTGGGTCATTCTCAGATGTTCTTTCAGTTGTGGAATTTACATCAACGGTTGTAGAAGGAACAATTTCATCAGATTCACCAAGCAATTGCCCAATTCTGCTATCAATAACATCTCCATCGGACTTACCGCAAACAGAAGTAGATGGGGATGGTATAAAAATGTCATCATCGTCATCAGTGTCGAGATCAACATCAGACCAATCTTCTTCTAAGGCAGCAAGGAGTTCACGTTCTGATAATCCCCTTCTTGAATTCATAATCCTAAAATATAACAGAAATTTTAATGTTTCCGGTGCATGACTTTTGCGTTTTTTTTATGGAATTGGATAAGGGGAATAATTTTCCCACCAACTTCAAAGACAAAAATAACTATCTTTTCATAAATTTGTGTAACAAATTACAATGTATTTAGCTTGACCAAACAATATATATATATATATATATATATATATATATATATATATATATATATATAAATATATATATATATATATATATATATATATATATATATATATATATTTATATATATATATATAAATATATATATATATATATATATATATATATATATATATATATATATATATATATATATATATATATCAATAATACAATAACTTTGTACTTACCAGAATTTTTGGAGCCGATTCACCAAATAATTTGCAAAATTGTAACAAAAATCAACTTTTAGCGGCAAGAAATATCATAACCTATGAAAATCTAGTTGTCGATTGTCAACTAAAAATCAGATCCATGGAATAACTGTCAAAATAGTTGGTGTATTTATCCATGAAATGAATACGTAATATCACAAAATTCAACATTCTGTGTATTGACAGCGACAATCGAAATTTGGCGGCAAAGTAAAGTGGGAAATATGTTCCCGTTATCTTATTAAGGGTTAAATTACCGTCGGCCATAGTTTTATGAATAGGATACCTGAAAATTAAAACCGTGTTTATCGAATTTAAAAACTTAAAATTTTTGATAAAATACATTTTGTATTTATTTAAAAAATTAATATAGGTACCCAACATATTGCACGTCTATTTTAATGTAAATAAACTAAAACAGCGTTTGTTGATAATATTTAAAAGGTACCATCTCCCTTTTAAAATATTTGTGAAAATTTACTTCAAAAGACAAATCTAATCTTCAGTAACAACAATGAAGTCGATGGGAATGATTTAGAAACGGTAGATAGGTAAAAGTACTTAAGAAAGTTAAGATACGAAAATCATACTCACGGAGTACCATTTGAATGAAGGCCACGAGAAGACAGATGAAGAGTAGGACGTCCCCAACACGCTGTACGGATTATTTAATAAAGGTAAATATTACCTGAATGAAAGAAGTGCAAAATATTAAAAAATGGAAGCGAATAGAGGAGGCCTATATTCGGTAGTGGACAACACAGGCTGCAAGATGACTCCAAGACCATATATTTTAAACAAAAACTAAAATTCCTCTCATTTTTTTTTAAATTTGCAATACTTTATTAATTAATACAAAACATACACTTCTATTTAGATAGACCAAATTGCTTATCGTACGACCAATGTACCTATGCCCTAATTTTGCAAATGAATAACCTCTTATTGTTCATAATTATAAATGCCAATCCCTGAGCTATCTAAATGTCTTTGAAACTGTCTATACGAGTGACTCATGGCATCGAGAGAGATTATGCCTGTGGTAGATCTTTCCAGGAATGCCGCGTATTGACCATAACATTCGAAGAGATGTTATAAGGAAATTCCATAGCGAAGTCATTCTGAAATAAATATTTGCAATGTAAAGATACATTGTATAATATAAATTAATTCGTAACGTTGTAAGTAAAGTTTAAACAATCGAACGGTAGTTTCACGTTACAATATTTTACACCCAGAGAAAATCCGTATGCAACACTATCGTTTTGTTGACTGCCAGTATTAAATAAAAAATTTTATAATTCACAAAGAAGTGATTGAAAATATCCACTTACCAAAGTTAATATACAAACGATATAAATAAATTGTTAATAACCACTAACACCAAAGAAACACTTTACAGACAATTTATAAAAATAAATATAACAAGTTAAGAAGCAATATTTACGGCAGTTACGCTACTGATAAACTGATCGTAGTGAAACAAATTTATCTATTGATAAACCGGCCACTTCGTTTCGACACTACAGCTCTTCGGGAGCTAATCGTTGGCATTCGTTAATCAAAAACGTGATTTAATGTTGTTATCGTATACTGTTTCCCCGGTGTTTAGTTCAAATCACAGTTTTATTAAAGCAGACTGTCCGTCTGTCTAGTTACACTGAATAATTTACATAAAATTAATTTAATTAAATTTTGCCGTATGTTCACGTTGTGGTCTTATACTAAGTATTTGTCACTCCGTTGTATTTTCCGATCAGGGAGTAAGAGGCTTTGAATTTGCGGTTCACCTAATTTACTATCAGAGAGAGGTCTCTGGACTTCTTGTTACTTCGTATAGATGTCGCTGCTAGCGTACCTGGCTGTTACGCAACTGAATCATGCATGTTATTTAGTCTTAAACAATGAGTGCTCATGTACAGATGTCTAACGTGTTGTTGGGTGAACGTCAATTTTTTCTAAATCCATCAAATACAAAATATATATCAACTTGTTTGGCACACGAATTCAACTTTGAACCAAGCGTTATTATCAGTGGATATAAACATGATTGTGTATTATTCAGTCAAACGGATTGGATCAACTTTTTATCTCATAAAAATGTGATCGATAGTTTTATGGCTGGAAATCACCAACAACCAATTAAAGATGAAAATTTTCTGCTAGAATTCATGCAGCTTCCATGCATGTTAGTTGTAAAAATCACCAAAGGTAAATCATAGATCATTTTGGGCGCTAATTCAATCGCGTCAATATGGAAAATACTACCGCTTATTTATATATAATTATAATAAATATAATAATTATCATTTAGAAATTCTGAAAAAAGAAGAATTTACCAATTCTTTAAAAATCCTAAAGTTGGGTATTGATCTTACGGACCATATTGAATCTGGACTTAAAATTATGGAGCCAATAAAAAAGTCTGACTATGGAGTTACTTTATAGGTATCCGGGTGTATTAAATGGTCAAATTTAACGAAAATGTCCGTATCCACTACGTTGAAGTCAATTGTCCATGCAGAACTAAATATTGGGAATTCATTGCTTCCGATAGAGCTAGATTTCATCGTAGAATAGAAGAATTTGCTAAAATTATGAATCCTATCTTTCAAGAAAAGTATAAAAATAAAATTATTTTAAAATAAAATTTGTATTTTTGTAGGAATAATTACATAATTTGTATTGTATATTAAATGTATAAATTAAACACATTTATAAAAAAACTGTTTTATTAATATTTTATTACAAAACTTAATTTACTACATTAGTTTTATGAATCCATGAATTATGTGTGCTATCCATTCCCACCCATTTTACATATACCTTGTTGCCTTTCCTCCTTAACACCTTTTCCACTAAATAAATATCAGGAAACCGGGTTTTTTGTAATTCTTCGCTGTAAAAAGCACCTTGAATTTCTTCTTTTCGTGAATCTTCCAACAAATAAGTTACTGGATTGGTTTGCTTAACTTTTCTTATTCTAAAAATCTCATTTGTCCAGTTGGGCAAATAACCCTTAGTAAACAAACTCCTATGTTTTGAAATTCGGACGTAATCACCAACTTTTAATTTACGTTTCCTGGGATCAATGGTTTTAAGGTGATTATAGGCAGTTATATTTCTGGCATTTTTTTCATTGACTTGGCTAGGTGCAAAACCTGTAGTTAAATGTTTAGTATTATTGTATTTTTTAACAATATCAGAAAGATTGGTTACCCATTTATAAGACCCTTATAAACTGCTGCTTCTACAACATTGATTTTATGGTCCGTATCACTCTTTCCGCTATACTTGCCTTTAGATTGGAAAATGTACTGTAGTGGTTAATATTATGTGATTTCATAAAGAGAGTTAAAATTGGAATTGTAAAATTCTTTTCCCAAATCAGTTTGAAGATTTTTTGGAAAAACTGACATTTTGTTTAAGATTTTGGACATTGCCATTGGAATTTCTTTTCCTGTTTTTCGTTTAACCGGCTCCGCCCACACAAATTTACTAAATGCATTTATAACAAGAATATATTGGTACCCCTTATTCACTTTAGCATAAGGAATCATTACAGCTAAATCTGCTTGAACCAAATCATATAACCCTTTTATGATTACATGTCTTCTTCTATAATTTTTTCGCGCTGGTCTATGTATCTCTCTAATTACTTGGCTCTTATATATGTTTTTCTAGAGGACATTGGATAGTTATGTGCACTAATACATTGGAATGAGTGCCTAATTTAAATGAAATTTTATCACCTTTCTGAAAAGTTTTACCTATTAATTCATGGTATTTACACTGTACAGAATTTAATATTACTGGGGCGTCAAATGCATAATGTTGGATAGATTCTATTTTCCCATTTACGGAAAAGACATAAGCTGTTCCACCATTTTCAAGAACGTAATATTCTTTATTCAAATTTAATTTTTTTTCTCCTCTTAGTGTTAAAACGAATTTACTGTCAAATGTAGAAGCGTCGCAAACAAAGTATAGTTTACTCGCTTTTGTTGAATCTTTACATGATTTTAAAAAATGGTTACCAAATTTACTTACAGGCATTTTGATAATTATATCTACACTCTCGTGTTTATATATCTTTTTCTAAAGGACACTGGAGAATAAAGTCTACAATTATTACAGGTAATTTGGTTAACTTGAATTGAATTGTATCTCCCTTTTTTATTTGAACCCCAACCAATTCATCAAATTTATATGTTTTAGAATTAATTTTAACAAAACCATCAAAGTAAAGTATGTTTAAAACGGAATCAATTTTACAACTAAATGGAAATGAAAAAGTGGTCCCCATGTTTTCCAAAATATAATAATTTTTATTAATTTTTAAATATTCATATCCTTATACGATAAAAACATTTGCTAAAAAAAGTTTTTGGATTAGCTGTGAAATATAAGGGTACCGAAAGGTCATCATTACAAGTTTTTGACTCGGATTAAAAGTGATTTCCGAAACGATTTATTGGCATTACTGTATTATTCCACCTTCTCGAAGTTCTTCAATTATAGATATAATTTCATTTATGTGTCCGTCGTTTCCCGCAGCTTGTGATGCGATTAATAACCTTAATCTATCTATTATTTCATTAAAATCATTAAAGTATTTATACTCTAATGGCTTCCCACTATATTTTCTAAAAAGTGCACCACCCCTTTTTTTATAATGTTTAGCTAAATTTCGGGTAACCGGTCGCTGCGCTAAATTTCCAGGAAGTGAACTTAAACGAACTCTAGATGGTCGTGGTCTCGTTTCCAAGGCTGGTTTAATAATAAAATTATATTTATCCTTTATTTTTGACGGAATACTTTTTATAGGTAAGTCAGGATTATTGTTTCTATATATCGCATTTGTTCTACGTAAAATATCAACATATTCATGAACATCTGTTTTTTTAAACGATACAGGATTTATTTTAAATAAAAGCTCGTAGAGCCCTGGTGTCCCCTTGTATCTTATATTATTGATATTTAAATCGGCGCCATCAAAATCAATTAGGGAATTTCCAATGGAAAATTTTTCAGTTTCCAAATCATGATAAACTCCTAAATCATGGTCAAAATCACCTTTTGTGTCTTCAATGTTAGCTTTAAAATTGATTCATTATATCTGGATTTGTGATCATTTGATTAAATTCTCTAAGCGTATCTTTAAAATACCGATTAATATCCTCATCTGTGGTATTAGTTCGTCCTTCTGATTGAAAAGTTTCTTCTGGTTGTGCGGTGCTTTCCCTTGGAATAATAGATTCATCTCCAAAGTTGGTAGGTGTTTTTGATCCCCCAGGAAGTATACTTGTATTTGGAGAAGAAAATGCTAAGCGATAATTGGATTTTCTCATTTTGTAGTCTTTTGGTGTACTTAACTTGATTGGTTTTTCAAAAGAATATTTTGGTTCTTGTTTAATAGACGGAACGGTTTCCAGTTTATGTAAAAGTCCATTCAGTGGTTGAGTAATTGGCTTATAATTTTTTTCTAAAGCAGACTGAGATTGAGCTATGTCATGTTTTAAACTACGATACTTTTTCTTCAACGCTTGTCGTGATAAAAGCAGTTTTCGTGTAACTTTAGGATCCATTATGTACTAGGAATATTAGTTTAAAGCCTTATATACTTATCGAACCCACACCGATATCTACCCGTTGATTTGGGAGAGTCCTTATCAATGACAAGAAATCCATATCTGTCTTTCCAGCAGAATGAGCACAAATCTTTAAATTGTTGGAAAGTCATGTCTATATTAACGTGATCGTCAAAGATATGTTTTAAATTTGTAAAGTCTTGTTGAAAAACTACAACTAAATTAGAATTATCTCTAATTATTTGGAATAGCGCTATATGTTTGACATAAATAAAAGCAATCTATATGTTTATGCCTCCCATAACAAAAATACCTTTGTATAATTTTTTGATCACATGATGGAATATCATCAAAAATAACTACTGAATTTTCTTTAATTTCATCAGGAGATGGTACATTATTGGAATCATTATATTCTTCGTATCCAATTTCTTTTATTGGCTCAACCAAGTTTCGCAAATATACATACTTTGGTTGATACAACGATTTGGAATATAAATATATATTCTCAAATCTTAGACCATTTGGATGCTCAATTAAAGACAGTAAAACATTAGTTTTGCCACAACCACTTGGTCCAACAACTAAAAACCTTCTGTTGCCACCAAAAAGATAGCCATGTTTTACATGTTGTTCCTCTGTAACCTCATCGTGGTTAGAAATAGGAAGAGAGAGCTTTTGCTGTTCAATCTTCATTGAGAGAATGTTTCTAAAACTTTGGGGTATATATAGCCCATCAACTATATATAAGAGGGACCATGAAAAAAAAGTTTCAACAAAGTATTAAAAGAAAAGGACGTGGAATATTAAACTCACTAATTAATAAGCTTCCATTAGAACTTCATCTTCCAGGATATTCCTATTGTGGACCAGGAACTCCTTTACAACAAAGATTAGAGCGAGGAGATATGGCAATTAATAAACTAGACGAGGCTTGTAAACAACGATATTGCATACTCTACAAATAGTGATTTACCAACCAGACACAAGGCGGATAATATTTTAGAAAACAAAGCTTGAGATATTGTAAAATCTAAAGAGGTCCCTTTTGGACAGAAGGCAGCTGCTTGGTTTGTTACAACCGCTATGAAAGGAAAACGTAAGTTGGGAATGGGTCTTAAACGCAAAAAAGGTGGATCTCTTCGTAAAAAAATAAATAAGAATAAAAGGATCATTAAAACACCAAAGAAACGTGGATTCCTTCCCCTCCTTCTCCCCCTGATCGGTGCTTTATCTGCTGTTGGGGGCCTTGATACTACTATTTACAAGACTATTGGAGATGCAAAAGCTAATCGAATCAGTCTTGTAGAACAAAAACGCCATAATCTAGCCATGGAACAGAAAGGCAAAGGATTATATCTAAGACCTTATAAGGGCTATGGATTATACTTGAAGCCTTATTCAAAAAACTAAATCTTCCTCATCATGCTTTAACAAGTACTGATATAATAAAGCATGGTAAAGATCTTCCTTTGTTTAGAGGTGTGTATATGAGAAATAATATGCCAAAAAAAATTCATAAAAACGAGTGTGGTGTTATAAATTTAGATTCTAATCGTGGAGTCGGAACCCACTGGGTAGCTTACGCGAAATCTAAGTTTAACGTAATTTACTTTGATTCTTATGGGGACTTACCTCCTCCAAAAAGCGTAATAAAGTATTTTTTAAGTAATGGCGATGTAAAAATATATTATAATTATGATATTCAAAACGATTCATATAGGTGTGGTCATTATTCACTGGATTTTTTGTACAACTACTATAAATAGCAAACGTTAGTTGGTTACGTTTTAAAACAATGTCTTTCAACTTTACGCTTACTGGAAACGCTTCAAATTTGAGTTTTAGTTTTAATAGTTTTAATAGTATTCCAAATATCGATGAAAACAATAACCTTTTCCTCTGGAATATACGAAATGTTACTTATATCTATAAATTACCAAAGGGATCTTATGAATTAGATGATATAACAAAACTTATAAAAGAAAACATGAAAAAGAGAGATAGCGATGCCACTATAGAAATTACTCCACAGTTCTCAACCTCCAAAGTTATTATTAATAGTAATAGAGAAATTTCATTTCTTCCAGCCAATTCTATTGGAAAATTATTTGGATTTAAATCAGGGCTACTAGCAGCAAACCAGATACATATTTCAGATAATCCAGTGGAGATTTCGAGTGCAAACGCATTGTGTGTTGATTGTAACATAGCATCGGGATCCTATTTAAACGGGAATCCAGTTCACATTATCCATCAGTTCTTTCCAACCGTACCAACTGGATATAAAATAGTAGAGGTACCCCAAAATATTTTGTATTATCCAGTAAGTATTAAAACAATTTCTAACCTTACAGTAAAAATTATCAACCAAGCAGGTAAACTTGTTGATTTCGGAGGAGAAGAAGTAACAGTAAACCTGCATCTTAGAAAACAAATATAATGGTTTTAGTTTTTTCCCGCGGACCGAAAACATATATAAGGACACTACCACAACCTTCTAAAGTAATAACATTATCAAATCGTCGCTTTCTGCAATCGTTGGGGTTTAAAGTCTTGGTATTATGGAAATTCTTCACGTTACTGGTCAACCTTTTAATGATAACACTATTGAAGATTATCAGTTCCACACTTATCAACCATACATTCCTGGAAAATTAGGATACAGTGATGAAGTCCGTATCGCAGTACAAGATTTGGATAGTTTGACGTTTCCAGCAAATAGTTATCTCTATATTGAAGGCAAATTAGCCACACATGACAATAAAACACCCACCAAAATAAAATTTATTAATAATAGTATAGCTTACTTGTTTCGTGAACTACGTTTTGAATTAAATGGAGTAATAATTGACTCAGTACGTGATGTAGGATTAGTATCAAGTATTAAAAACTATCTTAGCCTTAATGAAAATCAAAGCTTGCTATTGGAAAATGCGGGTTGGTTTCCAAAAATGAGTAGAATGGAAACTAATAGTGAAGTCCCTAAAAACAGTGTTTTGGTGGATTCAAATGGAAACTTTAATATGTGTATACCTTTAAGATTATTATCCGGATTCTTTGAAGATTTCAGAAAAATTATTATGAACATGAAACAAGAATTTATACTTTTCGATCAAATGATGATATTGATGCAGTAGTAACCGAAGATGAGACTGAACGTCCGAAAATTGACATTACTAAATTATATTGGGAGGTACCGCATGTCACTCCTAGTATTCGAGAACAGTTGCGACTAAACAAAATTTCACATACAAACCAAGATCTACCTATTAAATTTCGAAGTTGGCAAATGATTGAATATCCAGCCCTAAATAACTCTACACGTCACACATGGTCAGTGCGGACTATAGTTGAGCCGCTGAAAAGATGGAATGATCATGTGAATGGCACGCACTCTTAAATATTCCTCTTCCTATGTTATCACTTTTCCCACGTTTACACCGCTCAACAAAAACGAACTAACAATGTTGCTATAATATATTTATACCGTTTTTTAGAGGTTATTGATGTACATTAATTTTAAACATTTTCACAAAATTCACCAGCCGGTGAAACTGAAACACAAATCATGATACATAAAACATTTAAGTTATAGTATCATAACACAAATAATGACGGTGTAAACAGTTTCCCATAAGGTCTAGTTTCGAGCGCCTGTCGATGCCTGCATTAAGTGATCATGCGACCTTGGATTCCATGTTTTCAGCGGCCAGGGTATAGTACCAAAATAGAGACTCCACGACACATTGTTGTTGCTTTTCAAAATAACAGAAAATCAAAATTAACAAAAGATATGAGTAAATTTGATCATTGCACTTTAAAGAATATTAAAGTGTTTTTAAATTCTGAAAGGTATCCCTATAACGATCTTCAACTAGATTTTAAGACTAATAGGTTTGCCAAAGTATATGAAATGTTTGCCAATTTCCAGGAGAGTTATTATCACATGACCTTAAACCAACCCATATTTAATCCAAATGACTTTAAAACGATTGCTCCACTTATACACATTGACTGCCCTCGTCAAAAAGAAGTAATTCAATCCGGATCTGTTGTGCTCCGTATAGAATTTGAGACAGATGAACCAACAACCTCTGATATATCAGCCTATTGTCTAATACTCCACGAGAAAGAATTTACATAAAATCCCCTAACTAAAATAGTAAAACAATTGTAAAATATTTATATGTTTTATGTATTCATATATTTATTATATTGGACATGTATATACAAATTAGGGACAGGTGTATGCAAATTAGAAATAGTGTTAAAACTTAATTGTATCTAATGAGAGACTTCCCGTATGAGAACAGATATATATATATATATATATATATATATATATATATATATATATATATATATATATATATAATGTATGGTGTCAGGTGCTAATTATGACATAATATGTGAAACTCTCTCATGCGCATGACTGAAAATTGTTTTAAAAATAGAAGTTATGCACTACACAAACTCAGTCTTTAATCATGTGCTTAGTAGTAGATGTTCAAGGTTTTATTATTGAAAAAGATAACTTTATCGTGAAGGAAATGGCAACATATGATGGTAAACAAATCATGCATTTATTAAGTTCTGAATATTATAATCAAGCTGTTTGGTTGATGAATAGTTTGAATGGTTTGAACTGGAATCATGGATTTACACCAGTACACCAGTTTCATAATATTATCCAATATTTGACAAGAAATGTTAATGCTGTTTATGTCAAGGGGCGAGAAAAGGCACTGTACATCAAAAAGTATAGTTTATCCCCAGTTATAGAATTGGATGAACAACCAGCTCTGCAGAAAATGGATGCAAAATGCCCATATCATTCAAACAGTGAAAGTGTATGTGCTTTATCTAACGTATTTTATTTGTATGATACTTTTATAATGCAATAAAGAATTTTTTTTTACATTTTGTTTTATTAATAAAAAATCTTATCTTTAAAAAATAATATTTTATTCGATAAATTACAATAATTGTTATATCTACAATTTAAATTTTGAAGTGCCAGTTTACACAAATGACAACTAGATTGAGCAGGAGCGAATCCTTCTAACACCGTTCTCCACTCAGGACGATTAAAATGAACGAAACATGGGAGACGAGTTTGAATTTCAAAATCCTGGCAAAATTTCGTGGGTAGTATAGACCATGCACGGAGAAGTTCAATTGGGTCTACAAATTTTCTTACGTAGGCTAGGCTAAAATATTCCAATTCTGTGGTCGTGAACTTGTACAACGGTTTTTTTGGATGCTCCGCCATCATGCGAGACCCTGGGCAACAATCCATCTTTATTAAAACGGTTAATGTTCCTAAACACCAAGTCTATCCACTTTTGCTCTTCGTATCGGGAGAGAAAAAATAGTCTCTTGTCTTCTTTTTCTTTTGGCGTGTAAACTTTACCACTACGCAAGCGCATCACTCAAACACAGCTTTGAAAACTGATTAAACATATGTTGTTTATCTTCATATTATCTTTTTAACTGGTTAATACGATTATTTATATAATTGATATATCTCTGACTTTTGTAAAATAGAATATCACGTTTTAACCTTTTAATGCGTATACTAAACTGATTAAGCCGTTTACCAAACCGGCTTGAGTTCATACTGTTTACATTAACGACCTTTCTATACGTTTATATCCTTCCTAGTCTCATTGCCCCCCACTCCTAATGATATATTGACACTAGGTTGTACCGGTGAAGGTCTATTAGATTTTATCAGCTCGCGGGTTGTTAACTCGTTCCTGTTAAAACTTGTTAAGCTAAATCATCAAGCAGTTCGTTTAGACTCCCTTCACAAACTATAATATTAGAAATTCGTATACTTATAGTTTAATTTTGTATTGAGGTTGTTTTGTGATTTGTGTAAACATGTCATATAAATATTGGGATAATTTGGTTGATGTACTTAACTATAGTGATGAGGAGTGGAAAATTTTTTCAAGACTTCCTTCTTATATCGTACGACAAAAGCTTTGTCTTATTTGTCGTAAAATGTCTAAAGCTAGACTTATTCCAAGAAACTTGACTAACTAAATATTTAATAAAGGGTGGAAATTAATATTTGAATTTTGTGCATTTTGTAGCGAGACTAGACCTATGGGATTATCTTATCGATTTGTAGGTTATCGTGATGGGTTAATGGAATCTCCACCATATAAACAGGACTCCCCTCGTCTTCAGTTAGGTTTACTATAAATAGATGGTAAAACCTTGGTAGAGATTATTATGATGGTATCATTAAACTTTATTGTTTTACAAGCAATTTTGGGAAATTTGCTCTTAATTCAAGAACCAATCAATGTCAGAGAAACTTTTGTGTGTTTTGATAGTAATGGTGCACTAAATGATACGTGGCCGTCAAAATGGACAAGAATGAAATCATATCCGGAAAACAATTTTTTACCAACTTTACAAGCTGAAATACCTTTAAACAGCACCAAATATAAATTGCGTTTTACACATTATAGTGAAAAAATCACTGATTCCGGGTGGTTGCAACTTTATAATGAAATACCTAAGAAGGAAACAGTCATACCTCCAATATTTTATTATATAGCTATATGTTCAACTTTCTCAATATTTTTTGTATTATTAGAAATAATTAAGTTTTTAAATAAAAAGATTTGTTCATACACTTGGTTTTATTAACATACATTATTTCCAAAAATTAAATAATTAAAATAATATACATTGTTTACAAAACATATAAATTTTACAAGTATGAATCATACTGGAATGTATCAATTTGAAACAATTCCTCAGTGGGAATATTATATAAATCAACTAATGTGGGGTGTATCAGCTCATTTGCAACAGATAAAAGATCATCTATGGTACCATTATGTTGATTAATTAAAAAATGCCCCCAAGCAAGAGTAGATACATCTCCAGGAATAATATATCTCTTATCATCCTGAGGTGTTAAAGATATTTTGTTTCGCAATTCGGTGTAATTAGTGTGCATTTCTGACCTAAAGAAATACATTTATCTAAAGATGGCTTCTTGATTATAAATAACCCTAATATAATCATTTAACTGTAGTTGGTTTTTAACAACATGTCTGGAAACACCTTTAGCTTTTTTGATAACTGTGTCAGCCTCTATACAATAAGCTTTAGCTCCGGTGCCATAGAAAGCTTTCAAGGTATTGGTGGGAAATTCATTTTTCATGTTTCCAAGTATTGACTCGGTCTTGTATATTCCGTGTATATTATTCTCCATATAGTTGGATGTATCAAAATAATGTATATTTTTGTTCATAGTCAGTGACATAGTCAGTTATAGAATAAGTGAGTCAGTATCTGTATAAAGAAGACTAGCATTATTGTGGTACTTTTTTTTAATGTATCCATAAAAAAAATTATATATGAATGTTTTAGATATATCCAGAATAGAAAAACCAACGTACAACGGTTTATCGTAAATGATCTTTGTTTTATTCAAATGAATAGCAACTAAATTTTCGCTGAATATTGATAACGACTTGAATTCTGGTTTAGCAATTAAAGATTTTGCTCCCAAAGATCCTCAAATATTCTCATAATGAGAACATAGACGAATATCGTTTCTTCTGTTAATATTCTCAAGTGACTTACCGAATATAGCGTTGACAAGGAGCTTAAAAAGATCACGCTCAAATTCATTTTTGGCGTTGTTTCGGAGAAAAGTATTTAGATCAATATATTTTTTTAACCACATTGATTGGGAAAATTCTAGTATTCTGTACACTTTTTCTAACTTTAATCCGTACTGTATACATTGTTTTAAATTTCTATAGTGTATTACATATTTTTTATCAAAAGGTAAAAGAAATAATAAATCAGACTTACTCACAATCAATTTAATTTAACTAATCAGACGACCGGTTTCGCTTTCTACAATATGCAAAGCACCTTCAGGTCACGATACAAAGTTAAATGAATGCTGAAAATAATAAACCCATATTAGGGTGTTGTCTAATAAAGAAAAAACAAAGATAGGTGATATAAATTACAGTAATTATGCCAATATTACATGTCTGTGGTTTTACAAATTGAATAAAATGTTTAAGCAGACAAGGTAAGACCCACAAATTGGTAAAATAGTCTATTAAACTGTAATGAATTAATAAATAAAACATTACTTACATGCCGGTACTCTATTAATTGATGGTTGAAAGAACATGGTTCAAACTATCTTGTATTGTTGATTGGAGAACTCAAGTCAACTATTGTAAGTGTTTAACAGTAAACGGGGAAGTTCTTGAGGAGACAGATTTTATCCAATGAAGTAGAGATAGGTAAATGTAATTGTTTGTTTGATGAAAGTAATGTTCTATACCATTAAGTTCTTTAAAGTTATTTATAATTACTCTGGAGATATATTTATGAAATGTGTGTTATTTATTGAGATTTTTATTTTTGTTTTGGAAGGTGACAGTTGTGAGACAATGAATAAGAATAGATGTACAGATTGTGTGGGTGTGCAATTATATCAGCTTGTAATTATAAAATTTCTTTGATAAAGTTATGTTGCAATATGTGGCAAATTGTTGTAAAGTCCAATATATAAAGTTAAAAATTAAAATTGAGACACTTTAAGACACACAGAAAACACTTAAAAAAACGGGGGGACGAAACAGACATTACATTTAAAAAAGGGGAGGATTTTAAAATTAAATTTTTTAAATTTAATGTCTGTTTCGTCCCCCCGTTCTTTTAAGTGTTTTCTGTTAATTTATTATTTCTTTTACCTTTTGAAATGGACTCACACAAGCAACACATTCATGATTTTTTTTATCGTATAAATTAGGAATCAGTTTTTTGTATTTACTTTTAGGTGGTACTATTGACTCGGGGCAAAATGGTAGCTCGTTATGTTCGTCGTGAACATTGGGTGGGTAATGCAAGTCTACTTCTAGTACATACTCTTTTTCGTAATCATTTTCAATATTAAATATATTAAACTGTTTAATTTCTTCATCGCTTAACCATCTAAAATTTCCCCATGGAAGAGGTTGACTCATGGCAGCGCCATAAAGATTGGTGGCATCTAGATACATAATATAAGTTTCAGGTTTAGTTGAATCGAAATTACTTAAAAATCTGTTGTTTGCAACAGCTACTCTTTTAACATAAGAGGCAACACCACCCCTTATCCCTTTTTCAAAAAAAGTGTAACATGTCATTATCCGTTAAAAGTTGAAGCTCAATGTTTGTATATTTTAACATAGCATCCCATGTTAAAGATGGGGCTGTAAAATAATACAGGATCCAGTTTGTATTCTTTGAGACACACCTTTCTAAGATTTTCAAAAACATCCGCTAGGAGGAGCACATCTGATTTTAAATATAGCATTCCATAATCTGTAATTGTTTGACATTTGAAATAATCCCAAACTTCTTGTGCTCTATCATAATCTTGTGTAATATGTTCTTCTCTTAAATTGTCATAAAATTTTTCTTTAGGTGGTAGATGTTTTTCTTCCAATTTCATAAAACTATCGATATATGAGTATGGGAATATACCTTTACGTCGCATTAATCCAAACGCTTTTTCATCCGGAAAATACTTTCTGACTTCATTACATTGATTAGACTGTAATATTTTACTTAATTTATCGAGAGATTTGGCTAAAAATCTAAATGAATCTACAAACCGCAATTTTAAAAATACATTAATATTGGACTTTTCAACTAAAACAGATTTTGAAAACGAAATATACTTTTCTTTAGTTTGAGCAATTGCTGATATATGTTCCCCATTAGTTGCTAATTCCTTAATAAATAGTTGGCAATCGTAAAATGATAAATTATGATAAAAAATTGGAATAAAATTAGGTACCTTGAAATTTAAATTATACGAATTGTGGGCTGCACCCCTGTACAATCCAGTAAGATGGTCATGGTCCCTGACTTTGGTATCCAAAAACGATAATGGCTTCTGACAAATAGAACATTCGGTAGCATTCTGAAAATTCTGATTTTCTTGTTGAGTTAATGGAATCATTGCTTTGGCATGTTTTAGATGGTTGTGGTATAGTTCGTAAGCTAAAGCATCCAATTTTTGAACAAAAATTTTGCAGCGTCCTTACCCTGGTATGTTTCCAACCTTGACAAGGAATCATCATAATTGCACTTGAGATAAAATGCAAATGAGTATGGCTGGTGTTCGGCGACTTTAATAGAGTAAGATTGACCATCTGATGGCTCACAATGGTGTATCGGCTTAAGGATCGACTCAAAGTCAGCGTAAATTACAAATGGGTGTGAGGACGTCTTCTCGATGTTGGTGAATTTTAGAATATTGGATGGTAGGATTTCACCACACTTGTTGACCCTCAGCTCGGTGGATGGGAGTATTGTTGATATATGTGAGCAATCATGCTCTTGATGACTGTTTAGTTTCTTTGGGGTGTTAAAATTTTGAAGGCATCCATCACAAAAATAATGTTTTCCATTATGTCTCGTTTTTTGGGCACTTACTAGTCTTGATAAGTCAGTAATGAGGCAATAGTGGTTCTGTATTTCATCGTTTATTAATAAAAGATTAACATGCGTATGTTTATGGTGCTGAGTATAGTGAAGTGGCCCTACAATTTCATATTGCATCTTGTTTTCTTTAAAATATGATTGAAGACCATAAAAGTTAACTGATATATTGTTTAAAATCTTGAACTTGTTGATATCTTTTAACTTAACCGGGAACCCGATACCTTCAAAGTTTAAAAGTGCGTCATAGGATGGATACTATTCCGGTATTGTCACGTCACCTGTAGCAGGAAATATAGCAGCCATCACACAATAAGCAAAACACTTGTTATCTTTGTTTCGTATATTTAAAATTGCACTTTTTCTTCTAATAGGCGTTGGAAGACGAATATATGCTGAGGCAGAAATGGTAGTAAATTTATTGATGTTGACATCTAAAAACAGAATTTCCTGAAGTCCCCAGTTGGAATCTTTCTCTTGAAACTCAGATGCTTGTGTTACTATTATTTCAACAAAGTCCTGATAAATGTCGGATATTTTAGTAGACATGCTTATAATTTTATTGCAGGTATTCATTGACTTGATATCCGAAATGTCCTTATCGGGTTTGTAAAACATGGCAAACAGTTCAAAGTTAACTTTAAGAGTTATGTGTTGTCGTAGATAATCGCCAAGGATTTGCAATACCTTTGGTTTAACATCTTGCATAAATCCACGATAATTTATTTTGTTATGTTGACTAGTAAAACGAAAAGACACAATTCTTTCCTTAAATGCGTGTGTAAGTTTAGTTATTGCACTCCCGAACACTTCAACACTTATTGGTCTTAACCTTTTTCTAGGGATAGGGCAACTCAGGTCACAACGACTAACTTGATGATGCCGCAGATTGTTCATAAAAGTAAAAGTCTTTCCGCACTTATCACATATATAAGAACATGGCTGATCATTGCTACATTTTTCCATATGCCGACGTAGGTTATATATGCGCGAAAAGATTTTACCACACTTGCATTGATTCATTTCGAAAGTATGAGATAAAACTGATGTCATTGAATCACAACATCTCTTAAATACCCCATATCCCATCCATAATAATTATTTAATGACCATAGGTGGGTATTTCAATTAATGACTGATTCGACATTTAATGAGCCCATATATGCACAAAATAACATACGCCCGCAGGTACTTGTATCCGAACCGCTCTCATGTCAGCTCATATCCGATATTCTCTCATTTGCTACAAATGGACAGCTGCAAAAAACTGGTTTTTGCTACAAATAGACAGGTGCAACAAACCGGTTTGCTTGTATCCAGACTGCTCTCATGCCAACCCCATATCCGATATCCTCCCATTAACAACAAATCGGCAGGTGCAACATTTAATAAGCCTAGTTTAATAAATCTTTCATATACTGGTGCTCAAAAACTGGTTATTTTTAATAAGTTCACGTTTTAAAAAAGAAAAGTTATTAATTTTAAGCATTAGCTTAGAAACATGTTGTTATTTATAATTAAATATTTTAACAGTTAAGCGAATACCCTACTACTATATGTAATTATATAAATTAGATTAATGTGCTGCATTAGTACAGTTTACATCAAGTACTCAAGTATGAGTTTTAGATGTGTAACACCCAAATTATTTGAAGGGTTAATTTCGCCACCAACTTTACAAGAGCTAAGCGCTAATCAAGTAGATTGGTCTGTGATAGACGCAAATTATGAAATAAGTGTTGGAATTAGTGAAAAAA
This sequence comes from Diabrotica undecimpunctata, assembly GCF_040954645.1. NCBI lineage: Eukaryota > Metazoa > Arthropoda > Insecta > Coleoptera > Chrysomelidae > Diabrotica > Diabrotica undecimpunctata. The sequence continues at coordinate 81,569,029 of NC_092810.1, read as the reverse complement.
CTAATCAGTTTACTTTTATATTACCGGAAGAAATTTCACAAAATCTTCTTTCACAACATCTATTCTTTAAATGAGGTTAAAAAACAAATTGTTAAAAATAATGGAGGATTTTATTGATAACGAATTTGATAATGGCATAGATAAAAAACTGATTTGTGTTAAAGAAATAAACGTGTCAAAGTTTTTGTCTGAATATAAAAAAGACTTGTGCCTTACTCAATATTTGTATGTATCAGACCATTTTAAACTTTGTTATATGTGTTTTGCAGCAATAACATCTAATTTTTATATTTAAATATTTTTCTTCCTAGTTTAGTGTTTTTATTATCCTAGTTTAATAAAAGCATAACCTAAAGCATATTACTGTTTAATATTTATTAAATAAATGTTTTTATTCTAAATTTTAATAATTATTTACCTTTTTAATTAGCAATTTGTACATGTAAATTCAAAAATTAAATAAATATAGGAAAACGTTTATGGTACGCTTATGCTTTGTATTTAATAATACATATTAAAATTCTGTCAAATAAAAAAAATTCTATTTTATTTAATAAAAATTGATAGTTATATTGAGGTATTTTTAAGTTATTCAACAACAGATGGCGCGACCAGTTCTATTTTATATTTAAAAATGATTAAATTATAGTTAGAAAGTCAGTAAGCATGTTTTAAAAGGCAATATGGAGTTTACAGTAATTGACCTTATTTGATGTTTAAAGTCTGAATTGCAGTGTCAGTATTGATAATAGTAACAAATATAGACGTATGAGTTATTTCTTTGTTTAGAGTTTACCACTGATCAAAAATAAATGTGATTTTCTAAGGCGTTTGTATATGTGTGTACCTATCATCGAGCAAAAAGACAAAAGAGGGAATGTAAAGGTAGTGGGGGCAAAAATATTGTTAGACAGGAAGTGCCATCTTGACAGGCCAAATTAAACAAGGAAAGAGAGTCTTTCCTTGTTTAAGAAATCAAATTTAGTTGGGTTATGTTATTATTTGTCCCAACTGTCACATGAAATCTTATTTATATTGAAGTTTTTTAACAATTGTTTCACATTTTAGACTGTTATCGTTAATATTTAATTAAAATTTTCTCGTCTAAGACACATTCTGAAAACTATTTTATAGCTACTGTTAATAAGTGTCGGAAAATTTAAATTTGGCGCATTCGCATTTCCGGATATGTCCGCCATCAGAGGCCACTTTTTTGGTCGCCTTTTCATAACGATTAGATTCCCTCTTTTGTCTTTTTGCTCGATGGTACCTATGTATAAAGAAGTTTGGTTTGAAACTTTCCATTGCCCACTCACAGATATTATCCTGTAGTTGTTTATGTTAGTAAAAACAAAAAAATACTTTTTTTCTACTCTTCGCCAATCGTCAAATATATTCTAATTTCTCATCAACATTTTAAATTTAATTTAATACAATTATTTTTGGAATTAACTGATTGTGTGGGTTAGTTAGTTTAGATTGCCTATGTTAGGTATTTTCGCAATAAAATTCAAATTTTATTTTGTTTTTCTTTTTGGTTTATTTCATAAAATATGCTTTGCATTTCAGCAAAAATTAATTTTAAAAGTGGCAACATTTACATATATTAAATTTTTTGGTTGCCTATATTTGATTATTAACACTGGAATTTGGAAAATAAATAAAACAACATTACAAATAATAGGTATATTTATTTTAATTATTATAAGTTATATTTTACAACCATGACATAGTCAATAGGTCAGAAATATACATAACATTCAAAGTAAGTTACAAGGTCTTTTACATTGATTACAAATATAAAACTATAAATGTTTTTATTAATAAATGTATAAAATAAATATAGTTACTGTAATTGGTAATTGTACACATAATTTGTTAGGAGATTATAGTTGATCTTCTATTTATTGTTAAATAATTTGTAGGTTCTATTTTATAGTCAGTATTTATACTAAGTGTTCCTGCTAATTCTGTGGTTTTATATTTATCAATTTTTTTAATAAGGACATTAATTTCTTAATTTTACTTATTTTATTATTCTCAAAGCAATTATTAGTTAAATTAAAATTGATTAAATTATTAGCAGAAAAAAAAACTTACATTTTTCATTATCACTAATTTCAGAAAGAGCTTCTTTCATCATATTGTCCTGGATTGTCCTCATGGTCTGAAATTTCTTCAACTACCATGTTTCGTGTGGCTGTTTTCGACGTATGGAAATTATATACTAAATTTGTTACTTTGTTTTGAGATGAAATTTGATCCTGTATTTTTGTTATATAGTTTTGAATTTTCTCTGTTTTATCCAATATTTCAGTTAAATGCTTTCTTGCTGCTATTCCTTTAATTTTATATTTATTGAGTTTTTTGATGAGGGCATCTTGTTTCTTCAATCTGATGCTTAATTCTTTGCTATTCATCTTTACTTACTTGGTGATGATTGGTTTTATTCGGTTGTTATAATCGGTTTCACTATTCTCCAAATAATTCATAGTGTAATCAAAATCATTTGTATTATTATTAGAAAAACTTACATTATCTTCATTGTCACTACGTTCAGGTGTCTTAATTACATTATCTGCTTCTCTGTGGCTCTCTTGGTCTGAAATATCTTCAAATTTTATGTTAGGTGTTGGTGTTCTGTTCATATTTGAACCAAAATTTCTAAGGCCAATCACATGATCACAATTTCCATAAAATACAATAGAGTTTGAACTTTCAGTACACTTAGGCACAATAATATTATTATGAATTTTGATGTTTTTCTGACCTACTGATGATGTCATGGTTGTAAAATATAACTTATAATAATTAAAAATAAGCAAAACTGATATATTTATAATATAAATTCCCACTATAAACTTTTTGGTAATATGTGTAATTAAAGGTGAAAGTGTATTTTTAAACCACACCTTTATCTGATTTTTGTTATTGAGTAGATGGTTTACAGGATGTAAATCCATTCTGTGTATTTTTGCAGACATATACAATTACTCCTATCCATATATAGTAGTAAAAAACATATTTTTATTGTTATTTACATTTGCTGACTACAAATGATTACTTTCATTATTAAATATAAGACCAGTTAACCTTCACTCATTTTGGCATCTGAAATAATGAAAATTCCAAAATATTAATTATTTTACTTCATGTGTGCTGTATAAGGGCAGAACATACTTTAAATTATAATCCTGTTTGCAATTATTTTATACAAGTATCCATATTAGTAAAGTGAAGAATGCATAAATTTTAAAAATGATTTTCTTTAGATTTCTTACATGGCCAAATATGACAATTTAAATTGGATTATGCACCTGCAATTTTTCCAATTATAGTTTTAATAATGAAATACAGAAATAGCAGATGGTCAATCAAGGTTGTTTTTGTGTAGATGTTTTTAAGTCATTAAAATAAAACAATGTGAAAATAGGTTATTAAAATTGATTATACATACTTATGTTTGAAAACTTTTATTATATATAAAAATTGTTACAATACTTATTATATATTTTTAATTTATTCATACCAATGTCTAAGAAAAATATAAACATCAATAATATAAAATTACATTCAAGTTAACAAACGTAAAAATTTTTACTTAAAATTTCTTACTAAACAAAATTTGTATATTTTCAAATATGATTCAAAAAGAACAGGAGAGTTATATTCAATTTACAATTTAAAATTATGTACAACACTGGTTATTTTGTTTAGAGAACTTATTCCTGAATTTAAATTTTCTAGTGCATCTTGAAGGCTTTGTTTGTTTGCACTAATATGCGATAACACTATCTTAGCCTCATCTTCTTTTTTACTATATTTTTGAATTTTTTTTTTGTAAGCTGCATTCGTTTATTTATTCTTTGGCTTAATATTTGACTGCTTAGCCTAACAAAATTCTCTATTATTGGTTTTATCTTTTTCTGATATCCCTGGTCTTTGGATTCTGTTATTAAGTCAAATTGACTCATCAATCTCCTGGTTGACCATTTCTTCATTTTCTTGACTAGAGTTTCCATCTTGGTTGTTATCAACTAAATACATTTGTTTTTCTAACTCGTCATCACTTTCAAGTTCGTTTTTGACACTGATAGGGGTTGATACAAATTTTACACTTTTTGCAAATCTTTTGTAACCAATTGGTTTCACTTTACTTAAATCACCTAAAAAAACTAAAGAATCAGAACTTGAATTCAAACTTTTGTTTGGATTTAACTTAATATTGCTAATAATGTTTATGTTTTTCTTAGCTAGTGGCATGATGGTATCTAAAAATGAAATAATGAATCCATCTCAAACTAAGTATTTATATTATCAATTGCATATAAAAATAGAAATATGATAAATTGGATAAACACCTCTTAATGTCAGGTGCAGTATTTAATAAGTTCCATAAATGGACAAAACCACAGGTACAATATTTAATGAGCCCCTATATGCACAAAACAACATAGGCCTGAAGGTCCACACTCATACCAACCCATATCCAATATTCTCTCATATGCTACAAATAGACAGCTGCAACAAACTGGTATTACAAATCCACAGGTGCAATAAACTGGTTTTTGTTACAAATGGACAGATCCAACAAACAGGTTTTCTTTTATCCGGACTGCTCTCATGCCAACCCCATATCCGATATTCTCTCATGTGATACAAATCGACAGGTGCAACAAACTGGTTTTACAAATCGACAGGTTTTAAAAATCAACAGGTGCAACAAACTGGTTTTACAAATCGACAGGTGCAACAAACTGGTTTGCTTGTATCCGGACTGCTCTCATGCCTACCCCATATCCGCTATCCTCCCATTTCCTTTCTACTAACTATAGTATATAATATGTAATTGTATCTTATACAGATAACGACATTGTTTTGTTGACCATAGGAATTAAGATTTATTGCAATCCCATCTCTAGAGTATATTTATTATAATGCTCTAAAACTAATTTTTTGGTTATTTTTTAGGATTAATATCAATACAAATAAATAAGTAAGTAAATAAGTAATATGCTTTATTGTCACTGAAAATTGTACAAATTTTATGGACAAAGCTTATAACAATAAGACAAGAAAGAAGAAAAAAAATCAGAATAAGAATCGTTTGTACTTTTAAATAAAAAAAACAATAAAATTCTTCCAAACTTAAAGATAAAAAAATACTACCTAATTAAGAACCTACAAACTTCGTAAAATGTACCTAAAAAAAAATAAAAATTAGGAAAACAGATTAATGAATTAAGGGCTCAAATATTCCACCTCCTTGTGCTAAACAGTAACCAAATCTGTCATACAGATTTCTCCTCATATTTTATAGTAGGGCTGGTGTAATGCTTGCAGAGAAATGAAGTATTTTTGCCCTTAATTCGACTAGGTTTGTGGCTCTTGATACCTATAAATGTTTTCTTTGAGAAAACACCAAACAAAGAAATCGTTAGGCGCTAAGTCACAGGATCTAGCGGGCCATTTAATTGTACCACGTGTACTTATCAGTGTAATAGTTGCTCTAGAGTTGTGAGCCGAACACCCATCCTGTTGGAAATAAACGTCCTGAAAATTAACGGAAAGACGTCGAAGTGCCGGAACGATCTCATTCTGTAAAATTAATAAAAGTTGTAAATATTTGGGCCCGTTTAGGTTTCCATGGATAAACAATGGACCGACAATATGGTCGACTAACATCCCAGTCCAAACATTTAACTTTTGCGGATGCTGCGTTAGCACTGCAGCACTGAGGTGCTTATGTTTCTGAGAATAATACCTTGCAACGGATGGATTGTGTTTTTTATGTAATGAAAATGAAGATTCGTCTCAAACGCCATCCGCCTAAAGTTATCATCCGGAAACAGTTCTTGTGTTGGTTGTATCTTAAAACAGTGATACCCATTCCTTTTGAGAACTCGCTGGACAGTTCGAGCATTCACGTTAACTTTCCTAGCAATTTGTACACTATTGCAGGGTTCACTAGCTTCCACAAAAGTACAAATATCAATATCCCTGTTTTGACGCTCCTCATCGAGAGGTCTAACACGGGGTTCATTACCTTCATGATACTTTTTACAACTGTTTACACATCCCGAAGTTTGAAAATGTTTAATGGTATTTTTAACTGTTGTAACACTTGGTGGGGTCTATTTTCGAAGGCAACAATAAATAAATCAATTACTTCGCGTATCGAATGATACTGAAAGTACCATATTACAAGTTACACTTTTTCTTGGACGGTATACAGCGTAATAGTCATTTTATTAATTATTTGTTTATTCTTTCAGAACTTCGTTTAAAATTTTTAATGTCAATGTGACAATTACGACAATTCGTACCTACTCTGAAATGAATATAGAGGTGGAAACGTGTAACATATAACTCGTATAGCAACTTCAACGTTTTATTAGATTTACCATCGTCGATCGAGAAGAAGCGGACAAAGGGGCATTACAAACGATTCGGTCGTTATATCTACATTCGAATCTGTCCAGCTAGCATATTTAGCACAAGTATAGTAAATTAGTTCTTAACCTTTTTGACCTTCTTTATAAAAAATATTTATATTAAACATTAAACTTGGTTTATAAATCATCGGTATCCTGTGAATCCATTCAGACTTCTAACTCGTTCGCGCCGACCATTACTATTATAGGTTAAATAACATTATTCATTATCCCATCCAACTTCCACATTTTTTCTTCTGTTTCCAATACGTGGGCAATAGCGTTCTTCCAATTTGTAGGATATATGCAGTCTATACTGGTGTGTAATAGGTGTTGAACATCGCCAATTTTAAATGTTACTCTTGGGTAACTTATCCCTTTATTTGAGCCCAAATTAATTCAATTAGATTTAACTCTCAATGGTAAGGAGGAACTCTCGAAACAGTAATACCATGAAGTCTACCCATTGAATCAACATCATATTGACGATATATACCACGATGCTCCTTGATTATTGTCATTAGTTCTGCTTTGACCATATCCTCTGTAAATGAAATACATTTTGGTTGCAGCCAGTTCTGCATAACGGATTTTCTATCAGTCATCGTTGGAATGCATTTAACAAGGCGGCTGTGATAAGATGCATTATCCAATACTATGACAGAGTTACTATTTACACGCTGAAGAATGTTCTCGTACTACTTCTGGAAGTTTATGGAGTTCATATCTTCATGATAGTCCTCGGTTTTTTTCGATATAAAAACAAGGGCATCTTTTTGCAGAAAACCAGTATCGCTGCGGACATGGGCGACAATTAGACGCTGGCCCGTGGTGCTTGCAATTTTTTCGATAAACCTTCAACAAAGGCTTTTCGTGCATTTGATACTATTGTATCTTGCCAAACTTTAGCGATTGTATGTCCGGCGTTAACCCAAGTCTCGTCGAGGTAATAAGTTTTTCGTTTTGCCGCACGATATTCCCGAATTGAACGTAGATAATTACGTCGCCATGATATTATTTTCTCCTTATTTGTTAAAATGGAATTAAGGCATTTTTTTATAAAGTGATGGATTCAATCGTTACTTGATGAAAATTCATTTTATATAACAATAAAACACTGAAAACTTGATTTTCAAAACCTTTCTCAAGTGAGCTATTTTTGGAATGTGTTTACACTTTATAGTCTAACTGAATATAATGAGGAGGGGGGAACTGTTTGTCTCAAGTTCGTGATTCAGAATTGTGTCTGTATTTTTTAATTTGTTAATTTCCATAGATTCTAATAAAGATAGCTTTAGGCTTTTGTTTTGAATGTGAAGAATTTGAAATTCGTCATGAAAAATTGAAAGCCCTTTTATGTTCTGCTATGCGTTTGTTAAAAGTTCTACCAGTTTGACCGATGTAAGTCTTCTTGCAGTCGACACATTTAAGTTTGTATACACCACTGTGTAAGTGCTTTTATTTTGGCTCTTGTTGTTTTTAATATATTTGCCTAAGTTGTTGTTTGTTCTAAAAGCCGACGTTATTCCTTCCTTTTTTATGTGTTTGGCTATTTTTGTTGATATCTTGCCTGTATATGTAATCGAGCAGAAGATGCTGGGGGTTTCCTCTGGTGATGGAAATACCAATTTCAGAACTTTCTTAGGTATTAGGTAATTTTTGATTTAAAATTTTATTAAGTCTTTAATCGTTTACGTGTTTACTTGCTATTTGCTTAATGATATTTAATTATATGTCAAAGTTGTATTTTGACATCGGAATTTCTATTAATCTATGTAACATGCTATGGTAGGCTGCCAATTTATGTTGTGTGGGATGGGATGATGAATTGTGAATAGTCGTGTCAGTATGGGTAGGTTTATGTAATACGGAAAACTCATGTTTGTTAAGTCTGATAATTTTTAAATCTAAAAAATGTATGGATAGATTTTGTTGTATCTATTGTAAATTCATATGACTATGGAGTGAATTAATATACGATAAAAATTGGTCAAGTTGCCTGTTAGTTCCTGTAAAACATACCAGTACATCGTCTACGTATCTCCACCAATATAAAAACTGTTTGAATAGGGGATGTTTTGAAATCGTTGTCTCTAGATGATCCATAAAAATATCTGATAGCAATGGGCTTAGAGGATTACCCATTATAAGTCCTGCACTGTTTATATATATATATATATATATATATATATATATATATATATATATATATATATATATATATATATATATATATATATATATATATATATATATATATATATATATATATATATATATATATATATATATATATATATATATATATATATATATATATATATATATATATATATACACTCGCGATCATAAAATCCGGGTCATCTTATATTTTTGCCTCAGGTACAGTAATTACCTTTTTTTTGGTAATGTATTTTTTATTTGTCATCAATGTTTGTTTTGAAAGAAAAAAAATGGTTTTTTATTGTTTTTATTAAAAAAACCAGAGAACAAATCAAATTGTTGATAAAACAGACATACAGAACGTGGTAAAAAAATCAGTGAAATTTCAATGACCAATATCGTGTATTGCCTCCCCTTGCTCTAATAACCTCTTGCAGACGACGGGGCATACTCTCAATTTTTCTCCGGATTACATGTTGTGGTATTTTATTCCACTCTCTCACTAACAGATCCTTAAGCTCCTGTGCGTTGTTAGGAGGAGGTGTATGGGTTTGAATACGTTTTTTCAAATCGTCCCAGAGATGTTCGATGGGATTCAGGTCTGGAGACCTAGCTGGCCAGGGTACCCTTGTAATTCCAACTTCGTCCAAGTATTACATACTGATTATGGCAACGTGCGGTCGCACGTTGTCCTGCATAAAAACGGCGTTTTCTCCAAGCCCTGTCATGTTGGGCATAACATTTTCTTCCGGAATCTCCGTAATGTACCTTCGTGCAGTTAGGGACCCATTTTCGATGAAGGGTAATTCTGTGTGGAAGTCGGAAGATATACCTCCCCAAGCCATGACCGAGCCTCCACCAAATGGCATTCTTGGAGCAATGCAAGCTTGTGAAAATCGTTCACCGATTCTCCTCCAAACTCTTACACGTCCATCGGATCCAGTTAGGCAGAAACGGGATTCATCTGAGAATAATACTTTGCTACAATCGTTAATTCCCCAATGCGCGTATTGTCGAGCAAAAGCTAGTCGTGCAACTCGAGGCACCCGGCGAAGTGGCGGTCCTGTAGCCATTACCCGAGAAGATAGTCCAAAAGAACGAAGTCTTCTCCTGACTGTTGCAACGCTAACATTGCGAATTCGTATTTCCTGTAGACGATTTCGATGCATAATCGCAGTTGATGTCCGGTTTTGTAAAGCCTGAAACACAAGGAAACGGTCATCTGGTGCCTTGGTCGTTCTTCTTCGTCCAGGGCCAGGTCGCCTGGTTAGAAAACTTGCCTCCTGAAAGCGTTGAAGCACTCGTTGAACCGTAGAAAGGCTTACGCCAACAGTTCTTGCGACTTGCCGTTGAGTGTGACCGTCTTCCACAAGTGCAACAATTTGTGCCGTTTCAACAAAAGTCAAAGGCATTTTTGTCAAAAAATAAACACTAAAATGTGCATTTGAACAGAAAGTTGAAGTACAAACGAGACATTTAAAACAAGCGGAGTTACAGGTAGCATTCATTTTGGGAAGTGTGCACTTTACCGCGAAATCGGCACTATTGGAATTCTTTGTTACAAAGGAAATGGCAACAATTCTCAGAAACATGCATTAGTTTGTATTTGTGTTATTATTATTTACGATAAAGCTCGTTAAAAATGAAATATCGGTGATTTTCAAGTTGACCCGGATTTTATGATCGCGAGTGTATATATATATATATATATATATATATATATATATATATATATATATATACAGTAAAACCTCTGTTAACCGAAATAATTGGGGGGGAGGCAGTTTCGGATAACAAGAATTTCGGTTAAAAATAACATTGTGTTTTACAGTATTCTTGGTCAAAGTATTGGTATTAAAAAATACTATGAGGTGATTTCGTAATGTTTTCTGATAAGTAAATACAGAATAAAGTAATAAAATTAAGGAAAATGAACAAGTTTAACATGCTTCTTTAAAAAAAATTTTTATTTTCTTTTGCGTTTTCGTTTGACAATGATGTTTTGCAGCTATATCTCTCCATCGTTCATTTGCAGAACGTCATGAGTTTGTCACATTCGATTGTTCGACGAAACGTAAAACAATCTGAAAAGGACACAACTTTATGCAATGACAACAAAAATTAAGAACCTAGTCGTGCCCCTAACTAATTAGGCCTAATGTATAAAATTCTTACCACAAGAACCATATCAATGATGTACTGGTCGATGAATTCACTTTCTGAGTCATTGACTGCTAATCACTCACGTATCTCTTCTTGGTTAATTTCGTCACATCCCGGCAAATTTTTTATTTAAGGTTTAATTTCTTCTGTCGTTTCTTACCATTTTCTTCTTCAGGATCGTCAATAAAAATCCAATCAAAGAGTTTGTTCCAGCATTTTTCCAAAGTTGAAGATTTGATCTTGGCCGACTACTCAGCACACCAATAAAGAAACAACATGTTTCATTGTTAAAGATTTGAGAATTTCGGGAACACTTTTGGATTCATTCGTCTCTTGTAATAACAGATGTCTTAAGAATGCTCCTCTATAATGTCTCTTGAATATCTCTAATACTCCCTGGTCTAACGGCTGAATTAAGCTCATGACATTCGGTTGCAAAAATCTGACAACTGTGACTATTTTGTATATTTTGGGGTGCATGGCGCGAGTTGGCGCATTGTCAACAAGCAACAATTCGTTGACGGGAAGGTTTTTTAATTTAAAAAAGGATTTTACAGTTGGGACGAATTCATTTTCGAACCATTCTAAAAATAAATTTGTCGACATCCATGAGCTTTTTTGGCTTCTATAAAAAACTGGAAGTGCTTTTTCGGAAATATCCTTTAGAGCTCTTGGTGTTTTTGATTTTCCAGCACACATAGGCAGCAATCGGTGAGGGAAATTAATGGAATTGTTACGTTTTGCGATAAAAATTTACTTATTATTAACGTAATTACTGAAACTGTTAGCCGTTTCGGTTAAACGATGTTTCGGTTAAAAAGGTTTCGGTTAAGGGAGGATTTACTGTATATATATATATATATATATATATATATATATATATATATATATATATATATATATATATATATATATATATATATATATATATATATATATATATATATATATATATTTGCTATTTAAATGGGAATAAGCCACAATTAAAGGTTAAAGTAAGTTTATTGACGTTTCAATTTCCACTTTGGAAATTAAAACTACCCTCCACTAGTATGCGCAGGAATGGTCTAAGCGGGATCGGTTAGAGCGGTAGTTGCTGAAGCAGCGGTCGTCATGTTGCCGACAGTCTTTCAGCGTCTTCGGGCTTGTTTAAGATGTTAGGGCGTTTTTCAATTTCTATAGCTTCACTGATAATTCCCGATTTTAAGGAGCACATAGGAGCGACGGTTTCTGCTTATTCGAAATTTATTTTGTGACCTGTCTCAATATGATGTTGGGCTAGGGCTGAAGTTGTATCCGAATGTTTTACAGATATAGAATGTTCGTAAATACGGTTGTGGATTCCTCGGTTTGTCTGTCTTATGTTGCTTTAGTGGTGTATAGGTTTTCTGTATTAACCCTTTTTCTCATTTTCACCCCGTGTTGTAAGTTTATAATTCCTCTATTTTTAAAGCTTTCTTCTATACATTCCAATGTATTTTCATTTTTTTTTCTTTGATCCTATGATTCTTTTTCTCTATCTCTGGTGTTTTTCCTTGCATCATTTTGAGTCTTAATTTATTTTCTTCACCTAGTTCTATTTTACATTCTTCATCGAACCATTCTTTATATTCATCTATTATATTTGCATTACTGGTTTGCCCTGCTTTGGGCATACATACTTTTATTTGCATCCATGTTTGTCCAATGTTTCCATTTTCTGCAATATTATCTAATTCTCTAGTGGCTATTCTTTCATATTTACTTTGTTTTTCTTGTGATAGCCGTCGATAGGTTTAGTTGCACTATATCTTTTTCCACTGGTTTCTAATAACTGGTGTAAGCTGCTTCATTTGTATTCGGACTATAAAGTGATCTGTGTTTGCATCTGGTCCTCTGTATGTTATGTTCTTTATAAATTTTCCATGTCTCTTTCGGCGAGCACATGATCTATTTGGTTTACAGTTTTTTCATCTGGCGATTTTCAGTTTTGTGTTAAAAGTACGTGCTCATAACGATAATATTTTTCCTTTTGCAAAATCTATTAAAAAGTGACCATTTTCGTTCGTTACTTCAGACTATATTTTCCTATGGTGGGTACGTATATTTCTTCTTTTTGTGTTTTTGACTAGCATCACCTTGTACTATTTTTACATCGTATTTGGGATTATTTTCAATTATTGTATCGATTTGATTATGAAAGTCTTCCTTTATTTCTATGATTTTCTCTTCAGTCGGTGCATATGTTTTTATAAATGTTATTTTTTGGTATTTTCCCCTTATTCTTAGTACGCATATTATCTCTAAAATTGGATTGAAGTCAATGATTAGATCTTTCAGTTTTTTATTTACCACAAAGTCTATGCCTAACAGTCTATTTTCTCCTCCGCTACTGAAAAATAAATAGTCATTTATTTCCATTGACTTTTGCCTTAGTTCTTTCGTTTCTTGTAGTGTTACTATTTCGAATTTATATTTTTTGCATTCGTCGACTAGTGTTTTAATGTTCCTTCCTGGTAAGTTCCTCCTACATTCCATGTCCTTACTAATATATATTCGTTTATTGCTTTGTTTCCATTAATAATCGGTACATTTTGCCATCTCGTGTACTTTTACTTTGTCAAGTCCCCTTCGTTATTTTAGCCTGTTTTAGTTGCTAGTAGTGTTGCTAGTTTTTTGGTGTCACCTTTTTTCTTTTATTATTTGTTGTTGGTTGTTATTTCATGTCCATATTTCTGTCTATATATGATTAGTTTGTGGTATTCTATTTTGACATATAATCATTTATACAGGGTGTCCCGGAAAATACTGCGTTCCTTAACGATATGGGCTGATTGCAGCATTTAAAACAAAAAAGTCTTATAACATTTTTTTATAGGTCAACCGTTTTCAAAAAAAATATTAATTTTTATTAATTTTAATCCATATGATTATTGTTCATAGAAAAGCAAATACAGCCGGTAACGTTGCGTTCCTTGTTATCCTTCGTTAATTACTGTAAATCACCTATGATGAATTATCGATCGTTAGGCATAATATGTATTGATACTGATAACAGTGATAGAGAAAAAGCATATTTGCTTAAAAAGCATATTGATACTGATAACAGTGATAGAGAAAAAGCATATTTGTTTTTATTAAATATTTAATAATTAAGATTTGAATACTGTTTTTACTTACATGAAAAATTATTATTACAATAAATGTTCGAAGTGGCCACCATTTGCACAGATACATGCATTTATTCGACGAATCCAATTATTCTTAATCTTATAAGTATATAAATTATGTCGGTATTTCAGCAGCATCAAAAATGTCTCGTAAAATGTGCTGGAGTTTCGTCATGAAGAAACTACATTTCAGAGTGTATTTGTAACGAAACGACTTCAAGAAGTATCGGTAGAACATGCTGCAAAAAATTTAAATAGGTTTCTCCATTCAATCTTCTAGGAAATTCATACGGTCCAATCAGATGATTACCAATAATCCCAGCCCATAAATTTATACTAAATTGTTTTTGAAAATTTGTTCTACGTCGGATTTTCATCATTCCACAAGTGACAATTGTGAAAATTAAACACGCCATGTCTCGTAAAACAAGCTTCATCTGCACACAACACTTTGCACGGAAATTCGGGTTCTCTGACGATTTTGTTTTGAAACTATCTACAAAATATTAATCTTCGAGGTAAATCGCCTTGGTGTAAATGTTGCACTCGTTGGTAATGGTAAGGGTGTAATAGTTATTCCGTGTCTTGGGAACAATGTTTTTTGAAATGCCAACCATTCTAGCTACAGATCGGGTACTTACTCTTGGATTATTACTGACTATACCCAAAATAATATACCTTCTCTGTATCAAAATAAATTAAACTGTCTGGTTGCCAAATGTAAGTTTTAGTAAAAGAAATTTATTTTTATTTTTTGAGGCAACAGATGACTATGGAAAAGAATTTATAAGAAAGTTTTCTTTTAAATGGTGCATTCTACCCATACCTTTTTGGAGCGCAACGTTGCCGGATGTATTTGCTTTTCTGTGAACACTAATCAAATGGATTACAATTAATATATATTTTTTTTGAAAACGGTTGACTCTATAAAAAAATGTTATAAGATTTTTTTGTTTTCAATGCTGCACTCAGCCCATACCTTTAAGGAACGCACTATTTTCCGGGACACTCTGTATAGATTCATTCGTCGTTTTTGTTTTTTAATTTAATTTAATTTTTCCTTATTTCGAGTTTATAAATCTCCAGTGAACAATATAAGACATTAAGTGAAGGAGAGAAAGCTAAGAAAAAAACTCTAATCGGTGAAATAACATCCAAAAACACCAAGGCCCTATAAAAAGTAAGATCGCTATAATTGATAAGCCTAATTAACATCAAAGCATAGAAACGAAACTCTGACCTTTGAAATTGCGACGTTGCCGTTGTGAGTAAACTTTCGGGGTAGACACAGAAAAATAACAACGGTTAATAAACATAAAATAAATACGGTAAACGCTGTCTTCTCTGAACTGTTGAGGTGGAAGACAGTGTTTGGCGCCGGAAAATGGAAAAATATATGAAAAATTTAGACAGTGATGATACACTTTCAGAAGGAGGGTCAAAAACGAGGGACAGATATAAAGACAGCGAGAAAGAAGATAAAATTTTCAGAAAGAGGAAGAAGTTCTCGAGAACACCAACAAAAACTCCAGAGAAAAAAAATGAGGAAACAAAAATTGATCAATTACTAATAATAATGAGCCACCTCACCGATGACATTAAGGAAATAAAAAGAAATCAAAAAGAAAGCAAGGGAACAATAGAAAAGCTCATAATGGAAAACAGAGAGTTGAGAAAAGAAAATTCAGAACTAAAACAAGAAAATATAGAGATCCAGGAGGAACTCAGAGAAATAACAAAAAACATGGAAGTTTTGGAAAAACACCGACGAATAAATAACATAGTTATGAACGACTTATGAAAGGATAGACACATATGAGCAAGCAGGGTTAAAAGGAACAATCAATACTTTCATCAAACAACATATAGGCGTAGAGGTTAAAATAAGGAATGCTCACAAGTTAGGCGAAAAAACATGCCTAATTGAATTAGAAAACCAAGAAGAAAAAAGAAAAATAATGAAAAAAAAAAAGCACAAGTTAAAAGAAATTAAAGAGTACAAAATCTATATCAACGAAGATGCAACCATAAAAGAACGAGAAATACAGAAAAGAATTAGAAACATTGCTCAAGAAGAAAGAAATAAAGGAAATGAAGTCAAGATTGGAGTAAAAAAAATATGGGTAAATAACAGCGAATGGAAGTGGAATGACAAAGAAGGCGAAATAGTTAAAAAAACATAAAAAAACTAGCAACTAAATGTAATACTGGAATAACGTTGACGAAACAAACACAGAACAAGGTTAGTAATAATACAAAAAAAGGAAAAAAGAGGAAAAAAATTAAAACCGGACCAAAACACAAGGAAACATTACGAAAAGAACACTTACTTTTAGGAACATGGAATGTAAGAGGCACATATGGAGAAGGCAAACTCAAACATTTAACGAGAGAAATCGAAAAGTTCCATTTTGACATAGTAGCTTTACAGGAGACAGCTGGGAAATGATATATTAGAAATAGAAGATACAGTGTTTTTTAACAGCGGCCGAAAGAATCGAACGTTAGGTACAGGTTTTATGATAAGAAAAGAGCTAAAAGAAGCAATAGTCGAGTTTAAACCAGTATCAGACCGCATATGTAGTATCAGGTTCAAGGGAAATACCAAAAAATCACCCTCATAAATATTCACGCGCCTTCAGAAGAAAAAGATAATGATGTCAAAGAATGTTTCTATACTGAATTAAACAGAACAATCGAGAATATACCCAGATATGATATGAAAATTATTTTAGGAGACGCAAATGCCAAAATAGGGAAGGAAGAAGTATTTAGACCGACAATAGGAAAATATAGTTAATACAATGAAAATAATAAGAACGGACAATTCCTGATAGATTTCGCAAGAGAAAAAAATATGATCATAATGAGCACATATTTGGAAAGAAAAGAAATACACAAGGAAACATGGATATCGCCAGATAGAAAGACTAAAAACCAAATAGACCACCTGCTCATCGAAAAAGAAGAACAGCAATGTATAAAGAGGATAAGAACATACAGAGGACCAGACGCTGACTCAGATCATTACATGGTGGGCAAAAAAATTAAGCATGATACCAGAAAACAAAAACAAAATAAAAGAAAAGAAGTGTATACATAACCCAATTCGATTAGCAACAAAGAAAGAGCAAGAAATTTACGAGGAAACGATGGAAAGAGAACTAAAAAAGATACAAATAGAAGAGCAAACTGAGAACAAATGGGAAAACATAAAGCAAATAATGAACAAAGCAGCAAAAGAATGTAATAAACAAAAGAATAAAAAGAGGAAAGACTGGTTCGACATAGAGTGCCAAAAAGAAATAGAACTAAGAAAATCATTAAGGATGGAAATGACCACGAAAGAAACAACCGAGGCAAAGAATAGATATATGGAGCAAAGACAAAAAGTAAAGAGGGTGCTGAGAGAAAAAAAGAGAAAACACATAGAAAATAAGCCAAAAGAAAAAAGAAGAGAATTACAGAAATAAAAAAATAAAAAAACCTATATCAAGGTGTTAGAAATGAAAAAAAAGGTTTCCAACAAAAACCCATATTCGGTAAAAACAAAGCAGGAAATAATATAAGCGGAAAAACAGAAATAGTCGAAAGATGGAAAGAGTATTTTGATGAATTACTAAATAGCAATAATAAGTCAAACCAAAGAGAATGTATGGAAGCAGAAGCAAGAATAGAACACTTAGAAGACATAGAAGATAATTCACCCAGCAAAGAACAAATCGGGGAGATCATAAAAAATCTGAAAAACAACAAATTCCTTGGAAGCAATATCATAACAGCAGAGATGATGAAATATGGTGGAAAACTGCTAAATAATTGGATATACAAGATCATAAAGGAGATATGGATAAAAGAACGAATACCAGAAGATTGGAAGGAAGCCATGATTTGCCCATTACACAAAAAAGGAGACAAAACAGAATGCAGTAATTACAGAGGAGTAGCGTTACCAAATACCGTATATAAAATCCTATCAAAATCCATAAAAGATAAGCTAGAAAAAGAAGTTGAAAATATAATAAGCTAATATCAGTGCGGATTTAGACGAGGGAGAAGCATACGATAGAATAAAGAGGAATGAATTAAAAGAGACCCTTGAGGAACTAGGAGTTAGCAGAAAGTTGCGTAACATGATACATCTTACTTTAGAGAATACAGAAAACAGAGTCAAAGTAAACAATCATGCATCAGACAAATTTATAGTAAACGAAGGATTAAGGCAGGGCGATCCTTTGTCATCATTACTCTTCAATTTATGTCTAGAAAAAATAATGCGAGAAGCGAAAATCAATAGAGAAGGACTCCTATATCATAAAAGACGCCAAGTTTTGGCATTTGCGGATGATGTAGTGTTGCTGGCAATAGAAAACAAAAGAGCTATAGGAGATAGTACAGAGAATAGTAAAAGCAGCAAAGAAAATGGGACTTTACATAAATGAAACTAAAACAAAATGTATGCAGTGGACAGATGATCAGTTCAGGGATGGACAAAAGTTTAAAGTAGAAGAGAAGAAAGAGCATCATACGAATTCGAAATGGTAGAAAGATTTACAAAGCTAGGTGCAATAATATCACGTAAACCTAACATTAAAGAAGAAATACAAGCTAGAATAATGGCAGGCAATAGAAGTGTACATGCTCTTAGTGGAATGTTGAAAAGCAAGTTTTTATCAAGAAAGGCAAAAATACAGTTATACAAAACAACTATACAACCAATACTAACATACTGCAGTGAGACATGGACAATGACAAAAAATGAACAAGAGTTACTGGAGATATGGGAAAGGAAAATCCTGAGGAAGATATATGGAGGAATAATAAGGGACGGTTTATGGATAAAGAGGTCAAATGATGAGTTAAAGAAATTATATAATCAACCTAACATAATAGGAGTCATAAAGGCACAGAGACTAAGATGGCGAGGTCACCTAGAAAGGATGCCGAACACGAGGACTCCAAAAAGGGTACTAAACTACACTATAGCTTTAAAAAAGAGAAAAGGAAGGCTAAAAAATAGATGGAATCAAGAGGTAGAAAAAGATATGGAAGAAATTGGACTAGAAGGCCAGAAAAGAAAAATGAATAACAAGAAGGAATGGAGAAAAATCACATATCGAGCCAGAGCAGATCTCAGTACATAAAGGAAAGAGAAAATGAAGAAAGAACAAACTTTTCAAGCCATGGGCCTCTAAGGCCTTTAGTGCTATTGTATATATATATATATATATATATATATATATATATATATATATATATATATATATATATATATATATATATATATATATAAGTTCCATTATGGTAGTATTTTCTCCTATTTTCCATGCTCCATTTATGCCAACTGATACTTCCATAGTCTCTGGCAAAAGTTTTTGATCATTTGTATTAATTTTTAACCCTTGTATTATTACATTTTTTTCCTTTCCTTACCAATTTCTCTATTTTTGATATATTTACTGTATTAATTTCCTTTTCTAATTGACCTATTTGTTTTATAGCTTTTTCATTTGTTTCTCGCGGCGTTTTTATTTCATCTTTGTAGTCTCTTTTTTGTTTTTTTTTTAGTTCTTGTGTTTTAGTTATTATTTTCCTTCTTTAGTTGTTTGATTTCATCTCCTGGTCTATATTGTTCTTTTTTTATGTATTTTATATCCATTGTTAATTTCCTCATCATTTTCATCATTTCCATTTCACTTATGTTTTCTTCATCTCTATTTTGCGCTGTTCTCGGTGCTTTTCCCTTAATCAGTTAGCTCGTCATCTGAATTCATTGTTCTTTATTCCTAGAAATGTCCTGTGCTAGAGTTATTGGTCACTGCTTCACGGGCTTAGTTCCGTGAAAACTCACGTACAGTTCAAATTTCTACCTACACCAAGGGCGGCCCGTCGGGGTAGGCAAGGTAGGCACCGCTTACCCTGTTTAACTGTTCAAATGTACAATAATAAATTATTTATTCATATAAATTACTTAATTCAAAATTGTGATTTATAATTTTTGACTTAATACCTACTTAAAATAAAAAAAGCTATTTTTTATATTCACTTCGAAGTTAATTATTTTACGCTCCTTGTAGTAGTAAAAGGCACATCAAATTTTCGCCTGAAAATGGAATAAGACGTATATATGTCTCTATGTCTTACAAGGCTCTGCTTAGGTACAACCAGCACATCTACAAGCTGTGAATTGTGAATATTTTAGTTTGGAAGGCGACTGATCCGGTCGCCTTCGAAGAGTTTCGGAAAGTTTTGTTGTAATCATAACTATAAACATGAATATTCAAAAGAACATTTAAACCATTACTTAGGTTTACAAAGATTAGAAAAAAATACGCAAACTTTTGACAGTGCTTTAGCTGGAAGTATTAGTTTATCCAATAATCCAAGTTATATAATGAAGTTAAAAAAAAATGGAATTTTATTATCATATTTAATTGGTGTTACGATTATTTTAGCAAAACAAGAACTTGCATTTCACGGTCGGGATGAAAGCCATAATTCTTCAAATATGGGTAATTCTAAAATTTTTTTTAATTTAACAGTTAAACACGATCAGGAAATCCAGAATCATATTAAAAAATAGAAAGGGTGTTCATAGGTTTGTCAAACAGTTCATGACGATTTAATAGATTGTCTTGCTGATTAAATTAAAAATAAAATTTTAAGAGAAATTAATGAATCTCAGTTTTTTTTCTATTGGTGATGTCAAACGAAAGAGGCGGCGCGGTGCGGTAAAAATTTGAACTAGTGCCCGTAGGATAACAAAACATTTTGTATTTGGTTATACACACATAACATATTTATAAACATTTTAAATATTATTAAATAAAGCACAATAAGGTATGACAATGTTAAAAAGTAAATGTAAACAGTATTGTTCTGCATCGCAATGCAGTAATTATCGATCGGAAGGAATAAGTATGCACTTTTTTCCTCGTGACAAAAATCTACAAGATCGTTGGGCACAGGAATTAAAAATTGGGAAATCGATATCAAGTGGTATGATGGTGTGTTCACAACATTTTTTATCAGCAGATTTTTTTTTAAGTAAGTTTGCTGAACAGAATTGCAACATTTATTATATATAATGTGCCTACCTAACCTAACCACCTACCACCATACGAGGAGAAATAATTAACAATATACGGTACGCCGACGATACTGTGATTCTAGCTGAAAACATCGACGATCTGCAGGAGCTAATCAATAGAGTTGACATGGAATGCACAAATTGGGGACTGTCGATAAATATTGATAAAACTAAATACATGGTGACCAGTAAAGTGGATATCGGCGCAACCCAACTGATATTAAACCAACAACCGCTGCAGAGAGTTCAGAGATTCAAATACCTTGGATGTTGGATTACCCAAAATCTAGATCCATCCTTCGAAATTCGATGTAGAATTGAACAGGCAAGAAACTCATTTCAAAAATTCAAGCCTCTATTATCCAATAACTCATTAAATTTGGAAATCCGTGAAAAGTTTACAAGATGTTACGTGTGGTCTGTACTTTTGTATGGATGTGAAACTTGGACTTTAAACGCCGATATCATGAATAAAATCGAGGCGTTTGAGATGTGGTTGTATCGAAGGATACTAAAAATTCCATGGACTAGCAGAACCAGAAACGAAGAAGTTCTTCGAAGAATGGGGCATCAACGAACTCTATTAAATATTATTAAGAGGCGTAAACTAGAAGTTTACGCTAGTTTCTTCGGCTAATTCTCAACGGTAAAATCGAAGGAAAGAAATGGATAGGACAGAAGAAACTCTCTTGGTTGAGGAATTTGCGGCAGTGGACAGGTTTGACAGCGGACCAATTGCTACACGTAGCGCAAGACCGAGATCAGTATAAAAATATTATAAGCATGGTAGTCGCCGACGTTCCGTAGGGATATGGCACTCTAAGAAGAAGAACCTAACCAAATATATACACTAACATATATCTTAATTAAAATTTCTATTACAGCTGCAGCAGGGAAAAAGAAACTTAGCGGGGAAAAAGAAACTTTTAAAGAAAGGTGTTGTTCCCTCACAATGCCTTCCTAAAGTAAAAAGGAACTGGTGAATGCTAGACTAATAATAAAACACGGGAATTATTAAGGTATTTGTTTTCAGTACACATATTTGTCCATAAATAAAATAATCTTTTTTTAGGACAGAACTTAAGAGAGAAGTTGTACATGAGGCCTATGCAGATGATGCAATTAAAATTAATGAGTTATCTGCTGCAGGTACATTGAATGCTGTAGGTACATTAAAGGACTAAAGTAATATGGAAGAACTAGATATTAATATGGAAGTAGAACTTAAATGTGACAAAGAAACACAAGGTGATATCTTCCAATTATTCCGAAAGTTTACTATTGTGAATCAATTGTTTACAAGTGAAAAAAAATTCTTACTTGCATGGGCGTTACAGTAGATATATTCGAAACCATAATAAAGAGTATAGAAATAATTTTACCACATTTTCCAGATATAGAATGTTCAAAATTTAGAACAAAAGTTTCATTAACTTTAATGAAATTAAAATTAAACAACACTTTTTATGTTTGGGCCTTTTTTTTGGGGTATCACGTGTGACAGCCTCAAATTATTTTTATGAAACGATTCAATTGATGTCATTTGCACTGAAACCTGCAATTTATTTTCCAACCATTGAGAAAAATAAAGAAAATATGCCAAAATGCTTTAACTCTTATAAGTCCGTAAGATTTGTTCTATATGCAACAGAGGTCGCAGTATAAAAACTAAACTATTGTTACGTAAAAATATGAGTCATAGTTTTAACCTGTAAACATGTTTTTATTCACATGCTTATGTTTTAGATTTTACGAGAGGCGTCTATTTACCTGAATGGAATTTCCAGAATAAGGTCGAACCGATGCGGGAAATCCAGTTTGCCTTTACCGTTTCGCCGCCGAAGGTTTTAGACGTTTCTAGTCTAACAGTAGTGAATATATAACAGGACTTTTTGGAGAATAGAAAACAGTTAATTCTCAAGACGCGCTCGCGAATTTGATTGTTACGTACGGATAGATATAAATTATTGTCAGATAAGTTAATATAAATAAAAAAATAAATTAAATCCATAAGTGTTATAAATATTGAACCTTTTAATAAATTCACAACAAATGGTGGCAGAAGTGAGATCGAACATAAATTAGACTTATAATAATAATACAAGTGAATATAAAATAAATTGTGAAAATGACGACGATTTATGAGCTCACAGTGACGAATTTAAGAAGACATCTCGAAGACAGAGAATTAGCTTCTACCGGAAAAAAGGCTGAGTTAGTCCAACGACTAAAGAACGCTTTGCTAGAAGAAGGACTAGATCCAGAGACTTATATATTTGAAGATGCTGTCATCTCGTCGATTTCGAAATTAGAGAACAAAGTTTCTGGTGACATCGCATCATTAGAGAACAAAGTTTCCGGCGACATCGCTTCTTTGGAAGACAAAGTTTCTAACGAGATTTCTTCGCTGGAAAGCAAAGTCTCTGCTAATATCTCTTTGGAAATCTCTAAAGTAACTTCTGAGATGTCTGCCCTCGACAATAGAATGTCTTCGCTAAAAAACCAAGTTGCTGCCGATATGTCGGCCTTCGAAGAAAAGATTAAAGAGATAGAAAGGAAGATGGAGGAAACCGGGACAGCAGAGAGAGGAAACAATCCAATTACAGTGGAGACAAAAGAAGATGAGACGAAATGTAAGTTGGAAACACGACCGAAATTTGAAGGAAGTGGAGGTACTGTCCATGTGAAAGTCCCAACTTTCGACGGAAAATCATCATGGAACAACTACATGAAACAATTCGAATCAGCCGCAAGAGCAAATGGATGGTCTGAAAAAGAAAAGGCTGTAAACCTGACTATCGCTCTTCGAGGAGATGCCTTAGATGTGCTTCAGACCATAGCCGTAGAGGAGACCGATGATTTCGAACAACTGAAGAAGAGGTTAAATATGCGATATGGACACGAACATTTGGAGCATGTATATCAGTCACAGCTTAAAAATCGTAGACAGAAGAAAGATGAAGCTCTTCAAGAATATGAGGTAGATATTGCCAGATTAGTACGATATGCTTATCCAACAGCTCCCGAAGACATGATGGAAAAATTGGCCGTTCAAACGTTTATTGATGGTCTTCGTGATCATGAAATGCAGAGAACACTGCGATTAGCTCGTCACAAGACGCTGGTTGATGTCCTATCCGCCGCCCTCGAATACGAGTCAGCTACGCAGGCCTCTGGCGGGTACAGTAAAGTTAGGACTGTAAAAGAGGAAGGAGATGAAGATAAACTTGACCAGCTCGTTAATATGATAAAAAGCATGACATACAAGAAAACGAAGACCATCAGATGCTGGAATTGTGGCGAAATAGGACACGTACGAAGCTCCTGTAAGCACCCTAGGTACGACGCAAATCAAGAAACTCACCATCAGGAAAACTAGAACGGGTCAGCCTTAGGGGGGCAGCTTCGATCCAGAACTTTTCCAAAGACCCTCTCATACTAATAGCTTCTTTGAAATGTCGTGAAGATAGTGTATATGTAGATGGAGACATAAATGGTAAAAAGCATACGTTGTTGGTGGATACCGGAGCGACCAGAACCATTATACGCCCGACAGTTATAAACAGCCGAAAGAAACTGTTACCAACGAGGTTGCGACTTCGGACCGCTACAGGTGAAAATGCTAACATTCATGGAGAAATCCAGGTACAATTGGGAATTGGAGCAGAAAAGTTCGTCCATACTGTTATAGTTGCTGACATCGAAGAGGATGTTATATTAGGAATGGACGTAATGAATATGCATGGATTCCAATTGGATTTTAAGAATAAGGTAATCAAAGTTGGCAACGAGGAGGTATTTCTCCATCCACATAATGACAACACTGTGCAAGCAGCCATTACAGAAGATACAGTCGTGCCTGCGAGAAGCGAAACGATCATAGTAGCGCGACTACAGGGAATTGTAGACGAAGGGACACCTGTTATGATGGAGCCTTGGAACCACGACGATGAGGTTGGCCGTGGAATCATAATTGGAAAGGAATTGGTGACTTCGGCTAAAGAAATTCCTGTGAGACTTATCAATGTCAACGACTACCCAGTGACCATAAAGAAAGAGACAAAAGTAGGAACTTGTGTACCTGTGACATCCATAATCCGTCAGGCGACAACATCTGATAATTCCAACGACAAAATTTGACCAAATGGTTGCAGTTGCAGGACAGTCTCTAAATCAGATGGAGAAAAGGAAATTAAGAGAATTTCTTCGGCAGTATCGTGATATTTTCGTACCGAAAGGAGGAAAGACGGGAAGAACTACCGTTGTTAAGCATAAAATTGATACTGGTAATGCTAAGCCAATTCGTCAAACAGCTCGACGATTACCACAGGCGAAAAGAGAGGAAGCTGAAACGATTGTTCAGGAAATGAAGAAAGACGGGGTGATAGAACCTTCTACGAGCCCATGGGTCTCTCCGGTGGTCCTGGTTAAGAAGAAAGACGGAACGACGAGGTTCTGTGTGGATTACCGTTTGCTGAACAACGTTACCAAGAAAGATAGTTATCCTCTGCCTCGGATCGATGACACATTGGACACATTGGCTGGAAGTAAATTGTTTTCCACTTTGGATTTGAAGTCTGGATACTGGCAGGTAGAAATGGACCCAGTAGATAAAGAAAAGACAGCCTTCACCACAGGATCTGGATTGTGGCAATTCAACGTTATGCCATTTGGACTCTGTAATGCTCCTGCGACATTTGAGAGGCTTATGGAAAATGTGTTGAGAGGGTTATCTTGGAAAACATGCCTGGTTTATTTGGATGACATAATCGTCTTGGGGGAGACATTCGAAGATCATTCGAGGAATTTAGAAAACCGTTTTAATCGACTTAAAGCTGCCCAATTGATGCTAAACCCCAAGAAGTGCCAGCTATTTCAAGGTAAAGTCAATTATCTGGGTCATATAGTCAGTAAAGAAGGAGTGGCCGTGGATAAGGGAAAAATCGATTCCATTAAGGAATGGCCAAAACCAACTGACAAACATCAAGTGAGAAGTTTTCTTGGACTATGTACTTACTACCGGAGGTTTATTAAGAAGTTTGCAGATATCGCTAAGCGATTAACGCGACTTACGGAGGAAGCAAGAGATTACCGCTGGGATATAGACTGCCAAAATGCCTTTGAAACGTTGAAAAAGCATTTAATAACAGCACCAATTTTAGAGTATCCACTGCCAGAAGGAGAGTTCATCTTAGATACGGATGCAAGTAATGTGGGAATTGGAGGAGTGCTGTCTCAGATTCAAGGAGGACAGGAACGAGTCCTCGGATATTTTAGTAAAGTTCTTTCAAAACCTGAACGGAATTATTGCGTCACGAGAAGAGAACTTCTGGCAGTAGTGAAATCAGTAGAGCACTTCTATCAATACCTCTATGGCAGAAAGTTTCTAATCCGAACCGACCATGCCGCCCTTAAGTGGTTGATGCAGTTTAAGAATCCAGAGGGTCAGATAGCCAGGTGGATCGAACGACTCCAAGAATACGATTTTAAGATTGAGCACCGGGCCGGAGTTAGCCATAGAAACGCTGATTCTCTTTCCAGAAGGCCATGCCCAGCAGAGTGTTCCCACTGCAACAAAACGGAATCCAAGGAAGCAGCAGTGCTAAGAACGACGATTGTCAACGACGACTGGACGCCTACTAAGATCGGAGAAGAACAAGAAAGAGATCCAGTTATACAGAAAATTCGAAAATGGAAAGAGGAAAACCGTCGACCACCTTGGCAAGAAATATCAAACCTATGCTCAGTAGTTAAGACGTATTGGGCCCAGTGGGACTCATTTATCATGGAAGATGGCTTGCTTAAACGAGTCCTGGAAAATGATGACGGTTCAGAGAAGAGAAGACAGTTGGTGATCCCAAAGAGCAGAATAGCCGAAGTACTTCGTCAGTTACACGACAGTCCATCGGGAGGGCATTTTGGTGTAAAGAAAACCCTTCAGCGAATTCGGGAACGGTTTTATTGGATGAACAGTTCCGACGACGTAAAAGACTGGTGTAAGAAATGTACTATTTGTGCTACGAGTAACGGGCCTGACCGAAAAAGGAGAGCTCCTATGAGACAATATAATGTTGGAAGCCCGTTTGAAAGAATAGCTTTTGATATCGCTGGGCCATTTCCAGAAAGTGAAAATGGAGGCAAGTACATGTTGGTAGTAATGGATTACTTTACTAAGTGGGTCGAGATTTACGCACTTCCAGACCAGAAGGCCGCCACCGTTGCAGATAAGTTGATCCAAGAATATATCAGCCGATTTGGAGTGCCTTTGGAGATACATAGTGACCAAGGCAGGAACTTCGAAAGCGATCTATTCCAAGGAATATGTGATAGACTAGGCATGAAGAAAACAAGAACTACAGCATATCATCCGCAATCTGATGGTATGGTAGAACGGATGAATAGGACAGTTGGCAAATATTTGACAAAGATGGTGTCCGATCATCAGCGAGACTGGGACCAATACCTTCCGTTTTTCACAATGGCCTACAGATCTGCTGTTAACGAATCAACAGGCCAGACACCAGCCAAAGTCCTATTCGGACGCGAAATGCGACTACCTTGTGATCTAGAGTTTGGGTGTCGACCTGGAGAAGATGTAGCAGGTGAAGATTATGTGATCGAATTACGAAGAAGAATGGACGATGTACATGAGTTGGTCCGTTCCCACCTTCAGATCGCTAGCGACCGAATGAAGAAACGGTACGATACACAAGCCGAAAAGGGTTGCTTTAAGAAGAACGACAAAGTATGGCTGTATAATCCCAAGAAGCGAAAAGGTTGTTCTCCCAAATTGCAGCAGTTTTGGGAAGGTCCATACCTCATTATGGAGAAGATTAACGATGTCATCTACCGAATAAGCAAGATTCCGAGGGGAAAGCCGATGATAGTACACCATAACCGGCTGGCGTCTTTCGAAGGTGACCACGACGTAGATGAAGAAGTGGAAGTAAACCAAGTCCAAGATGTGTCTGACCTCACGTTTGAGGAATTCATGGGTGCCTATGGAGGTACCGGTAAAGCAAGACATGGTGTTACCACTGAAGAAAAGCAAGATCTACTCGCGCTCCCCGATGACCACTCGCTGGCCCTTACCATCCCGGCCAGTATCAAAGACGCACCAGGGTTGGCATCCGTCTTTCGAAGGAAGTTTGGTCGAGTTGCAGAACTTCAATGCCAAGTGCCAGCTCCCGGTAAAACCTTGAAACTCCAAGATGCATCACGTTACCTTTTCTACCTGGTAACAAAAGACACTGCCCGTGACCAACCTACCTACCGAGATGTATGGGAAGCCTTACTTCAATTGAGAGAGCACGTACTAGAGTCCGACGTGCAAAAGTTAGCCATGCCAAAGTTGGAGTGCCGCCAATTAGATTGGAGGGTTATCCGAAATATGGTGGAGGAGATCTTTAAAGACACCGAAGTCCAGGTGTTAGTCTGTTGCAATCCGCATAGTTACTGGTGCAGAGAGAAAACCGTCCCTTGTCATTTTTATACAACTGGAAGTTGTAAAAGAGGGTCCAGTTGCCGATACCAGCATACCGCTCCAGTTCTAGTCCCGACAAGGTTCCAGGAGGAACCATCTTTTGAGAGGGGGGCAATGTTACGTAAAAATATGAGTCATAGTTTTAACCTGTAAACATGTTTTTATTCACATGCTTATGTTTTAGATTTTACGAGAGGCGTCTATTTACCTGAATGGAATTTCCAGAACAAGGTCGAACCGATGCGGGAAATCCAGTTTGCCTTTACCGTTTCGCCGCCGAAGGTTTTAGACGTTTCTAGTCTAACAGTAGTGAATATATAACAGGACTTTTTGGAGAATAGAAAACAGTTAATTCTCAAGACGCGCTCGCGAATTTGATTGTTACGTACGGATAGATATAAATTATTGTCAGATAAGTTAATATAAATAAAAAATAAATTAAATCCATAAGTGTTATAAATATTGAACCTTTTAATAAATTCACAACACTATTTAAAATGTAAGGTCATAACATATTCAAATTATAAAAAGACACATACGGTAAAATTCGTTGATTGTGTTGCACCTGCGGATTTAATTTGTTATGTAAGTGCTGCATATGGGGGACGAGTTTCCGATAAAGCAATATCTAATAATGAAAATATTATAAAATTAGCAGAACCATTTATAGATTCTATTATGGTTGATAAGGGTGTGTTAATTGAAGAATAATGCCTTACAAACTCAATTAAATTGGTAAGACCTCCATTTCTTCGGAAACAAAAACAGTTCTGCCAAAAAGAAGCCATAGAAACAGCTTCAATTGCCAGAGCAAGGGTGCATGTTGAAAGGGCTATTCAACGCATAAAATTATTTAGAATTCCACAAAATAAGATTGACTGGACAATGATTTCTTATTTAGATGAATGTATAGTAGTTATATGTGCAATTGTAAATATGTCAAAACCAATATTAGGAACATCTAAATTTTAAATCCACATTGCACCCTGTAATCATAATTCTATCTTGCGTCATATCAATAATAATCCCGTTTACCAACATGTCCTGCCTAATTGTCTGTCCCCAAGTCTTCTTTGGTCTTCCTCTCCTACTCCTCCCATGAATCTGCACTTCAGCAATTCTTCGTATTGGGTGATTAACATCTCAACGTTGAACATGACCAAACCATCTTAACCTATGCTCTCTCATTTTGGCATTAATTGGTGCCACACCTAGACTTGGTGTGGACATTGGAAACTGTAGTGTAAGTTTACTTTTATATTGGTATATAGTAACAGTTTTAAAATAAAGCTGCCTGATATCAAAATATCAGTATCCTTGTATAGTAACTCAGTGGAGTAAAGCATGGGTTTGCGATAAATTGATTTTAAAATTTTTCTTTGGATGACATTTAGTTGTTCCAAATGATTGACATAAGCCCCACCCATCCAAGAATGCCATAGCATAATCTGGATTCTACTAAGGCAAAATACATAGTTTTTAAAATGGACTGTTCTAAAATATTTCTTAAGTATTTAAATTTGTAGAGTACACATTCGCAATATGTAAGTTCCATTGTAAATGACTATCAATTGTAATTTTTTCCGTTTAACTTCATTCAGTCTTATTTTTTTTTACATAAGTACATTCTTGTATTTTATTTTGAAGTGTTACAATTTTAGTTTCTTAATAGTACTCTTAATTTGTTGTAATTAATGTAACTAGTCTTAAATGTATTAATATTTGTTTTAACAATGTTCATATTAAAATTAAGTTCTCCTATTGTACAGAAGTGATCGGTAGTAATATGTAAATATTAAATATAATATTGTATAATTTAGTTACTATTAGGACATTTACAATATGTAATTATAATAAATGTCATAATAGTAACTAACGAAATACTCCTAAGTAAGACTTCAGGTTAGAAAAAGTTAGTTAGTTGAGGTTAGAAATAAATTACTTATTATTTGATCAGTAAACAAATCGTAGTATTGCTAATAATAATAATGATATAAAAACAACCAAGTCTTTTATTTATATGTATTCAGGAAATATTATATCATATAGCTTCAGATTGGAGCAAAGGGCACATCAGTGGTTCAATAGTAAAAGCAAAAGGTTTGATGGTAAGGTTGCTAGCCTCACCAATCATTGCTCGAGTCCCATCTTGAGTGTTAAATTATCTAATCATTATCCAATTTACTATGAAAAGCATAGGTGACAGAACACATCCCTGTCTATCTTCTTTTTTAGTATTTATTTGTTCGGATAGTTCACCTTTGTACTCAACTCTTGCAGTACATTGGTCGTAAAGGAGTCTTTTTGTAATAATATATTTGTCCGATATTCCGTAGTGTTTCAGTATATTCCACATCATGTTTCGGTTAATCGAATCAAACGTTTTTTCAAAGTCTACAAAATTAATAAAAATATCTCCATTTTTTTTTCGTTACCTCTTCCAAAATGATTCTTGAAGTGTTTACATGATATATACAAGAGTTGTTCGGCTGACCTATATTGAGTTCCATGTCCCCATCTTACAATTCTGCAAAAAATTGAGTCCATCTACCTGCTACTTTTTTTTGTCTTTTAAGTATATCTCCTTCTTTCTCTTTTATTTTTGTAGCTCTCTTCAGTCTTTTTGTTATTGCGTGTAGTATCTGTGTGTCATTTTTTGCTCTATGTGCAACCTTTTGTCCAATCTAGCTCGCTTTTTGACTTCCATGTTTTTTCTTTGTAATCTTCTTTTAGTACTCTTCATCTTATGGTTAGGAAATAATGGATAAGATAAAAACTCAACAATTTATTATTTCTATTTATTAATTAGCAAGTCATCTTTATTTTTTAACAATAATGGTAAATATAAATCAAAATAAATTATATTTAATGTATTAATTAAATTAAATATGAAATTATCATCCCTTGAAACTTCAACAATGAGACAATTGTCCTCTTGCTTTGAATATATGCATAATTTTGCTGTTTTCAAATTACACAGTGCAAGTTCTAATTGTATTTGCCCATAATTGGCATGTTTATATATATATATATTTATATATATATATATATATATATATATATATATATATATATATATATATATATATTAATATATATACAGGGTGGTCCTTAAGTAATTGTACAAAAAGAAACCGTGGATTCGACACCTTAAAATATTACCATTTTAGCCAAATTGCTTTAATAAAATGTTCATATTAAGAAAGATACAGGGTGTTAAAGTGGAAATTTAAAATTTTATTTTTCGCTATTATAACTTTTATGTTTGTGAACATTTATGTATAAAAATTTAGAACTAGATACTATTGAATATCAGAAATTATAATTTGATGCATACTTGATGATGATAGAGGGCACCACATATGTGGTATTCATTTGCACTTAACTTTTTTGCTCTTCAAGTTACCGGTATTTGTGATAAAAAATAATAAAGATACATTATTTTAACAAAAAAAAGGTATACTTGTTAATAATTTCAAAACTCAACAGTTTTCGAGATAATCGCATTTTACACATCAACTGCATAATTCTGATTTAACGCAATTACTCCAGGCAACGAAAGAAAATTAGAGAAAAACATCAATAAAATAAATATATCAGCAGGATAATTTAAGTCGTGATTAAATTAAATTAAACTAATAGATTAAAGTCGTAATCAAAACATTTTTTTTGACAAACCAAATTAAGAAAACGTTAAACTAAATAATATTAAACTTATGTCAAAGTAAGTGTTCGATATGTCCACTATTTTCTTTATCACGACACACATTTTAAACATGAATTTTAAATAAACGTATGGTTTGGAACCATTGGTAATTATTTTTCCTTGTTTATTATCACCTTGTAATTTGAATGGTGAGATTTATTTACATTTTTTATAAAATGATTTTATTGATTTATTGGAAGAATTGTCATCAAACTTAAGACGAAATATGTGGTTTATGCAAGATGGTACATCACCACATTATAGAGAGAGTGCAGTGAGAATATACTTAAATACAACTTTCCTGAACGTTGGATTGTTCGTGGTAGTCATATACCTTGGTCTTGTGGTGAGATATTAATATAATTATTTAATTCATAAAAATCCCAAAATAATACTTATTATTATACTCATAATACTTATAATAAATACTGCAGCAGTTTCTTTAGAAACAATGATGCTATTTAATATGAGACGATATTTTATGGAACATATTGACAAATGAATTAAAGAAAATGGTGGACATATCGAACACTTACTTTGCCAAAAAGTTATGTTATTTTATGTTTAGTTTAACTATTTTTTAATTTGGTTTTTAAATAAAATGTTTTGTTTATGGCTTTAATTTAGTAAAAAACGTAAAATTTTTTATGTAAAATCATATTCTGTTATTTTGTCAAATCCAATTATTAATTATCCTGTTGATATATTAATTTCATTTAATATTTCGTTAACTATTAACTTTAATAAAGGTATTTTATAACAAAATTCAAAAGTATTGATGTTTTTGTCTATTTTTCTTTGGTTGTCTGGAGTAATTGCGTTTAATCAGAATTATGCAGTTGATTTGTGCAATGCGATTATCTCGAAAACTGTTAAGTTTTGATGTTATTAACAGGTATACCTTTCTTTTGTTAAAAAAATGTATCTTTAATATTTTTATCACAAATAGCGGTAACTTGAAGAGCAAAAAAGTTAAGTGCAAATGTATGTGGCATATGTGGCGCCCTCTATCGGTTACATCAAAATAAGTGTAGAATCTGCGGTTTCTTTTTGTACAATTACTTATCTAAAGGTCACCTACCTGCATACTGTCACGAGCCGCCACTGACCTACACTCGTAATTCCTAGGTAAAACTCACAATCACGCCCTGCTTATTTGTTTATAATAAAATTATTCAAGACTTTCCACTTCTATTTTTTTCCAATTTATTTTTACAGTTAATATTTATTTAATAAATATTATTTGTTTTCTTGCACGAATACACCACTCACAATATTGTTTTGATTATTTCCAATGATTATAAAACCTGTTTTGTTTATATTATTCGTTATCGATACCAGTTTTTATCACTATATGTATACACTATTTTATTTCCTTATCGTTATGATTGCTTTGTTTCGATCTTTTAACTGTATAATGTAGTGTTTCATTTGCGTATTCATATTTATATCGCGTACACAAACGTTTCACCACTTATCTGCCCAAAAATTGAATTAAGATACGAGCTAAAACACTTTTCTACGCCAGACACGCACCGAATCTATCATGATACCTAAGCATTTTAATGAGCTATTGACAATGAAAAATATGAATTTTGCGTATAAAAGATCAACATGATAATATAATACAAAAAACAAATAATGCTCGATTTATGTAAAATTGAATAATATTCTTAAGAGTAACATTTCTTTTGTAAAAGTTCCTTTGCAAATTACTTACTATCATTAACATAATCAGCCAAATATGACCATAAACTGTTTGTCCTAATTAGCCTATAATAACCTTCAATCTTCAGTTACGGTGCCGAAACATGGACATGGACAATAAAATCAGAGGATAGGAAAAGGATTGACGCATTCGAAATGTGGTGCTGGAGACGAATGCTACGCGTCTCGTGGACGGAGCACAGATCCAATCAGTCGATTCTCGAAGAGCTAAAAATTCAGACCAGACTCTCCTCTCAGTGTCTTGCAAATGTTTTAAAGTTTTTTGGCCACATTGCGAGAAGAGACAATGACAACTTAGAAAGATTAATTGTATGCGGAAACGTAGAAGGACGTAGAGGCAGAGGACGCTCACCTATCCGATGGTCAGATCAAGTACAGAAAGCCACTGGAGAGACGTTTTCCGAGTCCATGAGAGCAGCCCAAAATCGCAAGAGATGGAGAGAATTGACAGCCCGCATTGTAGGAAATCACGATCCTCAGCAATGAGGAAACGACAAGAGAGAGAACCTCCAAGCATTTAATTTGTAATTACGGATGGGCATGGGTGAAAGTGCCTTTGGAAAACAAAACTACACTTGAGGATTTAGTCCGACTTTGAGCAGAGAGCATGGAGTCCCATAAATTTAACTGGTAGTGTTGAATGTTTTGTGTGTTTTTTACAAAATACGGAACAAATTAATGTGAATGCTGCTGTAAGGCGTACTTCCCTTATGACTGGTGTTAGCGAAAGAAGCTTACAATATCAAAAAAGAAAAAAAAAACGAAAGTGGAACATTGAAATCGCCAAAACAAAAAAAAATCAAAAAACTGGTGAGACAAACCAATTCTAGAATATTCACATATGACGAGGTTGTAAGAAGTTCTCTATGGAGAATTGTTCAGTGTGAATTTTTTATGAAAAATTTGCCGCCATACTTAAAGTGTGTAAGTACATAACTTTATACAAGGTAATGAGAATATACTACCGTTCCCTCTACTTACTTTATACATTATTCTGAAAGTAATCGGATTTGTTTACCTATAAGAAACGTGGCCGAGAAGCATCATGGTGAAGCGAGAGGATGGACGAATTATTCTTGGCACCGTAATCAATTAAGAACTATACGACGTTTGCGAAGAGACGATTGAAATATCGTATATTTGGACGAATCGTGGGTTAATGTTGGCCAATCTGTTAATTACACGGTGCGATACCACTGTACAGAACAGTCGCGATGCTTTTCTCAAAGGTTTAAGTACTGGTTTAAAAGCAACTACCAAACGGGGTCCATGATATGTTTTATTGCATGCAGACTTTTCAGGAGGTTTCCTTCCTGTCACCAGCATGGTTTTATGACAAAGAAAAATGATGGAGACTATCCCGATGAAGTGGATGCCGCATGTTTTGAGTCGTGATTTAAAGAGACGTTATAACTAAATTTACCAAATAATGGTCACAGGAATGCCATTGTAATGGATAATACATCGTATCACTCGCGTAAAGAGATATTCCCTAACAATTCCTGGAATAAAGCTGCAGTCAAGAAATCACTAGTGAAAAAATACATTTTTTTCGAGAAGTGCTATTTGAAATCCGAGCTATACTTTTAAAGATGAATACACTAAGTATAATCTTGATGAATATGCTGCACAATGCTTCTTCCATATCATTGCGAATTAAATCATATATAAATAGTGTGGAACCAAGTTAAGCGATATGCAGCTACCCATAAAACCACTTTTAAAAACGAAGAGGTGCACCAGTTGGCCGAAGACGGTTTTGCACGCGTACGTACAAACCAAAATTGGCGCAATTATATCACTCATGTCGTTAAGAAAACGGAAACTGAGATGTGGACCTGAGATGGCGACATTAGTATAATTGAATATCTGTGAGTAACCTAGATTCTTCTGTAACCAATGGAATGTATTTATCATTCCAATCAGAGTATGAGCTTTTTGAGTATTGGGCTGGGTGCACAGAAATCAAGTAAGTTTATCTATTTTCCGTTGGAAAGCTTTTCGATAACGTATACTTATTTTCGATTTCGATAATAACTATACCTAGTTTTTCTATAATCGATCGACAGTTCCCGAAGGTCTCACCCTGTATAGCTATCTAAAAATGTAATTTAAAATAAACTGCCAGGCATAAGTTAGGGATGTAGCTAAATATTAAATAAACAATAATACAATAATTATACAACTGTATAAATCAATTAAGTCACTTATCTACATCAACAATTAACACTATTTTTTGATTTTTTAATTCAGAAAAATAAGTAATTAAATTAAATTAAATTTATAAGTCGTTTATAGTTTATTACCCCATGAAACAAAGCCGAAAAATCACTTGAAAAATCGAAAAATTAAACGACGCATTCTAGTAAACTTAAAAACTAAACTAAAAAAATTAAAACGTTTACCAGACAACTTTCTTGAAAATACTTAGAAATTCCGAAATAATTAGAAATACCGAAAGTAGCATGGTTTTCAATTGTTTATATAAATATAAAATAAACAATAAACACATTTTTGTGAGTTTTTATGTAGTTACTACATTTTCAAATGGCTGTACAGGCACTTTGTCAATACTTAGAATGTTTTTTGTCTGACTCTCTTTATAAAGCCTCAAATTTTCATGTTTTTTTTAAATACTATAACAATTTTTAATGTTTTACATACAAATATTTGATGCAGAATGAAGTACTATTACCATTATATTGGCAATATCCCTAACTTATGCCGAGCAGTATATATTTGTTAGTTTAATGAAGTATACAATTTTAAAATAAAATTCCGTGCCTCTTATTTGACTCCTTGAAGACATATATTTGTAAATATATGTATTTTATAATAAATATCTAAGATCCCTCTGTTTTATTCTAGTTTGCATTATAAATTAAAATGAAACAAAGTAGTTTTACTATAGAGCGTTTCACGTTAAGAAAATAACATTGCGGAGATAGGGCCATGTATTTCTTATGGACATAAATTAAATTTCCACAGACATAAATTAAATTAATGTTTTTTAACGTAATTGGCCAAAAGTGCCCATTCGAAACAAGAGATGAAAAGTAGGGAAAATGATTTTTATTAAATAAATAGTATTTACAAAAGATAATTTTATTTTATCTTATATGTATTAATTATAGTAACGACAGTTTATTTGTTTTTCGGTAAGAATACCATATACCATGAATCATAGAAATCAGTAGAAAATATTGCTTAGTTAAATCATGCACTTTGCCGGCTATTACAGATTTAAAAGCAAATAAACGGACCGCTTGGAATGCATACATATATCTAATTACTAATTGCAACTTAAAATAAAAGTTGTGAGTATGTCAGCGATTTTATGTCGTTCTCTGAGACTACATAATGATAATAAGGCTTTGTGGTTCTTCAGTTGTTGTTCTGACTTTACAGTTAAATGTTAATTGAAAATGGAAATTCGAAAAATATATCGACAATCTAGTAAACCGCATGCCTGAGAGTTTTGGCAACACTGATTTCCATAAACCTAATGTTATTTTCTTAACGTGAAACGCTCTATAGTAATAGAGCCCCGCCGTAAAAATCTTTGTACGGTTATGTACGTTACCATTACTTGGATATATTTGTGCTACCAAGCACATGCCGTGAAATCCGGCAAATGCACATTCCTATCTTAACCGCACTGCACTCTCAGTGTGAATTTCACTATAGACAGATTACGACTTTGTGTCGTAAATTGGTTAGAAGGCTTATTTTTTAGCTTTAGTTTTTCAGTACACAGATGTCAGACTTGTATTTATTGTTTAAGCATAATGTTTGGTATATAATTGATTTAATTTGACAACGGTGATTTTTTTATATTTTTAACCTTCCTTCTCCTACAGTTTACCACGGATTTCCTAGTAAAATTGGTTATTAGATTTACCATTTCCCAACTTTTAAGAAATTAGTATTTTGACGTTATGTGTATTCTTACTTTTTAAATATCAAATATGTATATCAAATATTAAATAACTGTTTTTTGTTTCAGAAATTAAATGGCTGAATCGTGGCAGGCTCCTCCAAAGCAGGGCCTGTACGACCCGCAGTTCGAAAGAGAAGCGTGTGGTGTTGGCTTTATAGCTGCTATTGATGGTAAACGTCAAAATAAAATAGTGCGCGATGCTCAACGATTGGCTGTATCTATGAACCATCGTGGCGCATGCGCCTGTGATAACGATACCGGTGATGGTGCCGGAGTACTTACTGCTATTCCACATGATTTCTACTATGCTAAACTCAAGTAAATATCTATTAAGGTTTTTATAGTTTGTTTAATGTTTGCCTGTTCTGAAAACATAAATTTCCACATGTTTAAATTAAATATTATTTGAAGTTAAATGTGTCGATAGCTATTAAAGTAAACTGTATACCCAAGCTTAATCAAGCCATTCAGAGCGATGCTGGGAATATTTATATTCCACCATGCGTCAACAATTTACCCATATCAATTACCATCATTCTTGTACTCATTGCGTCGAATAAGGACGATAAATATACGAAGACGGTTGCGTCTCGATTTAATTTGAGTCTCTTACCACTCCCTAACACGTGTTTCTGGGTCTACCCGTCATCAGAGAGAGTTTGTAAGAAGAGTCAAACTAAATCAAAACGCACCGACTACTCTGGCAATTATAGGAAAAATAATTACCAGAGTATTCTACTAGAGACCTCTAGTGAGGAAAGATGAAGTTAAATGTGTCGATAGCAATTAAAGTAAACTGTATACCCAAGATTAATCAAGCCATTCAGAGCGATGCTGGGATTATTTATATTCCACTATGCATCAACAATTTACCCATATAAAAAATTTATTAAAATCCTTTATAAAAGGTATATAATTAAAAAACCCAATCGGGCTATGTCATAAAGACAGAACGTTTTCAAAAGTTTAAATTTCACGTTCTTTATAACTAAAGTGGTTATATACTTTTTAGGACACTGATGATGGAATGTGGATTCCTAAAACGTTCTGTCTTTATGACATAGCCCGATTGAGTTTTCTAATTATATACCTTTTCTAAAGGATTTTAACAAATTTTTTTTTGGTACATGGTATACAGCCAGCTACAGGAATTTAGTTTCCTTGTGGATTACCCATATAAATTACCATCATTCTTGTACTCATTGCGTTGAGTAAGGACGATAAATATACGAAGACGGTTGCGTTTCGATTTAATTTGAGTCTCTTACCACTCCCTAACACGTGTTTCTGGGTCTACATACAAAATCCGCAAAAAAAACATAAAATCTGTAATTCCTTTTTAAATATCTACAAAACGAAACGTACTAGGCCTGTACAATCTTATATACAAAGAAAAGTTGTAACATTTTTTACAAAATACAATACTAATATACAGGGCATTCCAGTAAAAAAAAATTAAAAACTTTGTATTTGAAAATAGTGATCACACTGTATATTTTATGACTAGATGTTAAAGATATTAAATTATTTCAAAATGACACTCCACTAGAAAAACTTTGACATGCCACTTACCTTTTGATTACCTTGGAAACCTAATTCACTCCTCTGTAAGTATTACCATTTTTCTCAAGAAAAGAGTAAATATTTCGTAATATAACAAGAGTAAAAAACAGTAAAAAAATTTTGTAAAACGAGTAAAATTATGAACTTTAGACCTATAAAACCTTATACAAATTCTTTATAAAAAAAAATATTCTACTATTCTACTATTATACTTGAGAAAAAATACTTGCGCAGTGGTTGAGCACTATGAAAACACTGGTCATATGCTAGACTATAACAAAGCTCACATTTTGGCACAGACTGATAACTACAAAAGTAGATTATTTCTTGAAATGTATTACATTAACAAAAATAAAAACACTTTAAATTATAAAACGGACACTGGACAGTTAAGTAACATATATTGTAACATATTGAACAAAATTTATAAATATTAAAAATAGCCAACATTCATCTTAATAACAACTAACCTTAATAATTCATCAAATAAATATTATTCTTCTAACTTTTCTTTTATTGTTATTTTTATTTTTACATTTGAAATAATTTTAATTTTTTATCGTATAGCTTTAACGAACGTGCTTAAGACAATTTAACCTTGACATTCAATATTGCAAATACTTCAATGTCAGTTTTGATTTGCGAAATCTTTTAAATTCTGTGAGTGTTTTAAAATGTATTTGTACGCCATTTTTTGTAATGTTCAAATTGTTTTTAGTTTACTCCTGAGGAAGCTTTTAAATAAATGGCGAAATATTGAGTAATTTAGAAAAAAAGAAAGATTTTTATTACAGACCACTTTACCCGATAATTTGAACGTATTTATAAATTATTTTTTGGTCGAAATAATCACTTCTAATATATATATATATATATATATATATATATATATATATATATATATATATATATATATATGCATTAGTTTTGTTACACACATTAGTCCGTAGTGTAGCAGTAATAAAAAAAAAACAGAGGTTTGGTGCACCCTGTATAATTTGGTAAGATAGGCAAACGAGACAGGCGCTCGACTCTAGTGGAAGGGCGTTAGAATCCCGGCTCGGTGGACAGAAGAATGAAACTTAATGTTAAAATTGATAACATGCCAGAATCCCTCATTATACAGAAAATAAGAACCACTTCATATCACATATTCCTTTTAAAACAAATATTCTAAAATTGGTCCAGCTTGCAAAACAGCTGTCGAACTATAATCGGTTCACAATTTGTCGATAGCTCACTATAAGTTTAATCCTAATTAGAGAACTGAAATACGGAGAGGATAGGTAATACGATATAATAGTAAAAACCAACCTGAAACTGACGGTTTAAGATGTTTTCGACTAACCCACCTTGTATCTGAAGGAATACAATACCTTATAATCCTATTA
Source organism: Diabrotica undecimpunctata (assembly GCF_040954645.1). Classification (NCBI taxonomy): domain Eukaryota; kingdom Metazoa; phylum Arthropoda; class Insecta; order Coleoptera; family Chrysomelidae; genus Diabrotica; species Diabrotica undecimpunctata. The sequence continues at coordinate 81,528,219 of NC_092810.1, read as the reverse complement.
CGAAGGTATTTTGAATGGTTATAGATAACCGACCAGTGTCGTAGAGTATATGATTGAAACATTTATTTGAACTAAATAAATATATTTTTTAAATTGTACTTATGTAAATTGTATTTTTTAATAAAACTTCTTTATTTTATTCAAAAATAAAAAGTTTCTTGTCATTTGTAAAAGATACATTTATTTAATTAAGGGGAAAGGCGCCAAATGTCGCCTGGCAAAATTTCCAATGTGTTTTAAATGTATCCATTATTTTCGAATCCGGAGAAAACTAATCAATATTTTTGAAAAATTTAAACGCAGAATGAAAGATTACATTATTACTGAGGGCAGAAAGTCCCTGAAAACTTCTACAATGTTTATTTTAATATGTTATGTAACAGGGGTGAAAATAAAAAAGAAAATATAGTATAATTTTTAATTGAAAATATTGCATGCAAAAGAAACTTTTTATTTATTCTAATAAATATTTCATTCTGCCTTTAAATTTTTCAAAAATGCTTTTTAGTTTTCTCAGGATTTGAAAAAAAAAATGGTTACATTTAAAACACATTGAACATTTTGACAGGCGACATTTTGCGCCTTTCCCCTTTAATACCTTACGATTACAACTACTATTACTTACCTTATAAAATTACGATTAGAAAACTATTCAAATTCAAAATAAATAGGATCAACTTCGGAATCCGAGTCGTCTTGAGGGTTAATAATTAGCGGTTGTGTCTCTACGGTCGCATCAATTATGTTATCAAGATCCCACATTTTTTGTTCTTCTTCTATTACATGTTTTACTGCATCTTTCCAGTTTTGTTCTGTAATATGTTGTAAAGACTCGTATAACAATTCACGTACAGCTTGTATTTTATATGACTTATTTTTTCTAGCCACATAACTTTTCATTTGTACCCAAATGAGTTCAATTGGATTTATTTCGCAGTGGTAGGGTGGAAGTCTAAGGACTGTGAGGTTTCGCCTTTCCGCCATTTTGTCAACTACGTATTTCTTGAACATAGATTTGTGTTGCCGGGCAATTTTTAAAAGTTTTGCTTTTACCATTCCATCTTCGTAAGGCAGATACTATCCAGGCAGATAATATCCTGTTTCTTCCACGCAGTCGTTGAAAGTCTTTCTACTAGTCGTGAATGATAAGGTGCATTATCTAATACTATAATTGAATTTCGTGGTATGTGTTCAATCATCTGCTCAAAATACTCTTCGAAAACATCAGCTGTCATCTCCTCGTGATAGTCTTTTGTGCTTTTGGACTGAAATTCCAACAAACCATGCTTAACAAATCCTTTTTCACTGCCAATGTGAGAAATTATTAATCTACTGCCTTTACCAGAAGGTGGGGAGATACCAGTAGACCAACCTTCCATAAAGGCTTGCCTGGAGCTTAATATATTTTTATCGGACCAAATTTTTTTTAGAGTATGCCCTGAGTTTACCCACGTTTCATCCTGGTAGAAGATTGGCCTTCCTTCAGCCCGGAATTTTCGTATGGATCTTAGATAATTTCTTCTCCAACATATTATCTCCTCCCGGTCAATCAAAAGTGATTTTCGGTCTGATTTCTCCCACCGGAAATTTAATTCTTTTAAAACTTGCCACAATTTAGTTCATCCGATAAGAGGCAAATCCGGGTCGTCTCTAACTTCTTGTAAAATTTTGTTTAGGTTTGGTATTTCTTTTTTGAAAAAAAAATTCATGAATTTTCCTTCGAATACCATTTTTGGCAAATTCATCAATTTCAATAGGCTTTTTCACTCTCTTTAAGTGTTCGTTTGTGTTTGGGTTAGCTATACCATGGTTTTTTCTTTCTGATAGAAACCTATATATAGTTGACTCTCCTACGCCAGTCATGTTGGCACAACTTTCTACTATGTTGCGAACAGTGTTTGTGGGATTCTGAGAAACCAGAGCATCGTGAACATTCAGGACAATAGTCTTCTCTCTTGGTGAATAGACAGACTTACTGACTGTACGCAACAGTACCGGTGTAAAACTTGATGATGTTGATGATGAAGCCATCACAAACAATCCAACAAAACGAGCACGAGCGAAAGGTACGTATATGTTCGTAGGTATATGGAATAAAAAATCACTCACGCACTGCATATAATTCGCAAAAGAAATATTCAAGACGCTAATTACTGCCTTAGACGCGGAAACACCGACGAGCCCTAAATTACATGCGATCAAAAACGTACTAAACAAAAAAATTGTTTTCGTTCGTAATAACTGACCCTTTCAAGTTAAGTTTCCAATATAAACTGAACAGGCGAGGCACGTGGCCAAAGCCGGCATCTTTATACCCATTATATTATTAAAAATCTGGGGAATTCCATCCTTATTATCTTGCAACGAATAGTACCTTCGGATATGAATTCCAGGTATTCTAGTAAAGTGATTAAACGCTAAGATTAGTATTGAAATATCCAAACAGATAAGGTATTCTTATTTACAAAATTGTTAATGGTTAAATTCTTATTTTTATTAATATAATATAATAACCAACATTAGCCATGAAAGTTTTAATTGTTTTTTTGCTAAATATACTTACTTACTTACTTAGTCCTAAGCCTTTCTACCGTTAGGTGTAAGGCTGGTGGGGTTAAGATTTGCACTGTTGTCTCCATGCTATCCGGTCTTGTGTTAGATTTCGTGCACTTTCCCATGTCAATCCTTTCTTCTCAACTTCTTTTCTGATTTCGTCTACCCACCTAACTCTTGGTCTTCCTCGTTTGTTTTTCCCTTGCATTCTCGTTTCAAACACTCGTTTTGTTAATCTTTCATTCGACATTCTACACACGTGCCCGAACCATCTTAGTTGCCCCTCTACTATTTTTTCGTTTATTGGTTCTAGTTTTAGGTTTTGTCTGATTGTTTCGTTTCGTATTTTGTCTGTCCTCTTTCTGTTTGCTATTTTCCTCAGGAACCTCATTTCCATAGCATTGAGATTTTTGTCTTCCTGTCTTCCTGTCAATGTCCATGACTCGCTATTATAGATGATTGTAGGTCTAACTACTGATTTAACGACTGCCGTTTTTACCTTCTCCGGTATTTCTTTTTTCCCCAAAAATGTTGTTTTCCTAGTGTTAAATAAGCTTCCTGTTCGTCCCATTCTCTCATTTATTTCCATGTCTTGTTTACCGTTTGATTCGTTAAAATTGTTAATGGTTAAATTCTTATTTTTATTAATATAATATAATAACCAACATTAGCCGTGAAAGTTTTAATTGTTTTTTTGCTAAATATAATAGTATTAAAATATTATTAATATTATATATAACAGTATTAATTTAATATTATATTATTATTTAATGAATAAACACCTCAGGAACGCCTATGATTTACGACCGTTTTATGAGTTTAAGGCACATTTCGTGCTCTCAACAATTTGTGAACGGATAATAATTATTTCACGAATACCATACTTCTATCTTTAATGCCATTTCGACAACAATAGATATGGAAGATATGTATTTATTCCAACAGTCGTTTTACTTTTATCACTCTTCGCGCTATAGCTTTTAGTTGTTTGAATTTAATCAGGTTTGACTCAGTTCTTGTTCTACGATATTTATTTAATGCTGTTTTTCTTTCTCGGATAGCGTTCTTACACTCAGTATTCCACCAGGGTACAGTTTTACGAGAAGGCGATATTGTGAATGTTCCAATGTGCGTTTGAGCACCCAGGGCGATTAAACTCACTAGGGAGTTTAGTGCTATATCAGGATCTTCTGGTAGTTGTAGCTGGTTGACATTGTTTTCAATGAAGTCTGAAAAGTTCTTCCAGTTAGCTTGAGATAATTTCTATTTCGAAATTTTTGCTCTGGGTTTGCTGATAGAATTAGAAATCAATCGCTTACTAAAATAAAGGGGGCTGGAAGTTGATTAATTAAGTTTATTAGCTCAAATTCAGTAAGGCTGTGGGAAGGTGGTATGTAAATGCTACAGATAGTAATTTTATTTGGACACCAAAGAGTAACAGCAACACAATTATTTTGTCTGATAAAGATTTTAAAAAACGTATTCAATTAAACAATGAAGTAGCTGACTATTGAATTCACCTGCTGACTGCTGAATACATTTTCGATTGTAATGACGGTCGTACTCCTTGAAATGCTACATTATATATATATATATATATATATATATATATATATATATATATATATATATATATATATATACATATATATATATATATATATATATATATATATATATATATATACATATATATATATATATATATATATATATATATATATATATATATATGTATATATATATATATATATATATATATATATATATGTAAATACTTTTTTCTTTTTGGGTGTGGTAGTCAATAAAAAATAGAGCTTTGCTAAGGCGTACTATTTATTCTGAATCCAAGCTTTCGGTGGTTTTTTGCCACCTTTATCAAGGTCTACAAAGAAAATTACTATGTAACAATTTGAATGGTGCAAAAAAAAACTATAAAAAACTTACCTGAATGTAAGATTCGTGGCATAAACAACAACGTTAAATAACATGATAATACTGAAATTGCAACTAAACTTCTCTCTGGTTAATATTTTTACAGAAAGCCATAAATGGAGAACAGCTCCATTGTCATATATGGACGGCGGCATAGATGACATCGATATTTAAGAAAGGAGATAGAAAACGATGCGAAAACTACAGAGGAATAAGCGTAATATCATCAATAGGAAGATTATATGGAAAGATACTGCGAGAAAAGATAGAGCAAGCGATAAAAGGCAAAATCGGAGAGGATCAGGCAGGCTTCACGGCAGGAAGATCATGCATAGACCACATATACACACTGGAACAACTGTTGGAAAAGAAAAAAGCAAAAAATAGAGATATACACTTGGTATTTGTGGACCTGACAAAGGCGTATGACTCTGTACCAAGGTCAGAACTACGGGAGGCAATGTACAAATTAGAAATACAGACGGAACTCATAGAAGCTACAAAAGCTCTGTATAAAGAAAATAAAGTGTCCATTAAAATGGGAACAAGAATCATAGGAGACTTCACCACAACAAAAGGGCTCCTGCAGGGTTGTTCCACATCTCCAACCCTATTCAAAATATACTTAGAGAAAGCCTTGACTACATGGAAAAGAAAATGCGAAGGCATGGGAGTACCGGTACGGAACGAATACCTATATACATTAAGTTTTGCAGACGATCAAGTAGTGATTGCACAAGACTAAGACGACCTCAGCTACATGATGAAGAAACTACAAGAAGAATATACCAAGGCTGGCCTAGATATCAGCCTCGCGAAAACAGAGTACCTATCTACAAGTGAAGAAGACATAGAAGATCTACAGATTGATGACAACGTAACAATCAAAGGAAAGGATAAATTCAAATACCTGGGGTTTATAATCACGAAAAAGGCAACAACAGAGGAAGAAATTACACAAAGATTAGGACAAACAAGAACAGCAATCCGACAACTTAACTCAGTATGGTGGGATAGACACCTAAATATGAAGACAAAAACGCAGATTTATAAAACATTAGTGCGAAGTATTATGACATATGGGGCTGAAAATTGGATCATAAACAAGAAAAACGGCAGTAAGATAGTAGCAACAGAGATGGAATGCCTGCGAAGATGCTGCAGAGTAACAAGAATGGATAGGAGAAGTAATGACGAAATAAAGCAAAGAACATCAATAGAAACAGACATACTAACATATATAGAACAAAAAAGACTAAAGTGGTATGGACATGTAAGAAGAACTAGCGACAGCAGATGGATAAAGAGAACCGAATGGAGCCCCATAGGAAGGAGGAAAAGAGGACGACCCCGAAAATCCTGGAGGAACGAAGTAGACGACGCCATGGGTAAGAGAGGACTAAACGATGGAGAATGGAACAACAGAGAGAGATGGAAACGGTTGAGCGAGGGAAGGCAGTGAATACTGTAGAATCCCTAAATATATATATATATATATATATATATATATATATATATATATATATATATATATATATATATATATATATATAGGGATCCCATCCATCCTCCCTAAATAAGAGAACCGACATCGACAACTTGAGTCAGATATATCACTCCCTCATCATACAAAATAAATAAAAATAAACCCCGTACAAGACAGTAACTTCAATCCCATTTTTCTTTCCAAATTTCTCCTTTTTTTTTCTTTTTTTTTTGTTGGTTTGTTTTTTAAAGAAAAAGGAATAAATGAATTCTTGTTTAAAAGGTCCGTCCCTGTTCCGCTTGATAATTTCCTTAAGAATCGTAATCTGCACCATGCATTCCAAAGAAACACATGGACGAAAACAAGCCACATGTGAAAATTATGACGAGCTGATCCAAAACAATCGAAAAGATTAGTGTGGTTTGACCCTCGAAAGAGCTTAAACCAACGTTCTAATGAAGCCATCGGTTAAAATTAAATGAACTAATGTTCTTACAGTTTTACTTGTATTTTTTGTTTCGTTTCTCTTGTTTAGTTTTTAATCTTTAATGTTAAGTTATCGTAGAGTTTGTATAACATCTTTAAAAAAACCCTACAAATTGTTTTTGTAAGTATGAACCCTGTTGGTTTGTTTACTTATATTCTAAAATCTTTTTTATTTGTAGTGAACTGATGATGCTTTTAAAAATAAAAGCGAAACGTATTCGAATAAAGCAATAAAGTAGTTGACGACTTTTATTTGCCAATTATTGACCGATATATATATATATATATATATATATATATATATATATATATATATATATATATATATATATATATATATATATATATAATCTACAATCACTCTTATGAGAAATGATACGGCTAGACAGATTCCTTCCAGTTTCACCAATGTACGTGAATGGACCTTCAGTACATTGAATGCAATAAACAACATCTGTAGTCTCTAAAGTGGTTAGGGGTTGTTTTATTTTGCTATACAGCTGACGTATGGTTTTGATGTTCTTGTTAGCTATTTTGATATTCTTAAATTCTTTGAAAATCTTAGTGAGTTCAACGGTTAGTTTCGGAATATATGGAAGGGCATAAAAATACACACTTGTTGGAGCAGAATTATTTTGTGCTGAGGGCACTGATTGTGACATAGTAAGAATGTTATTTTTATTAACAAAAGGAACATTAAAAATTAATTTATTAATCAGTCTTGGAGGATATGAATTTTCAACAAAAATATTACGTAAGAGGTTGAGATCATGTTGGAGATAATCCGGACGTGATAACCTTTTGACACGTTCTTTCATCGCTAGGACTAAATTAGTTTTCATCCTAGGAGGATGGTAAGAATGGTAGCTTATGAATCTATTGCTACATATGGGTTTTCTATACCATTATGTTTTCACAACATTATCCTCACATCTATGCAATCTCATGTCAAGGAAAGGCAAAGATCACTCCCGCTCCTCCTCGCACGTGAATTGCAAGTGTGGGTTTCGTTGATTGAACACATTTAACGTAGAATGTATACAGTCTGCAGGTAGTGCCAAGATTAAGTCATCCACGTATCTCTTTATGAACGGTATTTCAAAATTGATTTGTTGCAAACAGTCTTCAATCAAGTCGTCCAAGACATAATTGCACAGTATTGATGAAATAGTAGAACCCATTGGAGTACCAAAGACTTGTTTGTAGTAACAATCATTAAAAATCAAAACATTAGAGTCAAAAACAAAAGAAATGAGTTTTTTGATATTGGCTAAGTTAAGGGTTGTGTGCATTGATATGTCATCCCAGTGTTTCTCAACACTAACCAATATTGTGTGTAATGGTAAATTAGTGAACAAAGACACTACATCAAAACTAACGAGCTTATAGTCGATAGGTAATTTTAAGTTATTAATAAAAGAACTGAAACTGAAAGAGTCCTGAATGTAAAACTCATTGTTATTACTGTACGTTTCTGTGAGAATATTAGTTAAAAAACTTGCTATGGGGCCATTAGGTGTACCTATTGAGGACACTATTGGTCTCATAGACAGAGTAGGTTTATGAATTTTTGGGGGAGCATAAAATCTAGGAGCAATTGCATTGTAATTTTTCAAAGTTTTACCAACTGATTGATCTATTTGATTCTCCTTTACCAAATCAGAAACTAGTTTATTAGCCTTTTGTTGCAAAGTACACACGGGATTATTGTTCAACTTTTTATAATATTTAGTGTCGGTGAGTAAGTCTTCACATTTTTGTATATAATCCCTAGTGTACATTGCTACAGTGACATTGCCTTTGTCACTCTGGACAATCTTGATCTCAGGGTGATGTTTCAAAAAAGTTTTGCATTTGATATAATATTTATTTAAGAATTGGTCTTTTTTATCTTTGTTGAGAAAGTTAGTGATTATATTAGTGCATTTGGACCTTAGAATGTCCTTATCGACATTCTCAATTGGTCTTAAAATGTTTTTGATGTCTGCCAACAAAGAGGAAACTTTAAAATCTTTTTGTTAGGAAGCAAAGCGAACTTAGGGCCTAAAGCCAACAACTTTTTAACTTCTACAGGAAATTCTAAGTCTGTGAGGTTTTTAAACCAACTCTCCCTGAAATCAATACTGTCAAAACTATCTAATCTGCACTTATTAAATTCACTGATATTGGTTCTCTTAATTTTATGAAAAAGGTTGTTATAAATTACTTGTTGAATACGTTTGAACTCAACATATGTGTAATAATTAAGTATAGATTTTGATTTGGCCTGGAGATCTTGTAGCTTATTTTCTAAATAATTAATATCAGCAAAAGTAATCTTAATTTCTAAATTAAGAATATTTTTTCCAAACCTTTTACTAAGTCCTTGAGCTCGAAAATGTATCTCTCCTCTCCTATGATGAAGTAAGTTATTCACATTTGTCAAACTGTTCGTGATATGGTTCGGAAAACAATCTGCATTTCGACACTTAATTAAAAAAGTCTTTCTGTTCCTTAACGCTGCCAGTTTGGTGTTCACATTAGCCCATTCCTTTAGATACGACACAAGTAATGGTCCGTATTTGAGTCTGATGTCATCATAAAAACCCATACTAAAAGTAAGAAAAAGTAGTCCAAAATTTTTGACTAGTTTGGAAAAAATATATGTAAATACTTTTTTCTTTTTGGGTGTGGTAGTCGATAAAAAATAGAGCTTTGCTACGGCGTACTATTTATTCTGAATCCAAGCTTTCGGTGGTTTTTTGCCACCTTTATCAAGGTCTGCAAAGAAAATTACTATGTTGTAACAATTTGAATGGTGCAAAAAAAACTATAAAAAACTATAAAAAACTTACCCGAATGTAAGATTCGTGGCATAAACAACAACGTTAAATAACATGATAATACTGAAATTGCAACTAAACTTAAAAATGTTACTGTTAAAAAGACACTTTAAAAATTAATACATACGTTATGTTACTTCCCTCCACACATATTCTTAGTTTTTATTAATAATTTTTATTATTTTATTTTTATATTTAATTCTTTAATTAACGTGTGTGTATGTCTTATAATCGTGAATTAATACGGACCTGTACAGTCCGCCCCCTAACAGTCTTAAGGGAGCGAAGCTACAAGACGACACGCACCTCAATCTCAGTCTTGTATAAATCAGCGCGCTAAACACTCCAGTATTTTTTGTGTGTAAACCTGACGACGCGACTTTAAGAAGATTCTGCCCCCTGAGTTCCTCCAGTGCACTGTGGAAGAAGAAGAAGTGTTACATCAACATCACAGGTACCGTAATTTGATTGCATACACACACAATACTTATATTAATTGATAAATTTTACATATAACTTATTTTCGTATAAAAATAATACCAGCACCTAAATAAACAATTATGAGCGAGTGTTTCTCTTATAGAATTTACATTTGTTAATTGGTCCTTCGAGCCGGATTGAAATTAGTTTAAAGTATTTTATTCAATTAAAAACGCGATCAAATTATATAAAATTTTAATTGTTTGGGCAAAGCTTCTTCACAAAGTTCGTTTAAAATCATTTAAAAATCCGCAAACATTTTACACATCTGGAAATCAGCTCCTTTAATCCCGAGTACGGCTAGGTACCTGACCTATTGTTAAATATAAGCCATAAGCCGTCATAGTTTCCAAAATCACGTAAAATTTCTTTGGCTACTACAATTTAGAATTCTTTAAATACAAGGGGTTTAAAAGTTTATATATTTGGTTTAAATAACTTAGGAAATTTTAAAAACGCAATATTTATTGAACACTTTGGTTTTAAAAATATTTTATGCGTATATTTCTAGTTACAATTAAATAAATATATTTTGAATTTTGTTTAAATAATACTGGAGTGTTTTTGTTTGCTGGATTATACATACTCAAATATAATAAATATTTATTCTTACTGATACAGTATACTCCCTCTATAACGAACACGGTTATTACAAGGTTTCGCTTATAACGAGATACATTAGATGTCCCGTGAAATTTCTATTGAACTATAACCGTCTGTAGCGAGGCAAATTTGGTTATAACAAGAGAAAATAAGATCCAAAAACGTGTTTTTTTACGTTTTTGGTCGGGTCGTGGCTATAAATAAATACCTTTTCAAACAGACCCTCAATAAACTTAACTGCAGCCCGCAATAAACTTCTTTACAATGAGTAAATACAACTGTTTCACATCTTTAGAAAATATGAGGGAATGATACTGGACCATTTAAAGCAGTTAAAAATGACAGAGTTCTTAAAATTGCAGAAGCAATAGCTTATGATATCCTTGAAAATACGCTTTATGCAATATGTAATTGGAAAAAAATATAAGTACAGATTTTTTATTTTAACGTCTTTTAACGTAAATAACTTTTTTTCAAAAACGCCATTCAAACAATATTTATTAGCATCTTATATTGCTCCGAATGGCTTCACTATAGGAAGTTAATGGTTTAGAAAACTACAGATTCATATGTATGCACAGTATTATTATTGTCTGATATAACGAGATCGGCTTATAACGAGGTAATTAGTCTGTCATTTCACTTCTCGTTATAGAGGGAGTCTACTGTACTTATTGAGTTTCATAACTTTAAAAGTATTGCATATATATATATAGTATACGAGTACATACTGAATTTATTGAGATCATTCTTTAAAGGTTCTTTGTTTTACACAAATATCTCTTTCTATAAATAATAATGTCTTCCAGAAATTCAAATAGAATTGTTCGTTTTCGCGCATTGAGAAACGTTGACATTTGTAAAATTAAACAAATGGAAAAGCTGGCAGATGAAGTGTTAGTTGATGCTTCATTAATTCCAGGGTTTCTCTTTGCTGCAAAAGATTACGAAGCTACCAATACTAGTTTTAATGATCAACATACTGAATTAATTAATTTAATTGCTGTTGAGGAAGACGTAGATTTAGATACGGAAGAATTAATTGGATTTGAATTTGCTAATAGTATTAATAAAATAGCTTCTCTTTATTTTAAACATAATTCATTACTGAACATTACTACTAGTGGAACTCAAAATGTGTCCGCTGATCCACATATTAGATCAAAAACTAATGTAAATCTTCCGAAACTAAATTTAAGTATATTTGCGGGCGAGATTACCGATTTTCCCACATTTATAGATTTGTATAATGCTCTTGTGCATAATAATTCCGATCTTTCTAATATAGAAAAGTTTAGTTATCTTCTGCAATCACTTAAGGGAGTACCTTACAATTTAGTTAAAAGCATTAAGCTTAAAGATTCTAATATATAATTGCTTACAACACCTTAATTGATCGCTATGAAGGTAAACGAGACTTATCTAGAGCATTATGGAAAAATATACAAAATGCCAGTGTGGTTAAAACTGATAATCCTATCTCACTTAGAAAATTATTAGATATTTTCAATGAAAACTTAGCCTCTCTAGAAAAATTACTTTTTTCTCCCTCTCAATGGGACTTCATTCTAATGAATTTACTGATGGACAAATTAGACAAGTCAGCAAAAATTTTAAGTCTATTAATTCCGATACTTTTAATAACGTAAGGTATTCATCTCGTCAAACTTCTACATTTTTGACCAGTTCTGTCAAAAATAAGTGTCTATTTTGTGGTTCGGATCATGCTGTATTTAAATGCAATCAATTTCTTGCTGAATCACCTCAAAAACGTTTTGGCTTTGCTAAACAGAATAAATGTTGTATAAACTGCTTGTCTAAAACTCATGTTACGGTCAAATGCCTTTCATCCAAAAGATGTACACATTGTAATAAAAAACATCATACTGCTCTTCACTTTGATAATCCTAATGCGAATGATCATTCTTCTTCTTCTCACAACGAGGTTGCTAGTTCATCTAACGATCATATGCCTTCAATTTCCGCCTTATCAAATACTTTGACAAATAATGTCTTGCTAGCTACAGCTACAATCTATGTTCTCGATCGTTTTGGTAAAACCTTGGAAGTTAGAGCCTTGTTAGACAGCTTCATTAGTAAATAATGTGCAGACAAATTAAGTCTTCTTAAATTCAATGCGGCTTTATCGATACAAGGTCTTGATAGAATGTGCACCCCAGCCAAATCAGGCGTAAAATTGAACATTTCTTCGTCTTATGACATAAACTTTCATTGCGAGATAGATGCAATAAGTCTTCCTCAAATCTGTCAAAACATGCCAACTGTTCCAATTTCCTTAGACAACTTGCCGTATCTTCAACATTTAAGGTTGGCTGATAAAATGGCAAATATTCCAGTAAAGTTGATGTTCTATTAGGAGCAAATATTTTTCCTTACATCTTAACAGGAGGAATTATTAAAACCCGTAATGATCAGATTTCAGCTCTTGAAACAAGTTTCGGTTATGTTTTGATGGGAAATATTCCACCTACAAATATAACAAATATTCATTCCTTTTTTACGTCATTTTCTGCTAATGATTCTGAGCAATTAGATGCGACATTAAAACAATTCTGGGCCATTGAGGAAGTACCAGAAGTTAAATCTTATTTAACTTCTTTAAGTTAAATCTTCCGGAAGACTCGTTCTGTGAGAAGCTGTATACTCATACCACTTATAGAAATGCCGAGGGCAGATTTATAGTAAATCTGCCTTTTAAAAACGAAATACCTTCTTTTGGCGGCACAAAACGTTTAGCCTTACAAAGATTTAGTTCTTTAGAGCGCAGATTTGCCAAAAATGAATCACTTAAGATTAAATATACAAGCTTTATCAAAAGTTTCATAGATAATCATTATTTAAATCCTATTCAACCAAGTACGGCAATAAATAATGCTTATTATCTACCACACCATTGTATTTACAAGGAGTCCAGTACTACTCCATTGCGCGTTGTGTTTGATGCTGCCGCACACGCCCTAACTTTCCGTCTTTAAACGATACGTTATATTCAGGTCCAAAATTACAAAATGATCTTGTAAATTTATTGCTTAAATTCAGGTTTCATAAATATGTCTTTACTGCAGATATTAAATCCATGTTTACTCAGATTCTTATCGCTCCTGAGCAACAAAGATTTCAAAGAATACTTTGGCGTTTTTCGGAACAGGAATCTATTGCGGAATACGAACTTACTCGGGTTACTTTCGGTGTGTCTAGCTCACCATATCTTGCAATTCATACTCTACAGCAGCTAGCAGTCGACGAACCGGACTTACCTGTGGCCTCATCTATACTCCTAAAAGATACTTACGTAGATGATGTGGTGACAGGAAAGGATTCTTTACAAAATAGTGTTCTTGCTATAAAATAATTAATATCTTTATTGAAACGTGGTGGATTTGAGTTACGAAAATGGGCAAGTAATGCCCCTCAGTTATTCTCTCTCACTAATATTCCTTTGGATCATATTCTGCAACAGTCTTTTTCATTTGACTTAGATCAATCTTCGTTGAAGGTATTAGGACTTGGATGGAATCTATCATCTGATGATTTCTTTTACAAAATTTTACCTCTTCAAGCTTCCTGTACAAAGCGAAATCTCTTAGCCCAAATAGCTCGCATATTCGATCCTTACGGTATTCTTAATCCTGTCAGTTTGATAGTGAAGACTATTATTCAGCGTCTTTGGCTACTTGATTTAGATTGGAATGCAACTTTGGAAATTACTTCAAGGTGGGAACAATTTAAAATTTATTTTCTTTTAGCCCGAACAAAGGCATCTCCTACCAGGGTACAAACTATTACTCGTCTCGAGCTCAATGCAGCAGTAATTCTTAGTAAATTATTATCTTATATACCGTTTAGTAGAATTTACGCATGGTCAGATTCGACTGTTGTTCTTCATTGGATTAATTCACAGCCATATAAATGGAAAACCTGATATATATATATATATATATATATATATATATATATATATATTGGCGGTCAGACTAGTTGGACGCGTGTAGTGTCGCTCCGAAATTAAATTCCAATTTTGGGTGGTTTCGAGTGTAATCTGCATGCAAATTAGTGTAAAGTGTAGTTAAAAAGGACCTTTATGTAAGTAAATAATCAGATATCGGATTTTGAACTGTATTAAATTAATAGTTAGTTTTAATTGCCCTACGGATAAAAGTGAAACTTCTGAGTGGTCGAAACGAGTTGAGCTTTTTACGCTGGACGGGTGATTAAGAACGATAAACAATAATAATTATCAACAAAAACAATAGGTCTGTTATTCAGGTTTCGGTAAAACTATACAGAATTATAAAGGCTGAATTTATTTGCTGTTTTGATATTAATTGTATTTTTGTATTTACAAGTGGTAGAAGTCGAAACTGATTAGGATCGAGAATAATAGCTAAGATTTAACTGTAGAGGTAGGCGCGGCGCTTGTCGAGATTTGTAACCGTTACTTATAATATTTATATTTATAAATACTTTAATTATTTGAATAAGAAGAAAAATGGCGGATGGTAAGGTTGATGAAGATGGTAAAAGAAAAAGCAAAGAGGAGATAGATATATTTAGCAGGAGCAGAAAAGTGAGCCGAACGCCAGACAGGTCGAAACCAACAACGAATGAAACCAGCAGCCAGAACGAAATGATGGAACTAATGAGACAAATAGCAAGCGATAATAAAAAGAAAAACAATGACCTGGAAGAGATAAAAAATACAATGGGTAATATGATTGAGGAACTAAAAGAAATTAGGAAGGAAAATAGTAAATACAAATTGCAAATGAAAGAAATAATAAGAGAAAATGAAAATCTAAAGAAAGAAATGACAACGATGAAACAAAAAATAGATAAAATAGAAATAGCATTGGAAGCATTTCAGAAAGAAAAGAAGAAAGATAACCTAATTATGAGAGGCTTACCAATAGACACAATAGAAGCAGAGCAACTGGAGAACTTCATAGAAACAAAAATGGGAGTAAAATCAGAAATAAATAGGGTACAAAAGATAAATGAAACAATGTGTGTCATCGAATGTAAAAAATTCGAAGATAAAATGAAAATACTGAAAGCCAAGGGTAAACTAAAAAACTATAAGCAACATAGAGTATATATAGAATGTGATCTAACATTAAAAGAGATAGAGATACAAAGAAATCTTAGGAAGATAGCAGCAGATGAAAAGACTAATGGGAAAAGGACAAAAATTGGATATGGTTTCATAGTTATTGAAGGCATTAAGTGGAAATGGAATCAAAAAACAAGCCAGATAGAAAAAATAACATACAATACAGAACCAACTAGTTCAAAAAACTAGCTGAAGAAAACACAATAACGGACCGAGAAACAAAACAGGCACAGAACAGGGACATGAGCAGATCTAAAGATAATAACACAAACGGGAGTAAAAACAAATTGAAGTACAACTTAAACACAGAAAAGAACAAAACAATTTGGAAAATGGCATCATGGAATGTGAGAGGTATAAATGGGAAGGAAATAGAACTGGGGGAAGAAATTAGAGATAAGAACATTGAAATAGTAGCTATAACAGAGACAAAGAAAAAAGGAAAAGGATCAATAATATTAGAAAACGGAATGTTACTAATATACAGTGGAGTGGAAGAAACGAAGAGAGCTCAGGCAGGAGTAGCGTGCATGATAAAGAAGGAGAGTATCAACAAAATAAAAAATTGGATATATTACAACGAACGTATACTAAGAGTAGACATAGATATGGATACAGAGGAAACCAATACAAACCTAATCATATGTTATGGACCAGATGAAGACGCAACAAAAAACGAAAAGAATGAATTCTGGGACAAATTACAAGAAGTGATAAATGATTGTACAGAGAAAATTGTGATCACAGGAGACATGAACAGTAGAGTGGGGAAAGAAACAGAAAAATGGAACAATGTCATCGGACCTTATGGGGAGGACAAACTAAACAAAAATGGAAAATTACTACTCGAATTCTGTCTAGACAATAACCTGGTGATTATGAACACACACTTCCAACATAAAAGGATACACAAGATCACAAGAGAAGTCAAATCAAGAGACGAACAATCAATTATAGACTATACTATAGTGCAAAAAACAGAGAAGAACTGGATAAGAGACGTAAGGGTAAAAAGGAGTTATGAAATTGGTAGTGACCACTATCTACTAGAAACCACATTCAAAAGCAAAAGAAAAGAAATAAAAAGAAATGAGAACATAAATAGAAAACACAAAGAAATAAAAAAAATTTATAAACTAAGGGAAGAAACAACAAGAATAAGATACTCAGAAGGACTAGAGAAAGAGATGGATAATGAACATGAAATAACAGAAACAATAGAAGAAGAATGGGGAAAATTTAAAAATGCGATGATAAAAACAGCTAAATCAATATGTGGAACCACAAGAAATAACAACAGAGGGAAACGAACATCTTGGTGGAACGATGAAGTGAAAAGAGAAATAAAAGAAAAGAAGAAATTATGGAAAGAATACATTCAAGACAAAACACAACAAAAATATGAAAATTATAAGAGACAAAGAACAAAAGTTAAAGAGATAGTTAAGAAAGAGAAAAAGAAAAGTTGGGAAAAATTCGGGGAAAAAATGGAAGAAAACAACACAGAAAACGTAAAATTATTTTACAGAACACTGAAAAACCTAAGAAGCAACAAAGAAACGAAACTGAAACAAATAATGAACAAGGAAGGAACAATAATAAACGACGATAAGACAATAATGGAAAGATGGAGGGAACATTTTCAGCTGATACTGAATGGAAATCAAGCGAATACAATGGAGAAGGAAAGCCACAACAGGAGAGTATCCATGAGAAACACGGAAAATCCAGAAACTATAGAAAAAGAAGAACTGGAAGAAGCAATAAGAAAGATAAAGATTGGAAAAGCAGCAGGAAGCGATGAAGTAGCACCAGAAATGATGAAATATATAGGAGTAAAAGCAAAAGAAAAATTGTTATACATATATAACCTAATATGGAAGAGAAAAGTAATACCCAGAGAATGGACAAATGCAGTAATTATACCTATATACAAGAAAGGAAACACAAGAGACTGTAGGAACTATAGAGGTATATGTGTAGCAGCAAAAGTATACGAAACCATAATAGAAAGGAAAATTAGAAAAGAAATAGAACATAAATTAGAGGATGTACAAATTGGATTCAGGAAAGGACACAACACACAAGACCATATATTCACCATGCAACAAGTAATAGAAAAAGCCTTAAAGAAAAATAAAGAAATACATCTGAGCTTTATAGACATGGAAAAAGCATTCGACTCAGTCAAAAGAAAAGATATATGGGAAAGCCTAAAGAAGAAACAAGTAAGTGAAGAACTGATAGAAGCAACAAAGAGTATATACATGAAAACAACAAATACAGTAAGAATATTAAATATACAGTCAGAACCATTCGAAACAACCCAAGGAGTTAGACAAGGGGGAAGCCTCAGCCCAGTACTATTCATAAATGTAATAGATGAGATAGTGAAAGAATGTAAGAAAACATTCAAGAAATACTGCATCGGTTGGAACAGAATGCAAATGATAAATGCTGAGATGTGTATATTTGCAGACGACATAGTATTAATTGCGGAAACTGCAGAAAAACTGAAATACAACTTAGAGAAATGGAACCTAGAAGCAAGCAAATACAACTTAAACGTAAACAAAGAGAAGACTCAAATAATGAAAATATCAAGGAAACAAGGGACGGAAGATCAAATAGAAGTAATGATAGACCAACAAAAAATAATACAGACAAATTCATACAAATACTTAGGAACAGTAATCAACAACAAAGGAGACATCGAGGATGATCTTAACAACAGAATGGAAAACACAGGAAAACTATTCCAAGCACTAAATAGAGGATTCCTTAATAACAAAGAAATATCAACAAAGACCAAGATGACAATATACAAAACAATATATAGACCTACAGTGACATATGGAGCAGAAAATTGGATATTAAACAAAAGACATCAGAGCAGAATTCAGGCAGCAGAGATGAAATAACTCAGAAGAACGATAGGAGTAAAAAGAACTGATAGAATCAGAAATGAAGAAATAAGAGAAAGACTCAAAATCAAACCAATACTCGAGTCAATCAAAGAGAAAAAATTGGCATGGTTCGGACATCTAACCCGGATGGACAATAATAGACAAGTTAAAAGAGTGTGGGACGCCAAACCAATAGGGAAGAACAGAAGAGGAAGACCCATTAAAGAATGGAATAGTGACATCTCGCAGATACTGCAGAGTAAGGGTAAGACTTGGCAGGAAGCAACACAGATGGCATCCAATAGGAAGGAATGGAGAAAGTTTGTTAAGAGCTAGGACACCTCAGAAGACTGTCAAATATTGAAATGTAATGAATTGTATTTTAAACGGCCCAACATCGAAAGGTACAAATGGGTCTACTGATTAAGTAAGTAAGTATAAATGGAAAACCTTCGTCAGTAACAGAATTTCTTATATTCAAGACAGGATTGCTTCAAAACACTGGCGATATATTCCTTCTTTATTAAATAGTGCGGATCACGGATCCCGTGTACTTTTCCCTGAGGATTTCTTAAATACTCCTGCTTGGTGGGTGGGTCCGGAGTTTCTTCGCACTACTGAAGATAACTGGTCATTCTCCTTGACCGATTCTATCGAACATAACTTAGAATTGAAACAGAAAAGTTGTCTTTTGTCTTTTCCATCTGATGAATTTGTCGATAATCTCTGTAATCGATTTTCCTCCTTTTCAAAATTAAAACGTATCTTTTCCTATGTTCTTAGATTTGTTGGTAACCTAAAATCAGTCAATCAACGAACAGTTGGAAGGCTTTCTATTCAGGAGCAAAGTAACGCCACTAATTAACTAATTAGATTAGTGCAACAAAGATATTTGAAGGAGGAAATAGAACAGGTTAAGGGTAATTCTATAAAATTCAAATATTTGAAAAAATTAAATCCCTTCTTTGATTCACATGATCTCCTAAGAGTGGGCGGAAGACTTAGCCAGTCAGAATTAGCGTATGACAAGCGCTTTCCTCTTCTTTTGCCTTCCAAAGGTAATTTTATCAAATTACTTATTTCGGAAATTCATATTGTACATCTGCATGCAGGCATTCAAGGTGCGCACTTCGCCTTGTCACAAAACTTTTGGATAATTTCATCCAAACGTGTAATTCGTAGTGTTATTTCAAAATGTCTTTCCTGTTGGAGACTAAAACCTCAAAATTATCAGCCACCTATGGGGGCTCTTCCCGATCTACGGATATCCAAGGCCAAACCATTTTCTTGCGTTGGCATCGACTTTGGCGGTCCTTTTCTGATTCGAGCCAATAAGCTTAAAAATGCTAAACGAAAGAAAGCCTCTATTTGCCTATTTGTATGCTTTGCCACTAAGGCTTTGCACTTAGAATTGGTACCTGAACTTAGTATCGAGGCATTTTTAGCCTCATTCAGACGTTTTATAGCACGTCGAGGACGTTGCTCCTGTTGTCTATTTTGATTGCGGAACAAATTTTGTAGGAGTAAAATCCTATTTAGAAGACATTTAGTCACATTTTGATCAAAACGACGTCATTGCGTGGCATTTAAATCCTCCGGCAGCTTCCCATTTTGGTGGATTGTTTGAAGCGGGTATAAAAAGCGTAAAAACACATGTGTCTAGAGTCATAGGCGAACAGGTTTTAACTTATGAAGAACTCAATACATTACTCATACAAATAGAGGCTGTCTTGAATAGTCGTCCCTTATGTCCTGTCAGTAATGATTTTTCAGTGTTAACACCTGGACATTTTCGTACACTAGAGCCTTTAAAGATAATTCCGGATCGGGATTATAGTGATGTTCATTTAAATAGACTAAGTCGTTGGCAATTGCTGCAACGATTACATGCAGACTTTTGGCAAAGATGGAGCAGAGAATATTTACATACCCTTCATCAACGCACGAAGTGGCATAAAAATGAGGGTAATCCTAATATAGGTACACTCGTACTAATACGTAATGAGACCAAGCCTCCCTTACAATTTCAAATGGGTCGAATTAAAACTTTAATTTTCGGTCAAGATGATATTGCTCGCATAGCTATCGTACAAACCGCGAAAGGTGAACTTAGGCGACCTTTGGTTAAGCTATGCCCTTTGCCTTATATTGTCTAAAAATGCAAATATGCATTTTGGTGGGTGGGAATGTTACGTCCCTCCACACATATTCTTAGTTTTTATTAATAATTTTTATTATTTTATTTTTATATTTAATTCTTTAATTAACGTGTGTGTATGTCTTATAATCGTGAATTAATACGGACCTGTACAGTCCGCCATCTAACAGTCTTAAGGGAGCGAAGCTACAAGACGACACGCACCTCAATCTCAGTCTTGTATAAATCAGCGCGCTAAACACTCCAGTATTTTTTTGTGTAAACCTGACGACGCGGCTTTAAGAAGATTCTGCCCCCTGAGTTCCTCCAGTGCACTGTGGAAGAAGAAGTGTTAGATCAACATCACAGGTACCGTAATTTGATTGCATACACACACAATATTTATATTAATTGATAAATTTTACATATAACTTATTTTCGTATAAAAATAATACCAGCACCTAAATAAACAATTATGAGCGAGTCGTTCTCTTATAGAATTTTCATTTGTTCACGTTAAAAAGTTAAAAAACAAAATGAAAGACATTTTAAAACAGTCGTCGTTGCAAGCTTCTTTCAGTCACATTTCACGAGCAGAAAGAGAAAGTGGGAGGACAATTATTGTTTAAATAGTTTGAAGCAAATACAAAAAACAAATTTAAAACTAATGTCTCACAAAATACTGTTTATGAATTTTGAGTACTACCAACTGTATTACCAACTTGAAATTGAGCGGGAAATTAAAAATATTATTTGTAACATAAGCAATAGAAAGAAAATAGTATTTAGTATATAGGTTTAGAAAAGACAACTCAAACCAAAACAAAACTGAATTAATAACTGAAGTTTGATAAAAAATATTCAATTAAGTAATAAAGAAATCTTAAAAAAAGAGAGAAGAAAAAAATACTCTAAGATGCAAAATAGCTCAGTCAAAAGTCAATATAAAATTGTAAATTTTGCTAAGATTCTGGATCTCAGATCTTTTATTCAGATTGTTATTATCAATCACTCTTGCTGATATGTACCATCTCTAAGAAAGTTCTCTTAAATTGATTTTTCTCTCTGGCTAATATTTTTACATTGTTGAAATCTATCTTATGGTCTAGGTCGATAGTATGCTCTGCCAAAGCACAAGTAGGTTTGTTTAATCTACAATCACTCTTATGAGAAATGATACGGCTAGAGGGATTCCTTCCAGTTTCACCAATGTACGTGGATGGACATTCAGTACATTGAATGCAATAAACAACATCTGTAGTCTCTAAAGTGGTTAGGGGTTGTTTTATTTTGCTATACAGCTGACGTATGGTTTTGATGTTCTTGTTAGCTATTTTGATATGCTTAAATTCAGGGAGAGTTGGTTTAAAAACCCCAGACTTAGAATTTCCTGTAGAAGTTAAAAAGTTGTTGGCTTTAGGCCCTAAGTTCGCTTTGCTTCCTAACAAAAAAGATTTTAAAGTTTCCTCTTTGTTGGCAGACATCGAAAACATTTTAAGACCAATTGAGAATGTCGATAAGGACATTCTAAGGTCCAAATGCACTAATATGATCACTAACTTTCTCAATAAAGATGAAAAAGACCAATTCTTAAATAAATATTATATCAAATGCAAAACTTTTTTGAAACATCACCCTGAGATCAAGATTGTCCAGAGCGACAAAGGCAATGTCACTGTAGCAATGTACACTAGGGACTATATACAAAAATGTGAAGACTTACTCACCGACACTAAATATTATAAAAAGTTGAACAATAATCCCGTGTGTACTTTGCAACAAAAGGCTAATAAACTAGTTTCTGATTTGGTAAATGAGAATTAAATAGATCAATCAGTTGGTAAAAGTTTGAAAATTTACAATGCAATTGCTCCTAGATTTTATGCTCTCCCAAAAATTCATAAACCTACTCTGTCTATGAGACCAATAGTGTCCTCAATAGGTACACCTAATGGCCCCATAGCAAGTTTTTTAACTAATATTCTCACAGAAACGTACAGTAATAACAATGAGTTTTACATTCAGGACTCTTTCAGTTTCAGTTCTTTTATTAATAACTTAAAATTACCTATCGACTATAAGCTCGTTAGTTTTGATGTAGTGTCTTTGTTCACTAATTTACCATTACACACAATATTGGTTAGTGTTGAGAAACACTGGGATGACATATCAATGCACACAACCCTTAACTTAGCCAATATCAAAAAACTCATTTCTTTTGTTTTTGACTCTAATGTTTTTATTTTTAATGATTGTTACTACAAACAAGTCTTTGGTATGCCAATGGGTTCTACTATTTCACCAATACTGTGCAATTATGTCTTGGACGACTTGATTGAAGACTGTTTGCAACAAATCAATTTTGAAATACCGTTCATAAAGAGATACGTGGATGACTTAATCTTGCCACTACCTGCAGACTCTATACATTCTACGTTAAATGTGTTCAACCAATGAAACCCACCCTTGCAATTCACGTGCGAGGAGGAGCGGGAGGGATCTTTGCCTTTCCTTGACATGAGATTGCATAGATGTGAGGATAATGTTGTGAAAACACAATGGTATAGAAAACCCATATGTAGCAATAGATTCATAAGCTACCATTCTTACCATCCTCCTAGGATGAAATCTAATTGTGTCAAAGTGTCAAAAGGTTATCACATCCGGATTATCTCCAACATGATCTCAACCTCTTACGTAATATTTTTGTTGAAAACTCATATCCTCCAAGACTGATTAATAAAATAATTTTTAATGTTCCTTTTGTTAATAGAAATAACATTCTTACTATGTCACAATCAGTGCCCTCAGCACAAAATAATTCTGCTCCAACAAGTGTGTATTTTTATGCCCTTTAATATATTCTGAAACTAACCGTTGAACTCACTAAGATTTTCAAAGAATTAAGAATATCAAAATAGCTAACAAGAACATCAAAACCATACGTCAGCTGTATAGCAAAATAAAACAACCCCTAACCACTTTCGGGTAGCGGGTAGACACTCTTTACGATCCCGGTAAAGACAGGTCTGCTTCAGGCCCACGCGAAATCGGCTTTTTCTCCCAATCCTCTTCCGGGAGAGAAACGGATCCTAAGCCCTAAATCCTACCCACCAACCCAGACCTACCCAAATCCTTCCCTTCCCTCCTCAACCCGCAATGGACCAGCGTGAGGAGATAACGGTCCAAACCTTCAAGTCAATGTACAGGACAAAAAAGAAAAGGCCCCCCAGTGCCCAGCACTTCCCAGAGACTTGATCACGGCAGCGATCAAATAACTAACGGAAGGGGGGGTGCTAAGAATCCCTGGGTAAGACCCGGCTGCCACAAGATGACAATTTGGCTATGCTCCTACAATATTCGAACACTGACGGACGACAATAGATTCCCAGAAATAGAAAGTGAACTAAAGGATATAAAATGGGATATTCTTGGTATATGCGAGACCAGAAGAAAAAGTGATGAGTATATAATACTAAAAAATGGCACACATTTTATGCATAAAGGTGGCGAATACACGGGAGTGGGATTCTTGGTAAAACAAAGCCTCACACAGTGTATCGAAGAATTCAAGCCCATATCAGACAGAGTAGCATATCTCATCATCAGGATTAATAAAAGAACCACTCTGAAAGTGATCCAAGTGTACGCTCCGACCAAAAGCCACGACGATGAAGAAGTAGAAATATTTTATGATGAAATAAGAACAGCTATAGATACAAATAAAGCAAATTACGAAATACTATTAGGAGATTTTAATGCTAAATTGGGCAAAAAAGAGGAAGATTACGAACATTTAATTGGTAACTATGGCTACGGAAAAAGAAACGATAGAGGAGAAATGCTTCTCAATTTCATGAATGAACATAACATGTACTCAATAAACTCCTTTTTCAATAAAAAACCAAGCAGAAAATGGACATGGATGAGCCCCGATAAAAAGACAAAGAATGAAATAGATTATATCCTAACGAAGAATAGAAACCTAGTAGAAGACGTATCAGTATTAAATCAGTTTGACCTAGGAAGCGATCATAGACTAATAAGAACAAAAATAATAATTAACAAAAAACTAGAAAGAAAAAGAATACATTAAAAAAGATACAAATGGACATCTGAAGAAATCAAAAATAGTGAATTTAATAAAAAGATAGCTCATGCATTAAATCAAGTTAGCTTGCAGCAGATAAACTCCAATGATATTGATGATTTGAATAACCTTATTACCGAAACAGTGAATAAAAGCCTTCTGCAACTGAAAAAATCAAAAACAACGTACAATGAATTAGACAAAGAAATATTACAACAAATAAAAAGAAGGAAGATCTTAAATAAATCTAACAAAAGGGGAACCGACGAATATAGAGAACTTAATAGGCAGATTAGAAAAGGAATCAGACAACAAAAAAGAAAACGAAAAATTAATAACAACAACTATTGAAAAAAATAAGAGTATGAAATGCCTCAGACCGACACTAGGACGACGTCAGATGATATCATTAATGGGAAAAGACGAAAATGAAATCACAATTAGAGAAAACATACTGACACGAATAGAAGAATTTTACACAGAACTTTACAGAACACATCAACAAGATGATGAGATGAGACCAGCACGGAAATTAATAAAAAATGTTGGATCAGAAATAATGCCAAAAGTAACAATTTCAGAGGTAACTACAGCATTGGAAAATATGAAGAGAAATAAAGCTGCAGGAGAAGATAATATTATCACAGATATGATATTAGAAGGAGGTAAGGAACTAATTGCAATTGTAACTAAGCTTGTGGACAGTTGTTTACATCAGGGCAAAGTCCCTAAGAGCTGGAACAACTCTAAAGTAATCTTATTACACAAGAAAGGTGATAGTCGAAAATTGGAAAACTACAGACCCATCAGCCTACTGTCACACCTGTTTAAAATACTCACCAAAGTCATAACTACTCGACTAACAAGGAAATTAGACGAATACCAACCATATGAACAGGCAGGTTTTAGAAAAGGCTATTCAACTTCCGATCACCTGTTAACCACAAAAATATTAATAGAAAAATGTAACGAATACAAGTTTCCAGTTTTCCTAGCATTTTTAGACTACGAAAAAACTTTCGATACCATAGAACACACGGCCGTAATAAACGCAATGCAAAATTGTAGAATAGACAGCAGATATATTAACTTAATAAAAGAAACTATGAATCAAGCTACAGCTACTTACTACCTAAATGAAAATGAACACACGAACCCTGTACCATTAAACAGGGGAGTCAAACAGGGAGATACTTTATCATCCAAACTGTTCACCTTAGTTTTGGAGGACGTTTTTAAAAACCTAAATTGGAAATATAAGGGAATAAACATCAATGGCCGCTACCTCAGAAATCTACGATTTGCAGATGACATAATCCTGATAGCTACTGACCTACAAGAAATGCAAACCATGCTTTTAGAACTACATACCGAATCTTCTAAAATAGGACTGAAAATGAATTTAAACAAAACAAAAGTCATGCACTCCGAAGACACCGTGACAATAATAAACGATAAAGTTATAGAAAAAGTTGAAGAATATATATACTTAGGACAAAAAATAATACTAAATAGGGAAATTCAAACTGAAGAAATAAAAAGAAGAAGAAAGTTAGCTTGGGCAGCATTCGGTAAACTGAACTATATACTCAGAAATCAACAAATTCAATTATATCTTAGATCTAAAGTTTTTGATGCATGCATTATTCCGATATTAACTTATGCGGCACAAACATGGACAATCACAAAAAAGAATATGAATATACTTAGAGTCACTCAACACGCGATGGAAAGAGCAATGCTAGGTATATCACTTAAGGACAAGAAAACAAACACATGGATAAGACAGAAAACCAAAGTCACCGATGTCGTGCAAAAATCATTAAAGTTGAAATGGGAATACGCTGGACATGTAGCTAGGAGCGATCTAAACAAATGGCACAGATCAATTTTAACCTGGAGACCATACCAACACAAAAGACCCAGAGGCAGACCACCTATGAGATGGACAGATGATCTGAAAAGGACTGCCGGGAAAAATTGGCTACACGTAGCGTACAATAAAAAACAATGGAAAGGAAGACTTGAAGAGGCTTATGTTCAGATGTGGACGTGAATGGCTAGACGAAGAAGAAGAAGAAGAACCACTTTCGAGACTACAGATGTTGTTTATTGCATTCAATGTACTGAATGTCCATCCACGTACATTGGTGAAACTGGAAGGAATCTGTCTAGCCGTATCATTTCTCATAAGAGTGATTGTAGATTAAACAAACCTACTTGTGCTTTGGCAGAGCATACTATCGACCTAGACCATAAGATAGATTTTAACAATGTAAAAATATTGGCCATATTAATACAGTTGGTATTGCTTGTCAAATTTAACGTGATACTTGGTCGATTTGAAATAGGCTCCACCCACGATGCGCATTCGACCACAACACAATTCGTCCTTATTATTTCTTGGCCCTTCGAAGTGCAAGGTACTTGTATAGTCTGCGACAAAGTTTTTTTTATTTTACTTATGTTTAAAGTTACTATGTGTTGAAGAAATATCGTATTACAATAGATTTGACTTTTTAAATAATTATTGTTACGTATTTTAAATAGGGAACTTGCACATTTTTTTTATTATATAATAACGTTCAGTTTCATTTAAAAATAAGATTTCCAAAATTTCACGCCTCAGAAACTCATAATGACTTAGCAATACAAATTTAAAATCTTCTGTGTATAAAAATCATTTCAAACGATCGAAAAAGCGCGCGAACCCTTGTGACGTCACTTGGTGGTATTGTCTGTATGTCATGTCAGGTCTCCTGTCTTGTATAAAAGCAAAGATAGACTCTATATTCTTTGATGATAAAAGCAAAGAATATAGACGCTTAATTGTTCCGATTTGGTTACGGTTTATACTTCAAAACACTCCTCCTGAGGGTGGCTGCATAAACTCAAAGCGTGGCGCCGTAGCGAAAATTTCATAATGAAATATGTAGTTAGGGGGAAGTGGGAAAGGAGTACGAACGGGTAACTTTGCATCTACAACAAATTTTATCTAGAAATGTATGACATTTACTAAAATATCATCTTCATAACTGATTTTTTTATTCATATATGAATGAATGAATAAATTATTGGTTTTAAAAATGAAACCAAATGTTAACTTAGTGTTTAATTACTACATAGTATATTCAACTAAATAATATTCTTTTCATTATATATATATATATATATATATATATATATATATATATATATATATATAAGAGTAAGAAAAAAGAAGTGCTTGTGACTCGATTGGAAAAAATATATAAATATGTTTTGGATTGGTTGGAGTCAATAAAAGGGGCTAGTATGTAACTATTTTTTATCTCGAGCTTTCAATTGTGTTTTCAGTCATTTTCAAGAGCTGCTAAAAAATACAAAATATCTTACAAAGTTGAACTAGAAAAAAAAAAATTAACTCACCAAATGAAATAAAATATTTATATATCTCTATATGTATATCGACATTTGTTAAAATAAATGTTAAAGATATATTAAAAAACAAAAAAAGTAAAATAAAAATATATGAGAAATATATATACATATACATATATATATATATATATATATATATATATATATATATATATATACATATATATATATATATATATACATATATATATATATATATATATATATATATATATACATATATATATACATATATATATATATATATATATATATATACATATATATATATATATATATATATATATATATATATATATATATATATATATATATGTTAGATCACTAATCACTTATTTGACTTTTTAAAAAAAGAACTTTATTTGTTACAAATTAAATATTAAATAATAGTACAAAATTAAATTAATTTAAAATGACTACATTAACTGGACTGGTCGAAGTTGCAGCTAAGAGTGGTTCCGGCATCTGAGAATGGTAATTTATATGTTTGGTATGAAGTGCTGAATTGCTGTTCCCATGAATATTGGCCAACGGTTCGTACAAAGTTCTAATGCGTGCTCAGCGGTTTCTATGGGAATGGGATGATGAAATCTGAAGTCGGCGAACTTAAGCTAGTTCAAGGTTAATATTTTCTCATATAACAGCTCCCCTTATTAGTGAAAAGTCAATGCCATTGCTTTGACTTTTACAGAGTAATTGGTGTTTCTGCTTCGCTTTCTTGTTGGACATTGGGTCTTCTTCTGAAGGAGGCTAAGCCCTGAAGTTTCTGTCTAATGGAATTTCTGCGTGGTAATGAAGTTGGACGCTGATCCTGGGACAAGGAGATTGCAATTTTTGGGAATATTTTGGTTCGGTATTTGCAGAAAAGGTATAAGATAACTAGGATAATAATCAGGGATAAGGTTGATATAGTGAATAAGGGTAGATGTTCCTCAATGAATGATTGGCTCATAATATGGTCCAGTTCTTCTGAATATTGGTCCAATTTGTGTTGTGCAATATTTAAGTCATCTACGTTGATCTTACTGAGTTTAAGTGGTTTCAATTTTGATAGGTGACTCTTTGTCTCAAAATGGTCACAGCATCTGTAGGGTACGTTAACTGGGTGACTTCTATACGTGATATTTGTATATTTCTCAATTTGGTCTCTAGCATGAATTCTGGTACTGCCGATGAATGCAATACATTCGGGAATTAATCTTAAGATTGAATTTGTTTTGATTATTTGTGTAGTGACGTCTTTTCTTGCACATTTGATTGTTACTGGTAATGGATCGGAAATGGTTAGTAACCATAAATTTCGGTCAATTTCTTGTACATTGTAACCTTGTGCCAAGAGCATGGACATCTGGCAAGTTTTTGGTAAGTTGCTGAGAGGTTTCAAAAGCTGGGCTTCACATATAGCATCTGTGTCTATGGGATACGGAAGAATGTCTGTACACATTCTTTGGTTTTGACTGATTTGTTTGCATTTTTCGGTGTCCATGGGTAAGACATATGAAATTGAATCATCATCTCGCGCTATGTATTTATGAACAGTTGAAAGTATATGATGAAAACCAGTTTGATTATCTAATATTGGTATTGAATATAATTGATACAAGGTGAATATTTCGGGATCAACTAACGGAATTTCGAGAACGAAAACAATTTTTGAATCAAGCTGATAAGCTTGCAGTTTTATTATGTCAATATACTGAGCTATATTTGACATATAAGTGGGTAGAGGCAATACGTTATTTTGTAATGACTGTGAGATTTCTTTTAATGCGTCCATTAAGTCTATGGGCGAAATAATAGAACTATGTAGAATTTGCAGGCGAGAGAATGTTATAGAATTTAGTATATCATTTAAATAATTTTCTAAAAATACGTAGCTTTCCATTAAGGACTCACATAAATCTAGTATTTGTAATTGTGCTTGGTAAAAGGATATGTCATTATTAATGTCCAGAAGTGTAGTCTCGATAGTTTTTAAGTCTTTGTTAAAAGTTTCTTCGTCTATTTGCAATTTTTGAATTGTAGTGTTGAAAGTTCTTATAACTGAAGTGGTAACAGATATTTGATTTTTTAGGAGATTTTCAATTTGAGTTTCATCGGAATTTATCTTATTTATACATTTATTAAAGTATTCGCCATCAGAGGCGTCTAAATTTCCAGTAATAGATTTCCAGATTGTTCCAATACCATTTACTAAACCGCGTTTTAGGCGTTTATTATAAGGTACTGTGTCAGAGGTTATTTCTTTATATTTTAAATTAACGGAGTTTGAGATTTGTTTTAGCAGACTAACATGTGTCTGTACTTCGGCTTGAAAGGCAAGTTTTCTCGGTGTATCCACGTTAATAAATTTTTCTAACAGGTTTTCCAAAATTCTGTCATTATTGGATATTGTAGTTTTGATAGGTAATAATTCTTTGTAAACAAGTAAAGTCCATTTGTCATTAGATATTCGTATAGTTCCTTTTTCATGAAAAAATATTCCAATTGTGTTATTAATTGGAGTGAGGAGAATTTGGGATTGGACGATAGGAAGGAGTCCATAGAATCTGTAAAGGAAAATTATTCAAAATAAGGTTTGAGTCTGTCAAAATTTACTTTAGAGGTTTGGTTAGTTTTGGGGTTAAGGATAATTGCGGAATTTGTAAAAACTTCTTGAATTTCGAAAGGTCCATTAAAAAGATTATCCGATTTTGATTTAATTTGTGATTCTTTTACGTAAACTTTGTCACCAATTTTAAAATCAGGTCTTCGTTCTGAAATATTCTCGTCAAATCTTACTTTCGCCTTTTCTTTCTGTCTTTCTGTTTTTGCTCTGGCTACTTTGTAAAAATATTCCATGCGGTTATTCAGGTCTCGAATATATTTACTCATTAGTGTTTTTTGATTGTATAGAGTTTCTGGTGGTCGGCCTGCAGTGTGCCCAAATATAAGTTCATATGGTGTAAAACCGTGGGTCTTATTCTTTGTGTTGTTATAGCATATTATTGCATAAGGAAGTATAGTGAAGGGATGATCGTTTGGGTTCTCGGCTTGATTTGCTCTAATCATTTCTGAGAGTGTGGCATGAAACCTTTCTATAGATCCATTAGATTGTGGATGGTTAACGCTAGAAAATGTTAGTTTAATGTCGTATAATTCGCATAGATCTTTGATTATAGCATTCTCGAATTCTCGACCGCAGTCACAATGAATTCTTAGTGGTGTTCCATAGTGTTGAAAAAAGAGTAGGAGTGTCTTGACTACTGTTACTGCCTTTTTGTCTTCCAAAGGATAGGCTTGCGTGAATTTTGTCAATTCGTCACGAATAGTTAAAGCGTAGTTCCTAGTAGGGTATTCGAATATGTCCATATTTATTCTTTCGAATGGTGTTTTTGGAGTTTCTGTTATGACTAGTGGTCCACTTAAGTTTTTCCTGCAAATCTTAACTTTTTGGCAAATTTCACATGCTTTTACAAATTTCTCTACATCTTTTGTTAAATTCTTCCAATTGTATTTCTGCTTTATTCTTCTGACAGTTTCGTTTATTCCTCGATGTAAGTTGTTTTTACCGCAATGGTAATGATCTAAAATTTGAGGGATTTCGTCTTCGCTGGCTGTTTTAATTATATTTTGACAGATTCTTAATTTTAATTCTTTGTCAGCAAAAATATAAGAAAATATCTCTAGGATAGGTAGTTCGAGATTATTTTCGACGCAATATATTTTTGATTCATCGAATTGATCTTTATTTGCAAAAAGTACAAGAAACAAGTGTGATATTACTCGTTCGGGATCAAACGGTAATGGTATAATAAAATATTTTCGATCTTTTACAGTTTTGCTGTGTACAATATTAATTCTTCGGTTACTATATTCCATGTTTTCTTCGAATATGTCATTCATTATGTTCTCGTGGAGTTCTTCAAGTTTATTTTGCCAAAAAAATGTAACAATATTTTTGTTGGATTTGTCTAATAAGTCCGTATTCGATGTTTCAATTTTAGAATAATCGATTATTGACTTTGTTCTATACAGTTCGATAAACTTGTCAAGTTCTTCGGACATTTTTTCTATATTTTCTTCATCGTCGTCTTCGTTTTCTTGAGTTTCCGTGTCGTCTTCATTCGATGCATGTAATGAGATTTTTGATTGAAAGTTTGCACAATCCTTGAAATGGTTAATCTTTATCCTTGAGAGGGCATCTGCATTTCTGTTTATTTTTCCTGCGCGATGTTCTATTTTATAATTGTATTCTTCGAGTTTTAGGCGCCAACGCGCTAATCGGCTTCCGGGATCTTTTATCGAGAAAAGCCATGTAAGGGGTCGATGATCGGTAATCAGGGTGAATTTTCGGCCAAAAAGATATGGTCTAAAATGTTTGACTGCCCATACGATAGCTAATAGTTCTCTCTCTATAGTCGAATATTTTGTTTCGGCACCGCATAATGTTCTGGAGGCATAAGCTATGGGTAAATCTTTTCCAATAGGGCCTTGCGATAGAACGGCTCCAATCGCGAATGCACTAGCGTCAGTTGTTAGTAAAAATGGTTCCTCAAAATTGGGATATATAAGTATTGGATCTGAAGTTAAAATATTTTTGAGTTCGTTAAAGGCTTCTTTACAATCAGAATTAAAAATAAAAGGTACGTCTTTCTGAAGTAGTTTCGTAAGTGGTTTAGAAATTTTGGCAAAATTTGGAATAAATCTTCTATAGTAACCGGCTAAGCCTAAGAATGACTTTATTTCTTTGGTGTTCTTTGGTTCCGGGAAGTTTTTGATACAAGATATTTTAGCTGGATTTGTTTTTACACCATTTTCTGTTACAAGGTGGCCTAAATATGCTACTTCTTTTCTTAAAAATTCGCACTTGTCTGGCTGTATTTTTAAATTTGCTTTTCGTAACCTTTTAAAAACTTCTGTTAGTCGTGACATGTGATCATGAATAGTGGGTGAGTAGATAATTATGTCATCCATATACACTAAGCATCTTTCGTTTTGTATTCCTAAGAGGATGTTGTCCATTACTCTCTGGAAAGTAGATGGAGCATTCATTAGTCCGAATGGCATGCGGACAAATTCGTAATGTCCATTTTCGACGGAAAAGGCCGTTTTCTGGATGTCTTGTGGCTCGATTTCAATCTGGTGAAATCCAGACGCTAAATCTAGTGTTGTGAAGTATTGGCATCTTCCTAGTTGGTCCAATAGTTCTGATATTTGTGGTAGAGGATAACGGTCTTGTACTGTGAGTTCGTTGAGTTTTCGATAATCAATAACAACTCGCCATTTTTGTTTTCCTGACGCATCTAATTTCTTCGGTACGACCCAGACTGGACTCGACCAGGGCGAGACACTTTTCTGGATTATTCCTTCTTCTAACATTTTATTAATTTGCGTCTTTACCTCTTCCTTATGTATTTGAGGATATCTATAGGATTTAGTGAAGATAGGTTTAGCGTTGTTTGTTTCGATTTTGTGCTTGATTTCGTTTGTGAAGGTCAGTTTGTCGCCTTCGACATAAAATATATCTGCGTATTCAGTACATATATCTAGAATTAGTTCTTGTTCTTCGCAATTTAGATGATCAATTCTTAGTTGTTCTTTAATTATTCGTGTTCTATCTACTACGGGTTCTTCAAAATCATTTCCGTTGTAGGATAGGATTGTCTCCGAATTTTTGAAAGGTTCGATTGAAATGTCTGAAAATTCGATTGTCTTCGGCATAGCATTAGCATTTAGTACGGAAGTTAAGAATTCTCCATTTTCATCTACATGGACTAATGCATGAGGTAATCTAACTTTTTCTATTTCTTGAGCTGATAATATGGCATCTGTATTTGATAAGTTGCATTTTAGTCTGCATATTTGTTCGGTCCGGCTGTCAATGGTAATTCTGTTTTTTCCTTTTATTCGTTTTCTCTCTGGTCTTTCAAGATTTTTGTCTTGATCTCGGTTTTTTACGATAGTATATTTTTCATTTATAGGGTTTTGATATTTTAAATTTGATTCTTGTTTAGAATCTGATTTAATTTTTATTTTAGGTTCTTTTTGTCTTGTTTCTGTAGGGTGTGTCGGGTTTTTGTCTTTAGGAGGTGTGTTTGTCTCGTGTCCTACTTTGTGAAGGGTGACAGTTTTAAAATTTGTATGCAACTGTCGGGATTTGAGATCTATTACGCATTCATAATGATCTAGAAAGTCTAGGCCTATTATGCCATCGAAATCAATGTCTAAATTGAAAATAAAGACTTTGTGAGGATTATTGTCAGTGAAGGGAATCAGGACAGATTCTGTTATTAACAATTTTTGATCGGTTATACCTTGAATAGTAACGTTTTCAGGAAATCTATTATGATAATTGCGTGCTGTGTTTTCTTTGAAAACAGTGATTCCAGCACCTGTGTCGATTAAAAGTTTAAAAGTGTTGGTAGCATCGTTAATGTAATATAAATTTTTGGAACTCATTGTATGAAATGGAGTTACATAAATGTCTGTTCGGGAAAATTGAGATCCGGATGAAAGTTGTCCAAGTTGAGTGCTTGAATTTGTTCTTGGATATTCGTAATATCCGTTGAGGGGTTCGTATGATTGGGAGGATGATTTTGATTCTGAAGTGAAAGAAAATCCTGATAATTTTGTGTGTTATTGGTTTCGTAAAAGTTATCAGTTTGCGGATTATTTTCTGTATAATAATCCGTTTCATAGTTTTCATAATTATCGGTATTATAATAATTATCTGTATAGTATTCGTCTGTATAATAGTTAGTCGTCATTTCATCAGGGTATTCGTTTAAAACATGTGCTCTTTGGAAGTTTGGGTTTCTTTGAATAACAGATGGACGATTTTGATTTTGATTTTGAGATGAAAAGGAAGGTCTCTGTTGGTTGAAATTTGGATTATTGGACGAATATTGATTCCTATTAGGGTTCTGATTGTTTTGATAGTTGTTAGGTCCATTATTATATTGGTTTTGGTAACCGTGTGGCCTAGAAAAAGTTTGGTTTGGCTGTACGAAACGTGAAGAGCGGCATTCACTATTTAGATGACCAATGCGGCCACAATTTGTACATTTTGTAAACTGAGATGAGGGTCTTCTCATTGGTTGAGAGGGTTTAGGAATAGTTGATCTAGAATTAGATTTTTGTTCTTCAAAATATGACAATTGAAGTTCGCGTCTAATACGATTGCTTGCTTCAATGAGATCTTTTGGATTACTAGCCCTAATAATTTGTCCTAGACGAGGTTCTAAACCGGTTAAAAGTGTGTTTAGGGCCATGGTATCGATTAAGTCACATTGGGCAGTTTTTTGATCTGGGGATAAATTTGCTACTTGGATCGAGGCGTGCATTTTTGCATTCAGAACTTGTAAACGGTTAAAGAAAGTTAGAGGAGATTCGTTAGATAGTTGTCTTAGTCTTTGTAAGTCTTGTATTAAGGAGGTCAGGTCTCTACTGTCTCCGAAATGTAAATTTAGTAATTGTTTTATTTCTGTATAAGAAATTGGTTTTCTAGAATTAATAAGCTGTGCAGCTTTACCTTTGAGTTTATTTTTTACGTGAATCGTTAATAGAACGCGCTGATCGCCTGTGGCCATTTTAAAAGCACAGTCGCACGCATCTAAAAATGTAGAAAGAGAAATCGGATCGCCTTCAAATTCTGGGATAATAGAAAATATTTCCGAAAGCTTGTATGGTTCGATTTCTTGTTGAGTCTGGGAACGTGTCTCAGGCATTTTTCGAGATATTTTTAAACGAAAATGAAAAATAGAAGTATGGAGAAATATAAAATGTATCAGTATATAAGGGAGAAACAAAATGTGGTGGTATATAAAGGGCAAAAATGTATCAATATAAAAATATCAAATAATATATCAACAAAAATGTATAAAATATACCAAATAAAAATATATCAAGAAAAATATACCAAAATATAGCAAGTAAAAAAAATATGTCAATAAAATATCAGTATAAAATAGTATGTAAAGAAATATCAATAATTTCAAATATTAGATAATCAACTTGTATTTTCTTTTATGTATCTTGATTAATTGACTTGCAGTATAGTCAATTTCGTAAATTATTATAACAAAATTATTAACGAGATGATTCAAAATCCACTTACATAAAGAAGAACATCGGGACGCCTTGTTCTCTCTGCTCAGCTACCAGGGGCTTCACTAGGTGTTCCTTCCGTAGATCACAGGAGTGAGGTTGTTCGGAGATGCTTTCTTCTTTAAGGGTCGTCTTGTTCTCTCTGCTCGGCTACCAGGGGCTTCACTAGGTGTTCCTTCCGTAGGTCACAGGAGTGAGGACTTCCGTAGATTCTTTGTTCCGTTAAGGGATGAGAATCCGCCGCTGCCAGTGAGTATACACGTGTTCTAGCAACGTTAACCGGATCCTACTGACTTTGCGCCAATTGTTAGATCACTAATCACTTATTTGACTTTTTAAAAAAAGAACTTTATTTGTTACAAATTAAATATTAAATAATAGTACAAAATTAAATTAATTTAAAATGACTACATTAACTGGACTGGTCGAAGTTGCAGCTAAGAGTGGTTCCGGCATCTGAGAATGGTAATTTATATGTTTGGTATGAAGTGCTGAATTGCTGTTCCCATGAATATTGGCCAACGGTTCGTACAAAGTTCTAATGCGTGCTCAGCGGTTTCTATGGGAATGGGATGATGAAATCTGAAGTCGGCGAACTTAAGCTAGTTCAAGGTTAATATTTTCTCATATAACATATATATATTGTGACGATTGGGGTTTATAGAAAATAATTTATAAGTTATATACTACATAATATTAGATATTTGGTTGTTTTAAATAAGTTATATACTAGAGAATTTTATAAAATTTATTTATGTGAGGGCATTTTAAGAAATTAGCATATAATAATTGTAAAAAGTTGTATTTTAGTAGTTATGATTTTGTAGATATTTTTAAGTGAGCCATGTGACTAGGCAACACACTATACCCTCCATTCCTAAGTGTCATTTTAAGAATTTTACGAATATAAGTGGGGTTATATTGTTTGAAATGTGTATTTTATTAAATTAGAGTGTTAGTTACTAATTTGAATGTTTATTCTGATCTGAAAAGCCTAAATGTCAACAAAATTATCAATGGAACATTAACGAATTCTCCAGAGTGCAGAATTTGACCTGTGTTTATGTTGGAACATTCTGGAATAATGATTATGGCGGTGGATCGAACAGATATTTTTTCGAGAACATCTATATAGAAGTTAATAGAACGAATGGAACATGATCTCTTACCAGATGGTTCTGGAATATCCAGGAGGATATAAATACCCGTGATTTGGATTCAAGATGGCAGTTTTTGAAAGTTTTTAGTCAGAAAAGTTTTAGATAGTGCAGTCAGAAGAATTTTAAGAAGTTTTTGGAAGTTTTTAGTTAGAAGTCAAGCAGTTTATTATGAAAGTTAGTAGAAGATAGACACAATTAATTAGTGAAGTCAATTGTTCACAGTTTTAGTAAATCAGTCAAGCAGTTTTATAAGAAATATGAAAGTTAGTTGGAGATAGTCCAATTGTTTAATATAGTGAGTTAAATGAAGATTAAAAATTATACATATAATTTAATGCACATTTATAATTATACACAAATAATTATTGAAGATTAAAAAAAAGTATATTGGAAGAAATTAAATTATATTATGGTTGGAGATTAGTATAAATCAACTTATAATAAGTGGATATTGGTATATTGAAAAGAAGAATAAATATAAATGCTGTTTGCTGGTTTGGTTGGTGGTGTATAAATGCTGGTGAAGAAAACTATATCTTAAATTGGTAGAAGCTGATAATTGGAAAAAGTAATTTCACAAAAACAAGGATAACTGAAGTACGAAGACATTCAGTGGTGATTAGAATCTATATAGTAGAAAACAGTTCATTTAGGCATTCAGTGAAAGAAAGGTACAAAATTTTGTTAATATAATTTAGTTAGTGTCATAACAATTTCAAATTTGAAGATAGTTTTGTTTAAATTGTAGATTGTCTATAGAATTTAATTAGTTTTATAAGAATATCAATTTAAAGATAGTTTATTTTAAATTTACATTGGCTAGGTTAGATACATATATGTGTGTTTCATAATAGTTATAATAAAGATAATTTAAAAAGTACTTACAAGCTAATTCTTTGAGAACCGCGATAAAAACCCTATATATTATTAAAAATACTCATTGCTCATCATTCAAACAAAAAACACATCATAACAATTTGGCACCCAACGCGGTGGCTCTCTATTTAAAAGAATTAGTTTGGGAAGATAAGTGCTCTCATATAATTAAATTAATTATCAGTAGAAAGGAAAAATTATAGATTTTATTTTTAATTATATTTGAACAAGTAAAGTCTCAAAATGTCTCAAGGAAAGAAAGGTACAAGAAGCAAAAAGAATGAAGAAGATGTGGAAGTAGAAACACAACCTATACAAGAGGAGAGTTTAGTTCAAGTTCCACAAAATACTGCAGAAATGAATCCAGAAAGAGAGGAAAATGTCAATATGGCAGCTTTGATGTCATTAATGATGCAGATGAACAAGACAATGGAAGAGAATACAAAAAAAATGGAAGAGAATTCAAAAGAAATCAAAGAAGACATAAAAAAATTGGAAGAGAATTCAAAAGAAGTCAAAGAAGACATAAAAAAATTGCAAGAGAATTCAAAACAAGTCAAAGAAGACATAAAAAAATTGGAAGAGAATTCAAAAGAAGTCAAAGAAGACATGAAAAAAATGGAACAGAAATTAGAAGAGAATTATAGAAAATTAGAAAAGAAAATAGAGGATAATAATAATAAAATTGTAAAACAAATAGAAAAACAAATGGATAAAAAACTTGAAGCTGCAGAGAAAAAAGTAGCAAATGAAATAAAAATTATACGGAATGACTACAAGAAAAGGATAGAAAATGAGAGGACAGAAGTAAAGAGGATTATTCAAGATAATAAGATAGATATAGAACAGAAAATAGAGTTACAGAAATGTAACTTAGAAGTAAAAATTAACGAAGACAGGAGAAACACAGAAGAAAAATTAGACGATATACAACAAAATATCCAAATAAATTGTAATCAAATAAGAAATGTGGAACAGAGAATAGATGATATTTCACAAATGAGAGACATAGGGAGACCGTACTTAAATTTAACAAATGAGACTGGGATTAAATTCTCTGGTAATATAAAAAATTTGCATCCTAGAGTATACATAAATAGTTTAAAACATAAATTAAGATTTGTGAATAATATTAATGATATTAAAGATTATATTAGAATGACATTAAATGACAATGCAGCAACTTGGTTTGCTAGTATTGAGAATGATTTAGATAATTTTCAAACATTTGAAAATAAATTTTTAAATTATTATTGGGGTGAATTAGAGCAAGCCAAGTTTAGAGAAATTCTATATTTTGGAAAGTATAATCAAAATTTAAAATCAAATATGGTAGATTATGCATTGAAATTGATAACAGTTGCAAAATATTTAGAACCACCACTTAGAGAGGATGAAACAGTCTTAAATGTATCTAGACATTTTGATGCTGATGTTGTGCAAACCGTAACTGTACAAAATATTCAAACAATAGATAGTTTTATTAATTTTATTCAAAGAATACAAAGAGGCAATATGACAAGTAATAATAACAACAGAAAAAACAATAATAACTTTCAATATAATAAAAATGATAATCAACAATATAGACAATCATATAACAATAATACTAGGTATGGTAATAATTTACAAAATTTTAATAATAATCACAGTAATCAAATTAGACAAAATTGTAATAACAATACTAGTTATAATAGAGAACATTTTAATAACAGTACTAATAATAATAGACAAGATTTTAACAATAGAAGAAATACAGAGCGACCTAACTATAACAGACAGGTAAATTGTGTTCGAAGGAATAGAAGCTGCGAAGACAGGGAACGAAATAGTACAAGGCAAGAAAATGTGAGTAGAAGTCATAGTAGGGAAAGACATAGGACATCAGATCCAAGTGGTCAGATACAATCTGACAATTCTAATAATCAAAATTTTGTGCAGTAAACTTTCTGAATTACAAGTTAGGCCATTGCTATTATGAAAA
Source organism: Diabrotica undecimpunctata (assembly GCF_040954645.1). Lineage (NCBI taxonomy): Eukaryota > Metazoa > Arthropoda > Insecta > Coleoptera > Chrysomelidae > Diabrotica > Diabrotica undecimpunctata. Next base: position 81,488,062 of record NC_092810.1, on the reverse strand, counting down.
ACCTTCTGAATTTATTTCTTTAGATGAAGAGAAAATTATTGAATCTATTAATTTAATTTATATAAATGCTTTGGCCAAAAATAAAATGATTAAGATTATGATAGAAACTGGTTCAGAAAGTACTTTAGTCTCGGAGAATTTTATTTTTAATACATTAAAATTATCAGATATAATAAAGATTCCAAAAATTAAAATTGTTGGTGCAAATAATAAGAAGTTGGGTGAAATTGATAAACTAGCCAATTTTAAAATTAATATTCTTAATAAAGAAATTAATATGCAAGGATTTATTGTCAAGGATTTATGTGTTGATATATTAATGGGAAATGATGAATTGGAAAAGAAGAAAGTAAAGATAGATTTTGAAAAAAAAATGGTAACTTTGGAAGGGCAAATAATTAAATTTATGCAGAAAGATGAGGTGGAAGAAGGAATAAGAGTTGATAGGATATTATTAAAAGAAAATAGTGATGTTTATGAAGAAGAAATGTATTTTGATGATAGGGATATGTCCCAAAAGAATGTAAAGAATAATTATTGTAGTGAATATTTAAGGAATGGAAATTTTAAGCAGATGGATGCCTACGAGGCGGAGTGCGTAAAATTGGAAGCAAGGAATAATGAGTACGTAATGAAGATTAATGTTATTTGTAAAGAAGAAGATATGATGAAAGTTGTAAATTGCCCTGAAAAACATAAATCAATAATCGTTTCCATATTGCAGCAACACAAGGGACTTGTCAATAAAGAAAATAGAATTGCACAAAATTATATCCATAGTATAAAAGTTAAAGAAGAAAAAGATTTTAAAACAAAATCATACCCAATACCATATAAATACAGAGAAGAAGTAAACAAAACAATTAATAATATGTTAGAAGATGGGATCATTGAGAAGGCAGACACACGTTTTATTAACCCCATAGTAGTAGTACGAAAAAGATCAGGTGACATCAGGTTATGTTTGGATGCAAGGAATATTAACAAGATTACTGAAAAGCAATTTGAAGCACCAATGAGTATAGATGGAATATTAGGAAGAATTACAGGAATGTCATTTTTCACTAAAATCGATTTACAGCATAGTTTCTGGTTAATACCTCTAGAAAGAAAAAGTAGACAGTATACAGGATTTCAGATAGATGGAGTAGTATATCAATTCAAAGTAGTACCATTTGGACTTCAATCATCTTGCAGTGCTCTATGTAGATGTCTTCATGATATTTTGGATCAATATGAACATTTTGTAATTCACTACATTGATGATATATTAATTTTTTCTAAAACGGCTGAAGATCATGAGAAACACCTAAAAATTATAATAAATAGATTAGACAAAGTTGGACTAAAAATAAATCAAGAAAAATGTACATTTTTTCAAAAAGAAGTCATATATCTAGGTTATAAACTTAACACTAAGGGAATCGAAATGGATCCAGAATGGACACAAGTCATTCAGGAATATAAAACACCACACAATTTAAGAACTTTAAGAGGATTTATTGGAATAATTAATTATTATAAAAGGATGATACCAGATCTAAGTATAAAAGAAATTCCATTACTTGAACTACTGAGAAAAGGTGTAAAATGGAGATGGGATCAGAGAAGAGAACTAGCATTCCAAGAAATTAAAAACATTTTTCTGTCAAATTTGAAAATATACTATCCTGACTACACACAGCCATTCATATTAAGAACAGATGCATCAATAGAGAGATTATCAGGGGTATTATTACAAATACATGATGGGGTCGAATACCCAATACAATTCATTTCAAGAATTACAAAGCCACATGAAAAGGGTTACTCAGTTTCAGAATTAGAACTAGCAAGTATAATACACTGTGTCACAAAATTAAGATTTTATTTGTTGGGTAATGAATTTACAATAGAAACAGATCACCAAGCTTTAACGTCTATATTAAATAACAAATATGGAAACAGTAGAATACATCGGTGGAGTCTAATACTTAGTGAATACTGCTTTGAAATCAAATACATTTCTGGAAAATCCAATATAGTGGCAGATGCTTTATCAAGGTTAGAAAATACACCACAAAAAGGGCAGCGAACAATAAAAATTGGATTAAATCAATTAGTAGAAAGTACTGGATTATATTCTAAAGAAGAAATTATAAGAGATCAGATCAATTTGAGTGAAAAACAAAAAGTCCTTAGGAAAGATGGGGTATATTATAAAATAATAAATGGCATAGAAGTATATGTAATAACTAGAACTTTAGCAAAGAAAATATTGAAAAATTTACATAACAATTATATGCATATTGGTTCAAGAAAGCTATGGATGCTATTTAGGAACAATTATTTTGCAAAGAATGACATAAGTATAGCAAAAGAAATTACTACCCAATGCCCAATATGTCAACTAAACAAAGAAAAGAATTTCAAAAACCAGAACACATATAAATCTAATGTTGTATATGAAAAACTAAATACAGTTTCCATGGATTTTATTTCAAATTTAGTTCTCAGTCCAACAGGAAAAAAGCATATACTAGTGATAGTTGATTTATATACAACATTTATTAAACTATATCCCTGCTCCAGAACAAATGTTAAAACATTAAAATTATATATTAATCAATTTTTCGAAGAAATAGGACCATTTAGAAATTGCATAATAGATAATGCTACATATTTTAACAACCAAAAATTTCGGACATTTTGTGAGAAAAAGGGAATCAACATTCATTTTACAAGTATCAGACATCCTCAGGCAAATCCTGCAGAAAGATATATTAAAGAAGTTATAAAATATTTAAGGATACTGTGCCAAAATCAACATGAAACTTGGCAGCAACATATACCACAAGTAGAGTATTTTTTAAATAATACACATAATTTGAATACAGAGGAAGTACCAGAATATTTAATGTTTGGCCATATAGGAAACAGAAAGTGGATTAGTGAATATAATCAGGATATGTTAGAACAAGTAATGCAGAAAGTGAATAACCGAATTAGGAGGAAAGCTGAAAAATATATCAGAAGACAAAATCGAAATATAAAAAAACAATCACATTTCAAAAAGGAGACCTAGTGTTAATTCGTTCACTTAGAAAAAGTAATGTTAAAGAAAACCGTTGTAAGAAATTACAACCAATGTTTGAAGGTCCATATACAATTGAAAATCAGAATGGACTAAATAGTTATGTGTTAATAGATGCAGAGAACAGACTAAGAGGCATATTTCATATCAACGACATTTTTCAATATCATGAAGAGATTGAATAATGATTTCTATACCTTTAACATAAATATAATAACACTAATAACTTACTGATATATCCATTTTATTCAATAGACTTGATTTGTTAAATGGTAGATGGTAGATTTCATTATTTTGAATCAATTTGACATCATACTTGTTGAATTTTGTATATATGGAGATTAATTTGTACCCTAAAAATCATAATTTGGGGTTAGACACAAAATTGATACTATAATTGCTATAAAAATGTCTTTCTAATATAATAAAGTGAAAAAACTTACCAATTTATATTGATGAAAGTTATTTTGAATGGAAATAATTCCTAGATTTTGTCTATAAATAAACAGAACACAATATAGATTATATTTTTAATTAAGGTTATATTTTATTCTCTGATATAGCATCCATTGCTTCATTTGACATGACAGTTTGACCATAGAATAGCCGAACTGTGATCCGTTGTTCTCTGCTTTGACATAGACAGCGAACAGGGATGTATTTAACACATTTTAAATAATAAAAAAAAAATTGAATTATTAATTTATTAAATTTAATAAGGTATGAGAAAATTAATATTTAAAAAAATAATAAGTAAATTATTTATTTTAAATATTATTTTGGGGTATTGTGACGCTTGGGGTTTATAGAAAATAATTTATAAGTTATATACTACATAATATTAGATATTTGGTTGTTTTAAATAAGTTATATACTAGAGAATTTTATAAAATTTATTTATGTGAGGGCATTTTAAGAAATTAGCATATAATAATTGTAAAAAGTTGTATTTTAGTAGTTATGATTTTGTAGATATTTTTAAGTGAGCCATGTGACTAGGCAACACACTATACCCTCCATTCCTAAGTGTCATTTTAAGAATTTTACGAATATAAGTGGGGTTATATTGTTTGAAATGTGTATTTTATTAAATTAGAGTGTTAGTTACTAATTTGAATGTTTATTCTGATCTGAAAAGCCTAAATGTCAACAAAATTATCAATGGAACATTAACGAATTCTCCAGAGTGCAGAATTTGACCTGTGTTTATGTTGGAACATTCTGGAATAATGATTATGGCGGTGGATCGAACAGATATTTTTTCGAGAACATCTATATAGAAGTTAATAGAACGAATGGAACATGATCTCTTACCAGATGCTTCTGGAATATCCAGGAGGATATAAATACCCGTGATTTGGATTCAAGATGGCAGTTTTTGAAAGTTTTTAGTCAGAAAAGTTTTAGATAGTGCAGTCAGAAGAATTTTAAGAAGTTTTTGGAAGTTTTTAGTTAGAAGTCAAGCAGTTTATTATGAAAGTTAGTAGAAGATAGACACAATTAATTAGTGAAGTCAATTGTTCACAGTTTTAGTAAATCAGTCAAGCAGTTTTATAAGAAATATGAAAGTTAGTTGGAGATAGTCCAATTGTTTAATATAGTGAGTTAAATGAAGATTAAAAATTATACATATAATTTAATGCACATTTATAATTATACACAAATAATTATTGAAGATTAAAAAAAAGTATATTGGAAGAAATTAAATTATATTATGGTTGGAGATTAGTATAAATCAACTTATAATAAGTGGATATTGGTATATTGAAAAGAAGAATAAATATAAATGCTGTTTGCTGGTTTGGTTGGTGGTGTATAAATGCTGGTGAAGAAAACTATATCTTAAATTGGTAGAAGCTGATAATTGGAAAAAGTAATTTCACAAAAACAAGGATAACTGAAGTACGAAGACATTCAGTGGTGATTAGAATCTATATAGTAGAAAACAGTTCATTTAGGCATTCAGTGAAAGAAAGGTACAAAATTTTGTTAATATAATTTAGTTAGTGTCATAACAATTTCAAATTTGAAGATAGTTTTGTTTAAATTGTAGATTGTCTATAGAATTTAATTAGTTTTATAAGAATATCAATTTAAAGATAGTTTATTTTAAATTTACATTGGCTAGGTTAGATACATATATGTGTGTTTCATAATAGTTATAATAAAGATAATTTAAAAAGTACTTACAAGCTAATTCTTTGAGAACCGCGATAAAAACCCTATATATTATTAAAAATACTCATTGCTCATCATTCAAACAAAAAACACATCATAACAATATATATATGTTCCAAATAACAAACATTTTTAAACTCAACATCAAAAATATCAAGTGAAATACGTATTACTTCTGCAAATTCATCTGTAGGTACGCAAAGATTACCAAGTTCGTTACTATTTTGAGAAACTTTATAAGCTTTAAAAAATAATAAAAGATCTGTCATTGAAATAAAATTAACATTTTTACGAACAAAATAATTTTCACACTTTTCACAATTAGTTTTTTTTTAGACATTTGTATGCAAAATATCCGGCAAGGTACTTAACTGAATTGAGATAAAGAGAAGTTAAACCAGTCGAAGATGCATTATGTGATACTCTTTCAAATATTGATAAACATTTTAAACTCGTTTCTGAAAGTTCCTCATTGATGGTCAGAGTTTCTTCATCAAGTTTTTTATTGGGGACGCGGGTGAGGACCCGCTTGGGCATATTATTTGGAACAATTATATTTAAGTTTACTCTCTCCCACAGGCCCTCAATAGTCTTCACCACTTCAGTCGTCCATTTTTTTGTATACTCGTTAACACGGTTCACCTTCACACCTTCACCTTCACGGACACACAGGGTCCCTTCGCTAAAAGATGTTTTATGGAACTGCAGAAGCTCATTTTGACCTCAGATAGACCTCATCAAGTGCTTGCTCCAGTTTGTTAATGATCAAATTTGCTTGAGCCCGATCTAGTTGAGTAACAGGATGGTGCCTGTGTGCTACCACTTTTGTCAGGGTGCTTTTATGACCTAGTCTGCTCGTTAGAGCACCTTGAGTTCTTAGCAACTCTGTTACGAGGGGGTTGATGGTATTCTCCCGAAGTCTCTTTTTATCGTCGGGTGTTGCTGATTTGGAATTCTAAGGATTTGCTATGGTCTATGTCCCAGCAGCCATTTTTGCCTTTTTCTTATCTTCCTTTGTTGAGCTCTAGTGAGGAGTTATTTGAGACTTACTTATTTATTTTTTAATTTAAAAATCCGAAATTATACTACACAATTTCGAATTCTCCAATTATAAAAAATAATTCTTTGGTGTAGGTATGTGTTAAAAAGCAATCCTAGCGTACTAACAAGATCAGGAATTGTTTTTTGATCAAAACACCTTACAAGTTTTTGAGCTTTCTCTCCCGGTGATGGACTTTTAATTAATTTTATTTATAGTTTATAAAAAGAGAGTTTTAATTATATTATTTGTAGATTTGTACATTATTTCAATTAAAAATTTGAATCATAATAATTTTTCTAAAAAGATTAATTAATTAAAAGTTAAAACAATATTATTTTCTCTAAAAAATTTTATAAAACGCAAAGATTTAATCCTATTCTACGACCACGCGGCATCTATATATAAAAATATCCAAAGTTGCATTATTTATTGCCCCACTCTTTCATATTTTAGAAGCAATAGTAATAGTAGAGCCACAGCTGACATTACCGCTCGTTAGTGGTAGAGTGGTACCACGGACGTGCAACACGTGCGTTCCACTCGACCCACTTTTCTTTATCTATGTCCCTTTTTGCTAACTTTCAAAAATAACAGTGATCAATTCTTCTATAAGCGTCTATATTCTTTGATAAAAGTATAAACTATTTTGTGTATATTGGTGTTTGATACAGTTTTTGAAGAGAGAGTGTTGAATTGTGTGTGTGTTTTTACTAAAGTAAAGTAAAAGTAAAAAAGTTAAAGTAAATACTACAAGTGTTGTTTAGTACCATTGTGTAAAAGTACAACCATTAAAACCCCCAACAAAATATTTATTAGATTACCAGTCGATAAAAAACGGCGTTTAAACTGATTACGTGCCTGTCGAAGGGATATTTCAGTTACTGCTCAAGCTCTTCATGTATGTGAAGATCATTTTAATGTAAGTATTTAATATCTGTTGTCTGCTTAATAGTTTTCTTTAAACAAATAATCATGTGTTTTTTTGATAGAACTCTTGGTACCTATATTTGGTAGATGTACATTACATATTGAATGATATTTACCTAGACAGTATTTTTCTAGAACTGTTTTTACTGTAAAATTAAAATAAGGTAATCATAATAATAAAGTTTTATGTTCATAACCTAAAATAAATACCTAATGTATAAAAATAGGTATTCGAAAATCACATGAACTATTCGAACTCTTTCATGTTATCTACCTACAATATATATATATATATATATATATATATATATATATATATATATATATATATATATATATATATATAAGATAAAAATAATAATTTAATATATAATATTCTGTTTTAGTTGGAAAATGATATGGAAAACTATATTAAATTCAAACTTATGGGTGGCCAAAAGAGGATGAAATTAAATGTTGTCCCTCACATATTTAATTGTCAACCAGATAGGAAAAGGGCACATTCTCATTATCCTAGAATAACAGCACTTAAGAGGGTTAAACATAAATTAATTGAGGATGCAGTTGCTTCAACTTCTTCACAGTCTTCAGAATGTTTTGGGAGTATTCTGCAAAATGATATAGACACTCTAAAAATTGATAGTGTCATTGAAACCAATCAAAAAAGTGATATTTCAACTCAGACTCACATAAAATTCAGGAGTAAAAGTGTACAATGCAAGTTAGATTGTGGTGATTCTGTTAGTATTTTATCATTAAACATAGTTTTTAGTAGAGATATTGGGACATCACCACTGAAACTCAATGTACCAACTGAGGGGGCCTTGTTACTGGCTCCCTATATTCGAGAGTTGGAAATCCTTTGATTCCAAGCCTTACTTCAAAGGACTTGTGACTGGATGTATCTCCATAGGTTTGGTTCATCAGTGACCGTTGAAGGATAAGGATTGTTAATGGGAGCAAATATAACTCCAGAGAAATAAAATCACCTTTAGTTTATCGACTTATAATTAACTATTTTTAGATTAAAGAGGTTCAAAACGACGTAGCTGACTATACAGTATCAAATAATTCTTTCTTTATCACACGTAAAAGAGAAAACCGTATTTATGAGAAAAAATGCCCGATTTCGGCGTAGAGAAATATTTTATACGTGAATTGAGAGTGAATTTAAAATCCGATGCCTCAAGGGCGATCTGTGAGAACTAACTAATAAAATAATACTTGGTGCGTAAAAGTGTAGATTACCCCTCTTGTATTTAGGTGTGAAAACTATTGTAAGAGGCTGTGGCGCCAATACGTCGGCTGTGACTATTTTACTTATTCTACACTAAGAAAAGTGTAAAGAACTATATTTTTATTTTATATTTTAAAATGATATGTTCATTTCTGGAACATAGACTGCCCGCGTTGAAGTATTTACTTCAAAACGAAAGAAAGAGTGATTTGAGAAAGTAAGCAAACTTAACTTAAATGTAATTTAAGAAATAACTATTCCTAAACTAGAGTAATACATATAAATGTGACAAAATTTAAAATTTTAATTTTCTACTTTGTCCACAGGAAGAGGACAGAGTTTTGTAATGGGTCTGTTAAAATATCCATCTCTAGTCTTTATTTTAACACTACGGACCTTATCGTCCTTACCAGTAAACAATTCAACAATTCTTGCCAATGGCCAGTGTAGGGGTGGAACTTTATCTTCCTTTAATAGAACTAAGTCGTTAACTTCAAGATTCTTCTGTGGTGTTAACCACTTGGGGCGATTCTGAAGTTGATTAAGGTAATCAATTTTCCAGCGTTTGGCAAATGATTGCTGAATCTTCATGTAGTTTTGCCAAATTGTTAATTTATTGTCAGGTATTTCCATCACTATCTCTTCAGGAAATGACGTAATTGGTTTTCCTATTAGAAAATGTCCTGGAGACAATGTGTTAAAGTCATTTGGATTATTTGACATAGCACAAAGAGGGCGTGAGTTTAATACTGCTTCTATTTGTGCGAGAACTGTGCTAAAGGCTTCAAAAGTTAAAGTGGTATTGCCTAAAAGCCTTAAAATGTGATATTTGGCACTTTTTATGGCTGCCTCCCAAATTCCACCATGATGCGGAGAATGGGCTACAATAAATTTCCATTGGATTTCAGAAGAGGAGAGAAAATTGAATATGGACTCAGAGGTTTCCTTTTGTTTGAGAAATAGTGCAACTTCCCTCAACTGATTTCTAGCTCCTAGAAAATTAGTGGCGTTATCTGAGTAGATAATTTGTGGACAGCCTCTCCTACTGATGAATCTTTTTAAAGCAAGTAAGAAACTTTCGGTAGACAGACCTGTGACTAATTCGATGTGCACTGCACGAGTAACCATACATACAAACAACGCTATGTAGGATTTTATTTTTGGAGCCTTTCTTAAATTGGAGCTTTTTATAAGAAATGGACCACCAAAGTCTAGACCGACATTGGTAAATGGAGGGGAGAAACATGAACGTTCCCGTGGTAAATCAGCCATTAACTGTGTGGCTGTCTTTGCTTTAAATTTAAAACAATCGTGACATTTATTAATTATCCTTTTAGTTTCTTTGAGACCATTTAGACACCAATATCTTAAACGAAAATTGGAAAGAGTATTTTGAGGGCCTGCATGACATAATCTTATATGTTCTCTATGCAGCATTAATTTTACTATGTGATTATGAGAGGGTAGAAGTAATGGGTACTCTGTTCATATGGGACGTCTGAGTAACTTAGACGACCACCTACACGAATCATTTGCTGATTATCTATGAATGGGTTGAGTTTTAAAATTGTTTTATTTGAAATTATCTCCTTATTCTCAAGACAAGAAAATTCTCGAAAAAAGTGTGCCTTTTGCAAAAGTTTTATTATTAAATTTTCAGCATTTTTTAATTCTGAAACAGAGAAGGGTCCAACATATTTTTCATTTGGAAACTTGAAATTGTGAATATACCTGAGAATAAGTGTGATACTGCGTTGTAGTTTTGAGAAGTTTGAAAATTTGAGAGATAAATTTTCAATGAAACTTATTGGACTTTCTTGTGCTAGATGAACTATTTTCTTTTCCTCGGGTATTTTACTTACATTTGGTTTTGAATCATAAGAAGTTAAATCTAAGTCATAATTAAGTAGAAATGAGGGACCTTGAAACCAAAATTTTGAGTTTAGAAGTTCAGGAGCAGACATGCCTCTTGACGCAATATCTGCGGGGTTTTGTTTTGACTTTATATATCGCCACTTAAATTGTGGGTTTCCTTGTATTTCAGAAACTCTATTTGCAACAAACTGTGACCATCTCGAGCTATGTGAGCCTAACCAAGCAAGTACGATTTCTGAGTCCGTCCAGCAGTTTATTGAGTCTATTTGAGTTAATTTATTATTTAGAATTTCAACTATTCTTTTAGTGAGTTTGCTGCATAAAACAGCACCCATAAGTTCTAACTTAGGTAAAGTTAATGTTTTTATTGGAGCTACCCTACTTTTAGAGGTGATGAGTGTGGAAGAGACATTTCTTGAGCTATAAGTAACTCTAATATATATGCAGCTGGCGTATGCCTTTTCACTAGCGTCGGAAAATGCGTGTATTTGTATAGTACATATATAATTTTCAATAAAAAAAGGTCTGTGAATTTTTAAATGTTTTAGTGCTGAAATATGTTTGAGAAAATTTAACCATTCATTTAAGAGTGTAGAGTCTAAACTTTCATTCCACTGAATTTTTGAAAGCCAAATTTTTTGCATTATTATTTTTGCAGTTACTATTACAGGATTAATTAATCCCTTGGGGTCGAAAAAACTTGCGATTATCGAGAGCACTTGTCTCTTAGTGTAGGAATCTTTTATTTCGATTTCTGGCACTGAAATAGAGAAACTATCTAATTTAGAGTCCCAACAAAGACCTAATATTTTATTAGAATGATTTTCTGGAGATATGACATACGTGGAGTCAGTTGAAAATTGTGAAATATTTTCTAAAAATTGTGGTGAATTTGAACACCATTTGTGAAGAGATATGCCTGCCTTTTGTAGCAGTGCAGTGATTTGCTCATGCGCAAGTGTGAGTGTTTCAATACTATTTGTACCATATAGTATGTCATCAATATAGCAAAAATTAATGAGCATATCATGAGCGAGAGGATATTCTTCCTTATGCATGTTTGCGAGTTCAATTAAACATCGTGTGCTAAGGAAGGTAGCTGGTTTCGTTCCATAGGTAACCGTTTCCAATTGTATACATTTTAACGGCTCCGAGGGAGAGTTGCGCCACAAAATATTTAATAAGAAAGTTTGGTTGGGGTTTATTCTGATTTGTCTAAACATCTTTTTTATATCAGATGTGAATACATACTTGAAGAGTCTAAAGTTGACTAAAGTGTCAAATAGTTCTGGTTGTGTGGTATAACCCTTTAACATAATATCATTAAGGCTAAAACCAGAAGTGGTTTTCATGGATGCGTCAAAAACTACGCGCAAACGAGTTGTGAGAGAAGTGTCTTTTTCTACACTGTGGTGAGGCAAGAAATATTTGTTTTCTGAGTGTACATTCTGCAGAGACAACGGAACATATTTTGCATGTCCTAATTCAACATACTCATCTATAAAAGATTTATATTGTTTGTAAAGAGAATCATTTTTTGAGAATTTGTTCTCCAAATTTAGAAATCGCCTTCGCGCCATTTGGAAAGAGTCGCCCAATTTATTATTTTCATTAGGCGTGCATAGGGGTAAATCTACTTGGAACTGTACATTCGGTAGGATTTGTGTTGTGGCTTTAAATATTTTCTCAGCCTTTTCATCATCAGGACTTAAATGCTTTATTTCGGGAACTTCTTCAATGTCCCAAAACCTTTGGAGAAGATTATTTATATTTTCTTCTTCAGTGTGAGATTGAACAAATAAAGAAATATGATTCGAGTGTGAATAGTTACAGTTTGAGTGAGAGTGCATCTTTTTCTTAGATGAAACTTGTGGAGATAAGTTACCGAACATGACATATCCTAAATGAGTGTTTTGAAGCACTGGAAGACCTGCTCCAATATGAATTAAACCATCCTTTAATAGATCACAGTAAATTTCTACACCTAATAAGAGATCGATTCTCCCTGGGGAGGAGTAAGAGGGATCACTGAGCTTTATGCCAGCTGGTATTTTTATTTTGCTACGATCTAGAGGTACCTGAGGTATTTTACACGTAATATTATCCAAAACTGCACATGATACTTCAAATTTCATATCATTGTTTTTATATGGGAAAAATTCAATGTTTACCATTTCATTTGAGATGGAACAATTTTGAGAGATTGTGGAAATTTGTAATCTTTTATTAGTGGTAGAGTAATTTAGTTTATTTACTAAATCTTTTGTTGCAAAGCTCGATTGAGATCCATTATCGAGAAGACATCTTGCGTGTACAGGTTGTCCACTTTTAGAGTAAATTGTTACCAGCGCTGTGGCTAGCAAAACTTCGTTTTTTGGATTGAAAGTGGAGAGAGAAGAGATGCAAGATGAATTTTGACTTTGCGTGTCTGAGAGTAGACAATTTTCATTTGTCTGAGTGCTTAAGTGAGTAGAAGTGTTTGGTGATTCATTATATGAATGTGGAGAATTAATTGTTTGAGTAACTTGGGCATTATTACTCCTTTGAGGAGCATGAAAATGACTTTGAGAGATATGTGGTGCACTATGGCGAGTTTGTGAATCACCTTGTATACTTGCGGACGATTGAGAGGTTTGTGGTGCATTAAAGCGTGATTGTTGTCTATTTACGTGATTTTGATTACCATCATGTGAATTTGAAGCACTTTGATTGCTTCGAGTGGGAGAAAATAAATTATTTTCATGAGTGTGAGAAAAATTATTTTCTTCATGCAGAAGTGTATTGTGCTTTTTATTGCAAATTTTACATGTGTATTTAGAGATGCATTTATCAGTAAAATGCTTAGTGCCAAAACAGTTTCTGCAAAGCTGTGCTTGCTTTACAAAATTAAACCTTTCTCGAGAATTTGTGTCTTTAAATAAGTTACACTGATATATTTTATGACCAGTTTGTTTACAAAATATGCAATTTTCATAGCTAGATTTATTATTATTTATAGTGGAAATATGAGCAGTTTTTTGAGTGACTTTATTATTAAACTTTGACTGAGTTTCAGTGTAATTAAGTTTCTCTAAAACATCACATCACATCTTTTTTCTAGAAATTCAAAAAATTGTTTGAGTGTTGGAACATTCTTAGAACCTACTTCATATTCAAAAGCCTTGTGAGAAGCAAAATCTATTTTTTCTAAAAATATTTCTATTAAAAGGAGGTCCCAATGTTCAATTGGAACTTCGAGATTACTAAGAGCTTGAAGCGTTTGCTTCGTGTGTACAAGAAAATCTCTTAGTACCTGAGGAGTGCATTTAACTAGAGATTGAGACTTTAACAGCTTTTTTATAAGAGTACTAATCACTCGTGATTTGTCATCATATCTTTTAGGGTTTTTATAGCGATAGCAAAATTTGCATCTACTACTTCGATACTGCTAATTAAGTTTAAAGGTTCTCCTTTGAGGAAGGATTTTAAATATATAAACTTTTGTACATTATTTAAACTTGAATTGTTTGTGATCAGAGTTTCAAATAGTTGAAAAAATTCATTGAATTCTGAGAAATTGCCGGTAAAGGTTTTCATGCTAATTTCAGGCAGCCTCGCACTGGAAACAGCATTATTATTTGAGCTAGGTGCTTTATTTTCTGTTAAATTTAATTCTATTATTTTTCTTTGCAAACCTTTGAGTGTGTTGAAGTATTTTTCTTCAACATTTGCTCGATCAGCTGATTGTTGGTCGCTATCATCAGTCTGTTCGATTTCTAATTGAATTTGTTCATATTGTGTGAAAAAATTAAAAAGTTTTTCTTTCCTATTTTCAAAATCAAGTATTTCGTTTTCTGTGTCTTTATTGGCTATAAACCATTCTGAGATACGTGTAATTGATGCTTTAAGTGATTTACGCTTTTTCTTTAAAGCTTCCATATTTTATTTAAAAGTGAATTTATTTGCAAATATATGCTGAGCGAGAAATAAGAGTGAATGATTTTGTTTAGTGTAAATGTCTTTTTCAACTAAGACGCGATTTTAATTTTAATAGAGTATTTTTACTAGAGTGAAAAATAAATATTTTTCGTGAGAGCGGGCTGTGAGACAATCTGTATAATAAACAATTGTCAGCTATCTTTAGCGATATTGAGAAGAAAGATCTGTTGTCAAATCAAAGCCATTAGTTAATATAAATATTAATAAACAAATAAAAGTCGAGACAAATGTCTATCAATATAAATTACGTGCATGCAGTAACTATAGAAAATATAGAAAGAGTTTTAACCTCACCAAATGTTTTTCAAGTATCCAATTTAATTACCGCTGTCGCTTACCAGCACATAACGCACTTTTCACAAAACACACGTGTCTAATCTTGAACGAAGGTCAACTTGTGCAATCTTTCTTCTAGGGACGAGAAACCATTATTCTTTCTTCCTGTTGCTCTCCGGCGTGTGTAATCCTTTTCTTTCTTCATTCCTGTTTCATCAAATAATCTGTGCTCGATAGGACCACGAAATGAGGGGGCCTTGTTACTGGCTCCCTATATTCGAGAGTTGGAAATCCTTTGATTCCAAGCCTTACTTCAAAGGACTTGTGACTGGATGTATCTCCATAGGTTTGGTTCATCAGTGACCGTTGAAGGATAAGGATTGTTAATGGGAGCAAATATAACTCCAGAGAAATAAAATCACCTTTAGTTTATCGACTTATAATTAACTATTTTTAGATTAAAGAGGTTCAAAACGACGTAGCTGACTATACAGTATCAAATAATTCTTTCTTTATCACACGTAAAAGAGAAAACCGTATTTATGAGAAAAAATGCCCGATTTCGGCGTAGAGAAATATTTTATACGTGAATTGAGAGTGAATTTAAAATCCGATGCCTCAAGGGCGATCTGTTCTTACTAACTAATAAAATAATACTTGGTGCGTAAAAGTGTAGATTACCCCTCTTGTATTTAGGTGTGAAAACTATTTAAGAGGCTGTGGCGCCAATACGTCGGCTGTGACTATTTTACTTATTCTACACTAAGAAAAGTGTAAAGAACTATATTTTTATTTTATATTTTAAAATGATATGTTCATTTCTGGAACACCAACCTTTTGTCCACAAAACGAATCTGGATCTGATACCTCTAAAACTGAGTCTGAAAGTGAAAAATCTGTTTATAGTAGTTATAGTGCTGGTTGTGTAAGTGATCATCAATCATATGATGAGGAAGTGCAGGATATTGAAAATCAATTTAAAAACTTGACATTAAAGTGTACCCTAATGAAGATGGAAAAGAGACCCAGGATATATCTAGGATTACCTGAATATGCATATTATACTTTTCAGTTATTACAAAACTATTGTAAGTTACCAAATTGGAATATTTTTTTAACTTTAAAAAAAATTAGAACAGGGCATTCATTTACACTACTACGGGATGATCGGTATTGGTATAAGTGAGAGTTATGCATCAAGAATTTTTTCAAAATCATTACCAATCATTAGTAAATATGTAAGAAAGCTTATACTGACACCCAACATTAACAGCATAAAATCAAATTTACCAATAGCTTTTTGAGCTCGATACAGTGATGTATTATGTATTATTGATTGTTTAGAGCTTGAGATAGACAAGACATTCTATTAAACAATCTTTAACTTGGTCAGAGTATAAGAAGTGTAATACACTAAAATATTTAATATCTTGTACTCGTGATGGCATTATTAATTTCATTTCTAATGCTTTTGGTGGTCGAACATCTGATGCAGTTATTATAGAGAACAGTGGATTTTTGTGTATGCTTCCTCCCAAGGTGTCTATCATGGCAGATAGGGGTTTTAAACATATAGAACATTTATTGGTTGCTAAAGGGTGCAAATTAATTAGACCACCAAGTGTCTCTTCAAACACAAAATTAAGTCCAATTGAAGTGATAGAAACCAAGCGCATTGCCAGTTTAAGGATTCATGTTGAAAGAGTCATACGCAGATTAAGAGAATTTGCATTCTTGGCTCCCCATGCATGTGTTGACAATAAGTTGATACCTTATATGGACCATCTAATAAAAATAGCTTGCGGGCTAGTAAATTTGCAGTCTGGTCTAATTCTAGGAAAGTAATGCTTTAAAAACTTCATTGTGTATGTTTTACTTTCATCTAGGAAACTAGGTACTGTTTGTTCCCAGTATGTCATATTTTATTAGTTTATATATTCAGCTTTGTACTTAGTCACTGTAAATTTTAGAAAACTAACTACTTAAATTGTATTTTCCAATAAAGATGGGTATAGAAATTAAAATAGCTTAGAGTTTAAATATTTGACTTACATTTTTTATTGTTTGTAATGATTTACACTGATTTTAAGATTAATACACTTAAGACACTTATACATTAATAGATTAATACACTTAAGAAGTTGGCATCAAAATACCAATAATAACATCTTTTCCTCGACCTAGGTGGAACTTTAAAAAAGCAGACTGGACAACTTTTACTGAGAGATTGGACAAATGTTTGGGATGGATCACCCCAACACGTGAAAACTACATGAGATTTGTTGGCGCGGTTATCTCTACAGCGAAGAAAACTATACCCAGGGGATATCGTAAAGAGTATGTCCCAGGATGGGATGAAAAATGTGAGAAATTATATCAAGAATACAACGAAAGCCAAGACCGAGAAATTGCGGACGAACTACTGCACAGTTTGGATGCAGCCAGACAACAAAAATGGATGGAAACTGTGGAAAAACTAGACTTTAGTAAATCAAGCAGAAAAACATGGTCCTTACTTAGAAAACTTGGTAGTACCAAAGAACCAAAGTAAAGCAAGAACTAAAAATACTGAAGTCTGAATGCCCGCTTACATCTCAATACTCTGAAGCGTTTACTCTAGAAGAAATTAACTCAGCAATATCAGAAGTTAAGTCTGGAAAGGCACCCGGCTTCGATAAAATTCATCCAGAATTTTTACTCCACTGTGGCAAATATGCTAGGAAATGGCTGGTTGATTTCTATACAGATATGACAAAAATCAGGGGAAATCCCCCACTCACTAAAAAGGGCCTCCATTATAGCCATATTAAAACCGGGTAAGGCAAATGATCAGCCTCAAAACTACCGACCGATTGCACTGCTGAGCTGTGTCTATAAACTGTTGGAACGATTAATCTACAATAGAATTAGTAATAACATATTTGAATTGATACCTATTGAGCAAGCAGGGTTCAGACCTAACCGCAGCTGCACAGATCAGATCCTATCCCTAACAACACATATTGAAGCAGGTTTTCAAAGAAAGCAAAAAACATCTGTTGCTTTCATTGACCTATCAGCTGCATACGACACCGTCTGGAGACAAGGACTAATCTGCAAACTAATCCGTGCCATCCCGTGTCAAAAGATAACTAGACTCATTGATAGCATGCTCACCGACAGACCTTTCCAAGTCACAATGGGCAACTCAAAAAGTGTCCAAATGAAGCTCAGCAATGGACTGCCACAGGGATCTGTTTTGGCACCCTTACTGTTTAATTTATACATCGCGGACCTACCTAGGACAAATTCGCAGAAATTTGGCTACGCTGACGACTGGGCCATTGCAGCAAGACATAATAACACTTGGCAGTTACAGAAACAATACTAACGGATGACCTTGCCATTATGGGAGAATACTTTCGCAAATGGAGGCTACGGCCTAATGCGACGAAAACCGAAGTGTGCTGTTTCCATCTAAATAATGCCCAAGCCAACAAAAAACTGTCCGTTCACTTTGAAGACAGACTACTAACTCATAACTCAACACCAAAATATCTTGGAGTGACTCTTGACAGAACTTTAAGTTTTAAAGAACACCTACAAAGAACGGCAGCAAAACTGAAAACGCGAAATAATATAATCCAAAAGCTATGTGGTACCAGATGGGGGTCCTCAGCCTCTGTACTCAGATCATCTGCTATCGGACTTGTATACTCGACAGCTGAATATGCTTCCCCAGTATGGCTCAATAGCAAACACACGAAGATTATTGACACCCAATTAAACCAGACAATGCGAATTATTACAGGTACAATTAGACCAACACCCAACTATTGGCTTCCCATCCTCGAGTCACATTCCACCGCCGAAACTACGAAGAAGTCACTCCCTTCTCAGAGAATATCGAAAAATCCAGTCTAACCATCAACTACCCATCCACCATGATAGGCGTGATATCGAAATGAACAGACTGCGCTCCAGATATCCTGCCATGTTAAGGGCCACCTCCTTACATCAGGAACATTTCGACCTTAGCAACGCTTGGAGAAGACAATGGGAGCGCGACTCACCACAGGAAGCACAGCAAATGGCCTGTATCGAATGGGGAAAAGCCCTTACTCCGGAGTGTGACTGTAGTGCGCAACGACAGACCGTCCGTCAAATTGTTGAAGAATGCCCTCGAAGGCGGTTCCCTGGAGTTTTTGACGAGTTCCTGAATGCGACCGAAAATGTTTTAGACTATATTAATGCATTAGATGTTCGTTTGTAATACTCCATGTAATGTTTTATATTGCTTTTTAAATATGTGTTCTTATTGTATGCCATACGATAAATAAAATAAATACACTGATTTTGATTTATGTTATAATGTAGATAAACCTATACATATAATAAACCTATATTTTTTCCTTTATATACAATGCAGTTTACATTACTATTTAAAATGTGTACAATAGATACATAATAAATAACAAACAATTTATTTTCTACTTGAGTTCAATATAAGTCCTCATAAGTACCTATATGAGGACAAATATTGTGACTCCATATTAACTGCTTAGTTAATTTGTAGGTCAGTCTAATTTCAGGATAACATCTCTTTAAAAATAGCAAGAAATATTTAAAAAAAAAATTAAAAACAGTTTATTAAACTTAAACTTCATATTGTATTTTTGACTTTATTTCTTTGTATGCAACATGTCATATTTTATTAGTATATCCTATATTAAGCTTTGTAGTCACATGTATTAGGTACTGTATATTTTCGAAAAAACTAATATTGTATTTTGTAATAAATATTAATATAGAAATCAAAACCGTTTACAATTTAAACATTTTGAAGTGAATATTTTTTATCGCTCTGTATGATGTTTTGCATGGGTCTAAAATTCTATTTAGCGTGACTCGAAAAATCAAGACTTGTTAATCTTGCAGTATACTGTAATATACATAATATACATACATGTATACTTATAATTTTACATAATATATATTTTCTAACAACTCTTGAACGACTTGAAAGATTTGGCTAATTTTGATTTTAAAGTATTTGTACAAGATATACTTATATAATAAAATTATATAAACTTTTTTAGATTTTAAAGAACTTAAGATTTTTTAAATTATAAAGAACTTAGATGTGTATTGTTATTATAACACATTAAAAAATCAATAATAAGCGGATATAAAATTTCATTAACCTACATTATAGTAATAACACGCTATAAGAAGTATTCACTTCAGTCAAGTGTCACACTCTTTTTTTGCTGTTTTGTTATAATTTACAGTGATGTTGACTTATGTTTTAGAAATAATGTAGATAATTAAACAAAACCTTTAATAAAGATTTTTCAAACTGAACCTGTAATATGTTTTCCCTAATACTCATACAATAAAGATTACAATACATTATCAAGCCTTATAATTATTTTTATTATATAAAGTGTACAGTATAATCAACAAAAAATAGTATATAACAATAAATACATTGAACAAATATTGGATTCAGCCTATAAAACAAATGCAGCTGTAGACATGTGTTTCTGTCTCCTAGTCAGTACGGCAAAGTTACCTTACAGATGTTGGTAAATGTAGCGAATAAGATTATTCAGAAAAAAGTGTACAAAGAAATACTGATGGAAAAAGTAAAGAAGTGACACAACGACCAACTGTTAATTTGTGATTTTTCTCTGAATTGCTGATATGGTTGTTAATTAAATTCAAATATTACAGCTATAACTGCCTGAAGGACAAACTGTTACCCAAGGATAGAAATAATAATTTTATTTTCTATCTCCCCATCATCTTTGGTTCGACGATCCTCTGTGGATTGCTTGCTCTAAGAGTCATTGCCGTTCTGTTCGGTTTCTGGTGACGTGTTGCCATCTTCTGATCTCTAATATCCCTAAATCGGTCTCAACTCCATCTAACCACCTAATTTGCGGTCAGCCTCTGCTTCTTATTTTTTATCTACAGATTTTAATAAACGGGGAAAAATATTATGCGTCCAAAAACTTTCAGCAGCTGTCATCAAACTCTCCAAATGATTTTCATCATAGTCCACCCATGTATAATTGAAATTAGAATTATTTTCAAATTCTGGATCAGCAACACAAAATAAACACTTTTTTTTAGCAAACATAAACATTTGAAGTTGAACTTGTGCATTATATTTAGCAGTTATTTTATTGTCCTTTGTTAAATAATTAGCTACAGTTTTATTAGTCTGAGGACATTTTATTTCCACAATATATTCCTCACATATGGCATCAGGTGAAGCGCCAAAAATTGGAAATTTGGAGTTTAACTGTAAGCCAATACGGTTTAATTTTATTTGAAATACTTTTTGCACACATTTTATCATACTTTCTTCCAACTGTTTACCCCTATTCATTGCAGAAGTTGCTTTAACTTTTTAGACCCCAAGTATTTGTTCAACAAATGTCCCATCGCATTTTTTACAGTGAGCTGCATCATAAAGTTTTGATGCCGTTATTCTGCCATATCGTAACTCGAACCATAAACTGCTATCGGACTGTGTGCTAGTTTTGATGGCAGCTTCTGAGCATATGTGCTCACTCATATTATTTGAACAAAATTCAACAAACTCACTATATGTGGTCTGTTCTGTAGAAATAAATTTTAACAGCAGCTGGAATATCCCTATTTTTTTTATATTATCATCTTTAAAATGTTGCAATAACTGGCTCTCAGACTGGTTTTTAATGCCCATGTCTATTACTTCTTGAAGGAACTGGTTACTATCTTCATCTGAGCTTAACTCCTCTGGGGCCCCAAAGTCTTTAAGTGTTAAATATTTTATACTTGTACCAACTTTTGATAGTTTACTTTTGGCCCAATAGCAAGTCACTTCTGTTTTTGACGGTTCTTCACTTCTTCTGTGCAACCACATCCGAAAAGCTATTTGATGCTTGCACCCACCTATAACATACGTTTTGAAATCTAGAAATTGTCCATATATTTTTAGAGAAGCAAAACTACTATCGAATGTATGTAAAATATATATATATATATATATATATATATATATATATATATATATATATATAATATATATATATATATATATACATATATATATATATATATATATATATATATATATATATATACATATATATATATATATATATATATATATATTGTAGCGTTTTTAAATAAAACGAGCGGTTCGAATTTATATACATATATTTATTTATAACTTTACAGTTCGGTACTCTCTTATCGACTAACTCTACTTCTAACACTGTTACCTATATATACTACAGTTACTGTATCGAGAATATTCTGGCGTTGTCCCACCTCTAATTCACCTACGTGACCGGTTATTCTCTCTCGCACTCGATACGCCGCGAACTTTCGAGAGTATTAGAGATGCAATGCAACCGTTACCTGGGCCATGCCAAAAGTATGTTCGTAACACTGCTCCCCTCTTAAATCTGATCGTCCCGATCAGCAACTCCGGTAGGCACAGCATGGCGGAATCTACAGGACTCTCCAGCTCTGCATGAACCCTTTAGAAAGAAATAACAGTCTACTGACTTTGAAGGATACGATCCCATCGGGTTAATGCAACACACAGTAATTCGTACGCCGGTGTCTCGGAAGATCACTTCAAGCATGCTTCTGACAATCTTCCAGTCCAGATTATCTAGTGCATGGCCTAACTTGGGTAAGGCCAAATTCTTGATGTCGTAATTGCACACAATTTTCTTCAAATTAGTTAGAGCACGCCATATATCCTCGTAGCTTGCCCTGTCTGTATAAGACTTCCTGGTCACCATATACAGCAAAGATCGGGAACCATCTTCTAATCTCAGTACTCTTCCAACTTTAGGCTGCTGGTTTTTTAACTCGTCCAAACGACCGAATTTCTTATAAAATACGGATGAGATTCCTTTAGTCATCTCAAGATCTTGGGCAACACAGTGGGCTAGAGAGACGTTATGCGGAACACTAAAAAGATCCTGCTGAACTTCTGTGGTCACGCCGAATCTAGCACTCTTTCTCTCTGCGTAATTTGACATAAATTCATTAAAGCTTGGTCGCCGGTCATCTTTGATCTCATGTTGAAGGGTTCGTGCTTCTTCTGTTTCATTTGAGCCAGCATATGGTGCAAGACGATTTATGTGAACTACTTTTGGTTTACCTTTCGGCAACTTCTTAATTCGGTATATTACGTCATTTATTTTCTTTTTAATTTCATATGGACCTTCCCATTGTCTTTGCAGTTTGGGAGACAAGCCTCGACGACGTTGTGGATTATAAAGCCAAACAAGATCGCCTACTTCATAGCTTTCACTCTTACATCGAGAATCATATTGATCTTTCATTCTGTCACTGGCTATCTGGATGTGTTGTCGGGCAAGTTCATGAATGTTGTTCATTCTTAACTTCAGGCGGTCGACATAATCTTCGCTTGCAACATGTTCTTCGGAAGGTCTGCAGCCAAACTCTAGGTCGCAGGGTAAACGAACTTCACGACCTAACATCAGGCAGGTTGGAGTCTGGCCTGTAGTTTCATTCACGGCCGAGCGGTAGGCCATTAGGAATAAATGAATGTGCTGGTCCCAATCTCTTTGATGTTCTGATACAACTTTGGACAGGTGTTTACCCATTGTTCGGTTCATTCTCTCGACCATTCCATCTGATTGAGGATGCAGGGGTGTCGTTCTGGTCTTATTGACACCAATCAATTTACAAACGTTTTGGAAAAGGGTTGACTCGAAATTTCGCCCTTGGTCGGAGTGGATCTCCAAAGGAACACCAAATCGGCTAAAGAATTCTTTAACAAGTACCTCTGCAACGGTAGCAGCTTCTTGATTTGGTATCGCATAGGCCTCAGTCCATTTCGTAAAATAATCCATGGCTACCAGGATATATTTATTTCCATCATTTGTCTCTGGAAGTGGACCTGCAATGTCGATTGCTACTCTTTCCATAGGACTACCAACATTGTACTGTCTCATGGGTGCCCTCTTTTTACCAGCTGGACCATTACTGGTTGCACACAGTTCACATTTCCGGCACCATCTTCTTACATCATCTTTACAGTTCACCCAATAGAACCGTTCTCGAACCTTTTGCAGAGTCTTCGTGATACCAAAGTGTCCACCTGATGCACCGTCATGCAACTGACGCAATACTTCTGACACTTTACTTTTAGGTACAATCAACTGAAGCTTAGTTTCTGTACCATCATCGTTCTCAAAGGTTCTATACAGAAGATCATCTTTCAGCACTAGGCAATTCCATTGGCTCCAGTAACACTTGACTTCTGGACTACATGCACTAATGTCTTGCCAAGAAGGTCTCTCACTTCGACGCATCCAATCCAATACTCTTTTTATACATGGATCATCTGCTTGAGCGTCTTGTAGCTGTTGAGGCTGCCATTGCTCATTAATGACGGTGGTTCGTCTCACGGGGCAAAGTCGTTCTTCTAATTTAAGACAGTGATTACAATTTGCACTGCACGGCCGTCTCGAAAGGGCATCAGCATTTGAATGAACTCTGCCAGCCCTGTGTTCGATCTCGTAATCATATTCTTGTAATCGTTCTAACCATCTTGCCATCTGGCCCTCTGGATTACGAAATTGTAGGAGCCATTTTAGAGCAGCGTGATCCGTGCGAAGAAGAAACTTTCTGCCATACAAGTATTTATGGAAATGCTCACAAGCCTTCACTACGCCTAGCAATTCTCTTCTGGTAACGCAATAGTTTCTTTCTGGTTTTGACAAGACTTTGCTAAAGTAAGCGATGACTTTCTCCTGTCCATCTTGGATTTGGGAAAGAACAGCTCCTATTGCACTGTTGCTTGCATCGGTGTCCAACACAAATTTTCCTGCCTGTCTAGGGTAGCTTAAAATCGGTGCGCTGATCAGAGCCATTTGTAAGTGTTCAAAAGCTCTTTGACACTCTTCGCTCCATGTATATTCTTTGCCTTCTTCTGTCAACTTTGTTAATGGCTTGGAGATATTGGCAAATCCTTTGACAAAACGGCGGTAATATGTACATAGGCCAAGAAAACTTCTAATTTCGTGTTTATCTCTTGGTACTGGCCAATCCTTAATCGCTGCAAGTTTTTCAGGATCAGCTGTTACACCATTACTTGCTACAATATGTCCCAAGTACTTCACTTCTCGTCGAAACAAGTGACATTTCTTCGGACTCAACTTCAGATTCGCTGCCCGCAATCGTTGAAAGACTTCTGTTAGATTATTGGCATGTTCATCGAAGGATCTTCCAACTACAATTACATCATCCAAATAAACCAGGCATGTTTTCCATGTTAGACCTCTTAAAACTGCATCCATTAATCTTTCAAATGTGGCCGGGGCATTACATAAACCAAAGGGCATAACTGTGAACTGCCAAAGCCCTGATCCTATCGAGAATGCGGTTTTTTCACGATCAGCTGGCTCCATGTCTACTTGCCAATATCCACTTTTCAGATCGAGTGTGGAGAACCAACGAGAACCAGAAAGTGTATCCAAAGTATCGTCTATTCTGGGCAAAGGATAACTATCTTTTTTAGTTACTGCATTGAGCTGTCGGTAGTCAATACAAAAACGTGTTGAACCATCTTTCTTCTTTACTAGGACTACTGGTGATGTCCATGGACTGTTTGATGGTTCAATTACCCCTTGTTTGTTCATATCTTTGATGATGTCTTCGGCTTCATCTCTTTTCGAAAATGGAAGTCGTCTAGGTTGTTGTCTGATTGGCTGAGCGTCTCCGGTATTAATTTTATGCTTTACTATGCTTGTTTTGCCATTATCCTTCTTATCCATGGCAAAAACATCTTGAAATTCTATCAGCATAGACTTCACTTTTTTAGTTCGTTCATCATCAAGATCTTGGCACGTTTTAATCATCGTCTCGACAAGCTCCTTTGGATACTTAGATTTCGACGGTTTCTCATTAGTATTCATGGAACAAATCGAAGCCACGGGAACACACTGTCCAATCAAAGTTCTTTTACTTAACTTAATAGCAGTTCCCTTTAAATTCATAACTCTTACAGGAACGAAATCTCGAATTCTCACCAAAGCTTTTGCCGTTAGGAACTCGGCATTATTCACATCTTCGACCATCCTTAAACTTCCCTCTCGGCAGTAACCATCAGGTCTGGTCATTAAAATTTTCTCACTATTACCGGGTATTGTTACGTCACAAGTAGTTATTAAGCTGATAACATCTTCTTGGTCTTCATGAAACGGCAACTCTTCACCACTGATCTCGAGAACTCCATCTTTGACATTCAATACAGCCCCAACTTTCCTTAGTAAATCCATCCCCAATATGAAATCATCGGAGATCTCTGCAATTAATACTGTATGTTGCACTGTGGTCTGGCCAATGGATACTGACATATTAGCCTCGCCATATGTATTAATTATCTCACCAGTTGCTGTTCTAAGCTTTACTGTTGCAGGCAATAATTTAAGATGGCCTCGTACTACTTCTGGCCGTGCAATAGTTCTCGTTGCACCTGTATCTACCAAAAACGATCTACTTTTATTATTGATACGACCCTCTATGTACAAGCTATGAATTCCACCTGAGGACGTAATGTTGACAGTTACTATGGGGGCTGTGTTTCTCGAGGTCGGCAGTTGCCCCTTGTTGTCGACCCGTTCT
The DNA here is from genome assembly GCF_040954645.1 of Diabrotica undecimpunctata. Classification (NCBI taxonomy): domain Eukaryota; kingdom Metazoa; phylum Arthropoda; class Insecta; order Coleoptera; family Chrysomelidae; genus Diabrotica; species Diabrotica undecimpunctata. Next base: position 81,461,830 of record NC_092810.1, on the reverse strand, counting down.
AGTTTTCTGACTGCTGTATTATTTTCTTGCAATTTACGACGAATGTGACCTACGTCGTTACCATTCCAACATCTGGGTTCACGTCTCTTCGGCATCATGTCACGAACTACTTTCCGTACGATTTCCTCCAGACGTTTCTCGTTTTGTTCGTCGCTCTCTTCAGAGGTTCGTACTCGATAGCTCCGTGAAGCTTGACTAGCTGTTTCATGTTCTAAGGCAATAGCGAGCGCTTCATCTAAAACTTTCGGTCTTGCTAGTCGTAAAGCTTTCTGTAGTTCAATGTCTCTTAACCCATTGACGAAGGCATCTACAGCAATTTCTTCCAAAATGTTGTCTGGTACCTCCGGATAAGCCAACCGCACTATACGAGCAACATCTGCTTCAAACTCTTGCAAACTCTCACTTGCTCGTTGGATTCTACTTCTTATTTGTACTTTGTACACTGGTTGTAGATGGGCATCTCCGTAACGTTTGTCTAGTCGAGTGAACAAGGTCTGGTAACATTTTTCTTGACCCTTAGGAATTGATCTTAGGATATCCGCAGCATCACCTCGTAAAGCAGCAGTCAAGGAAACAGCTTTTTCTTGTTCTGTCCAATGATTGGCTGTCGCAATAGCTTCAAATTGTCTAAGGTATATGGACCAAGAAGACTTTCCATCAAATGGTGGCAATTTGAATCTCATATTATGTGTCATTTCGTCTCTAGGTAATTCTTCTTTCACTACCGGATCTAAGGCTACTGCATTAACTGGTGGTAGCACTTTTGTATTGGTTATCATGCTCTCTAATTGTTTGATCTTCTCTTCTACTTTATCAAATGTTCTTGAGACTTCTTCAAATTTCTCATTGTTTTGATTACATACTTCTTTAATTATTTGAGAAGTCTCGTCGAATCTTCTAGCAACATTTTCGAATTTCTCTTCATTTTGTTTAGCTGCTTCTTTAATAATTTGAGACGTTTCATCGAATCTTTTGGAAACGTTCTCGAATTTATCATCATTTTTTTTAGAAGATTCTTCTATCATTTGAGACGTTTCATTGAATCTTTCATCATTTTTTCGAGAAGATTCTTCAATCATTTGAGACGTTTCATCGAATCTTTTGGACACAGTCTCGAATTTATCATCAGTTTTTTTAGAAGTTTCTTCTATCTTCATTAAAACTGCTTCTTCTGCTGACTGAAAATGGAATGTCTCTGGATCATCTCCATTCTTGTTAAGAACAGTCTTTAGTCGTTCTTGGAGTATCTTCTTGGACCCGCTGCAGTCTTCATCGCGTTCTTCCAGTTGCTCACGCAACTGTTTTACTGAAAGTTGTACTAGCAACATCTTTGGTCAGGCACACACGTACTTTTTAAATGTTCTTTCGTACGAAGGACACTTCCGAACTACGCGGATATTCCCGACGAACAATACTTTTCAAAAGTTCAAAAGTCTTTTTCAAAAGTCACTGCTGAATTTATTTCTTTTTACCCCACACCTGACACCAACTGTAGCGTTTTTAAATAAAACGAGCGGTTCGAATTTATATACATATATTTATTTATAACTTTACAGTTCGGTACTCTCTTATCGACTAACTCTACTTCTAACACTGTTACCTATATATACTACAGTTACTGTATCGAGAATATTCTGGCGTTGTCCCACCTCTAATTCACCTACGTGACCGGTTATTCTCTCTCGCACTCGATACGCCGCGAACTTTCGAGAGTATTAGAGATGCAATGCAACCGTTACCTGGGCCATGCCAAAAGTATGTTCGTAACAATATATATATATATATATATATATATATATATATATATATATATATATATATATATATATATATTTTAACTAAAATGTTATTTCAAGATTATTGTGATATTTATTTTAAAAACCAAGAACAAAATTATTATAAAGGCTGTATATTTAGATACTACCTATCAGAATTAAAATGGGCTAAAATAAATTTCCATGAAAGAGTGTTTATTCCTTCATATTTACTGCAAAATGCAGTATAAAATTTAGCTCAGCTGATGTTTGTCTCAGATCAGAATTTTTTATGGTTCAAGAATGCTCTTAATTCAAAATATTAAAATTACATATCTGTTTATAAAAATACCTACTTACCTAATGAAGCAGCACAATCATAACACTTTAGATCAAGTACTTCCTCGGTTTCTTCATTAATTTCACAACTTACAGCATACTGTTTTTTCTTAACATTATGTTCAGGTGTTATTTTTGCCCTTACAGTACAGATCATGTTATTTCTTTTTACTTGAACCCATCCTACAGCTGCATCTCCATATGATTATCTGCCAGATCTAAATACAAATGATGAATAAGTTAATTTGATTAAATTTCAGTACAATAGCATAAACATATAATATTGACACTACTTAATAAAGTACTAAGTTTTATCATTAAATACTTATTATGAGAATAATAATCACAATAAAATTAATGTAATAGGAGTATATGTACTTACTTATCTGCTTTAACTCCCCGAACTTATCCCAGGGAAAAATTTTCACCGTTTTGAAAATATGTGGCTACCATAAACATATTTACAATGGGCAAGTTATCAGACTGGCCTTTGGAAAAACCCTCTTCGGTCATTTTAAAAAAAATATCTGAACAAAAACACTCAAATATTATTAAATATATAGTTCACAGCAACTATCTAAAGATTTATAAAACTGAAATACACCATAAAATTACTATAACAAGTAAACGTAATGAATTAATAGTGCCAATCTTTGAACATTCTGACTATATGACGTCACGACCAATGAGGACGCGTTTTAGACTGGCTGCTATAATTTGAATTTTCTCTCGATTTTAATCGTTTTTAGGGGCCAAACTAAAGACAAAAACAACTTTTTTTTGTTTGATATATATTTTAAATTATGTTTTGTTATGATTTAAGGCATTTTTTTCGAATTTAAAATTTTATGCAAGTTCCCTATTATAAACATGGATTTTCATTCAAAATTAGAAGGTAAAGTCTTGTCTGGACAAACGAGGGAGGTAATAGCAAATGTAATTATTTTTATGCAGAGAGAAGCGATGCAAAATCCGCATGTTAAAGATTTTAAAAAAGTTCAAGAGCGTGCTTCCTTAGCAACGGGAGTAAGTATAGCCACTATAAAGGAGTAGCCTATAGCCACTAGGGGTTTTTTGGACGCCTAACAAAAGAATTAGATATGCCCCAAAATCCAACTTCGGCGATTTTGACAAAGGTTTACTTCGGCGTATAATAATAAATTATTATGTCACGGAAAAACGAGTTCCTACATTGCGACATATAACAAAAAAAATTAATGAAGACAATATTTATACAGGGTCGCATGAAACTTTGAGAAAAATGATGAGAGATATGGGATTTCGATGGAAGAAAGCGAAGAATAACAGGAAAATCCTAATGGAAAAATCCGATATACAAGTGCTCCGGAGTAAGTTTCTCAGAAATATTAAACAATATAGGGAAGAAAATCGGCCCATAATTTACATGGATGCTTATATTCATTCCTCTCATACCTATGACAGATACTGGGGAAACAATACCACTGAAGGTTTGCACAAGCCAGTGTCCAAAGGGGAAAGGCTGATTATTGTTTACGCCGGCGGCCAAATGGGGTTCATAAAAAACGCATTTTTGACATTTAAATCTGGTACGAAGTCTGGAGATTATCATAGCGAAATGAACTATAATAATTATAAAAAATGGATTCTTGAAAAACTTATTCCTAATATACCAGCCCGTAGTGTGTTGGTTATAGACAATGCATCATACCACAATGTCCAAGTGCAAAATATTATTCTATTATTGTATTGTAAAGAAATAAACAACAGATTAAAATATTTATGACTTACTAAAATGCTAAAATGCCGAAGATCGGAAGAATAAATGACTATAGTATAAAATATTACGACAACTCTAATATAAAAATTAAGTAATAAATGTTTAGTCGGTATGTTCCAGGTATAAGATTAACTACTGTTCTTTTATTCTTATACAGTTTACTGTAACGCAAATGTAAAGCTTTCATCTCTGCCAATATTCCTCTTATAAAATTACAGAACGAGACATTTATAGAAGTGTTCGAAAAAACTGCCGCTTTAACATGACTGAATGGTCAATATTAATGAGTCAAATAAAATATAATTATTAGAAGAATTTTTTTACCAAGTAACAAAAATAAAATATTTTGTATTTTGAGAAAAATTTCCGAAGGAAAAATTGAAACTTCAAAATAACATACAATATAGACATATCATAGAAGTTACAATAATAAATAAGGTCACTCTCTGTAAACTTGTAGTATGTAGTGTACCAACGAGGCGAAGAGACCGAGCGCATTATGTATCTCTTTTCCTCCGAATGCGTTCTCACTTAATTTTCTACGCAAGTGGACAAATTTGTCAAGTATCACCTTAAATTTGACAAGCTGTAGTACTCAAAATTCCTAAACAGTATTACAGGAGACATTAGTTTTAAATTTGTTTTTTGTATTTTCTTCAAACTATTTAAACAATAATTGTCCTCCCACTTTCTCTTTATGCTCGTGAAATGTGACTGAAATCAAGCTTGCAACGACGACTGTTTTAACATGTCGTCTTTCATTTTGTTTTTTAACTTTTTAACGTATGTATTAATTTTTAAAGTGTTTTTTTAACAGTAACATTTTTAAGTTTAGTTGCAATTTTATGTATTATCATGTTATTTAACGTTGTTGTTTATGCCACGAATCTTACATGCGGGTAAGTGTTTTATAGTTTTTTATAGTTTGATTTATAGAAAGCTTTGATTCAGAATAAATAGTACGCCTTAGCAAAGCTCTATTTTTTATTGACTACCACACCCAAAAAGAAAAAAGTATTTACATATATTTTCTCCAAACTAGTCAAAAATTTTGGACTACTTATATATATATATATATATATATATATATATATATATATATATATGATTAATACCATTACAAGAATTAATACTAAACTCAACAATTTTCCGGGTTGAACCGCGTGGATTATCGTTGCGCCGAGCTTATTACATCCTCTTTAATGTCTTCTTCAGCTTCCGAGGTCTCAGTCTCCCGAGTCCCCAGGCACCACTACACTGATCACTAATAATCAATGCGTTACTGGTGCTGGGAATAGAGGAAGGGTCATTTATACCGTCGATGGTGACGTGGCTTGGGTGGAGGTTGGCGTGGGGATTGGCGCGAACATTTCTGACACTGCGATTTTGACCGACGGGCGGAGTGGACGGTATCTTCTTGATGAGAGGTCTTCAAGTCAAAAGTAACCGTATGCCGTCATCTCTTTTATTGAGACAATTTGGCCTTTTTTCAATTTCTATGGCTTCTCGGATAATTCTTGGTTTTATAGAAGCTGATGGGGGCTATGGTTCTAGAGTTTTTAAAATCAATTTTGTGACCTGTATGAAGATGGTGTTGACCTAGAGCTGAAATTGAATCGGAATTGCGAACAGAAATGGAATGTTCATAGGATTCTACGATTTGTTTTGCCTATATAGGATCGGGAGCAGTATGCACAAGGAATTTCATAAACTCCGTGTTGTTCATTTGGAATGTTGTATTTGATTGATCGGGAAAGAGATGAAAGTTTTTGTTGGGGAGTAAATGTTGTCTTTATTTCTCTCGATTTAAGGATTTTCTCGATTTTGTCAGTGACACCTTTGATGTAATTAAGAAAAGCTTTCGTATGATGAGTTTCTGACTCTGTGGGTTGAAATTGAGTGGGAGATTGATGTCTTTGGATGCTCCTATTGATGTGATTTTCGCGGTAACCGTTTTGGATGAGGGCTTGTTTTAAACTCGAGAGCTCAGCGGGTCTACTTGCATCATCGCAAAGGTGCATTGATCTGGAGACAAACGTATTAATCACTGAATTAATTTGTGAAGGTGGATGATGAGAGTTGGCATGTAAGTAACGATTGGTATGGGTTGATTTTCAATAAACAGAGTGATGAAAACCTTGGGATTGGTTTTTCTTTATGATGACATCGAGAAACGGTAGGGATGAACCAGTTTAGACCTCCATCGTGAACTGGATACTAGGATGTATACCATTCAGATGGGTCTGAAAAGACACCAAAGCATCCCTGCCATGAGGCAAAATGACTAATGTATCGTCAACATATCGTAACCAACATGTGAGTTTGAGCATTGATGTAGATAGTACTCGGGTCTCGAAGTTTTCCATAAAGATATTGGCAATTACTGCAATAGTGGGGAGCCCATTGGGGCACCATTTATTTGTTTGTAGAATTGATTTTGTAAAATGAAATAAGTGTTGGACATACAACACTTATTTGTTTACAATGTTTAATGAGAAATAAGTGATCTTGCTGGATACTGTATTTAGTTTTTAAAATGTTTAGGGTTTCGTCTATAGGAATGTTTGTAAATAATGAAACGATATCTAAACTTACTAGAATGTTTGATGGTGAGATAGGGTGATGTTCGATGAAATGAAAAGAATTTTTGACGAAAGAAAAGATTTTCGACGAGAGGTTGTAGATTTGGCCAATGGTTGTGTAGGGCAGTTGTATCCACTGACAATGGAACGTAGAGGAATATCTGGTGTGTGAATTTTTAGTAGGCCATATATTCGAGGTGTACTGGAAGACGTTTCACGAGAAATTAGAGATTGTTTTATGTAAACAGAAAAAGAGGTTGTATTGATAATGGCTTTTGTTGTTTTCTCCAGATAGGTTGTTATTATTAGGATTATTAGGAATTGGTCTGTAGTCTGGAGTATTAATTTGAGAGGTCATTATTGTAAGAAGTGTTTGAGATGACGGTAGCATTGCCTTTATCGGCGGGAAGAATGACTAGATTTGGATTTGATTTAAGTTTTTTCAGGGCTTTTTCTCGGATTGGCTAATGTTCGGACTAGGAAGCTTTGCGTTTCTAAGAACTGTCTAAGAAAGCGATGTCTTGTCTAGTTATTTCAGCATATTCAGAAGGTAAACTAGAGATGGCTTCTTTAGTTTTACAGATGATTGTCCCAATTGGAATGTGACTTGGGGTAACAGAGTTATTGAAACCTTTTGCTAAAGTGAGTGGCAATGGTCGAAATAGGGGTATCAGAAAAGTTATGAAGCACTGTAGTGGGATTGAATGTTGTGGTTTTTGGAATTTGTTCGGCAATTAGATGCGCTAATTTTCGCTTCTGAGTTTCAGTCTTAGATTCGAAAGTTTTTAGGGCTGTCTGTGTGTTGTTACGGTCGAAACTGTCCCGTAATATAGGATGTACATTGAAAGAATGAATAGATGACCAGATATTGAAAATATCAACCGTAGAGCAAAGGTTGCTTATTATACATCTTCCATTTGTATAAATTTCTAGTGTTAACTACTACATAAATAGCCGGAACTGACGGCCATCTTAGAAGAAAATCTGAAAAATGAGTTTGGCTGGAACAACTAAACCAAGATATTAACTAACTATATTTATTGTACATAAATAAATATAAAATTGAAATGTTTTTATAAATCAAAATCAAACCAAACAAATTTTGCCTATATCTTTACATAAAAAGATTTTTAAATGATACTTATGGCTTCTGATGTCTTCAAGTAGTTAGACAGAATTGCAAAATATAGGGGTTAGTTTCTGATGTAGCTGAATCTAGATACTCTCATGTTTGTATCTTTAGGTGGCCATTAAGTTCTGATAGCAGCTGCAGTTATTGCATGGCCGACCATGTACTGTGGAAAGTCTTTAACGAGACAGGAAGTTCCACCTATGTGGGTTCAATATGTCCCACTAAAAGGTAAACAAGAAAAATTATAAGGCCTAAAAACTAGAAACATTAATCTTGTGTTAGCAACTGCATATGTTAAAATATTGCCTTGCCATATAAAGATTTAAAATAATTACAATTTTAAATAGCAAATTGGCAAGGTTAAAATGAGTATAATTATTATTAAATTAATTAGTTAAATTATATTGAAGATACTAACTGCATTTGAGACGAATTATAATAATAACATGTTAAGAAAAACATGTGCTGAGGAGGTTATGTATGTATAAAAAATAATAAAAGGCAGATATAAAAAAAATGATTAACTAGAAATGTAAGTATTCACCCAGAAAAAATGTAATAATTAAAATGAATTTTGAGTCGAAGATCCAGCTTAAATAAGCAAAGTATATTATAAAAACTAATCTCCCTTTTTATTGAATTATCCCTGCTACCCTGCTACTTCTGCTTTGAAGTGACATGACAGGGCAGAGTTGCCAACTGACAGATATACTGTCTATTGAAGTGAGTCATACAAATTTATATAATTTGGGTCTAAATAAAGGAATTAGAATATTAATTCCATATTAATCTAATATTAATTCAATAAAATGAACGGTACCGGTAACTGCCGCTTCCTTTAAATGTCTCATTTGTGCTTCGACTTTCTGTTCAAACGCAACGAACAAACGTTTATTGTTGCCACCATTAGTGTTTATTAGTGCCATTATTAGTGTTAATCATTGTTTATTTTTTGCCAAAATTACCCTTGACTGTTGTTGAAACGGCACAAATTGTTGCGCTTGTGAATGACGGTTACACTCGACGGCAAGTCGCAAGAACTGTTAGCGTAAGCCTTTCTACGGTTCAACGAGTGCTTTAACGCTTTCAGGAGACGGGTTTGCTATCCAGACGACCTGGCCTTGAACGAAGAAGAACGACCACAGCACGAGATGACCGTTTTCTTGTGTTTCAGGCTTTACAAAACCGGACCTCAACTGCGATTATGCATCGAAATCGTCTACAGGAAATACGAATTCGCAATGTTAGCGTTGCAACAGTCAGGAGAAGTCTTCGTTCTTTTGGACTATCTTCTCGGGTAATGGCTACAGGACCGCCACTTCGCCTGGCGCATCGAGTTGCACGACTAGCTTTTGCTCGACAATACGCGCGTTGGAGAATTAACAATTGGAGCAAAGAGTTATTCTCAGATGAATCTCGTTTCTGCCTAACCGGATCCGATGGACGTGTAAGAGTTTGGAGGAGAACCGATGAATGATTTTCACAAGCTTGCATTGCTCCAAGAATGCCATTTGGTGGAGGCTCGGTCATGGCTTGGGGAGGTGTATCTTCCGACTTTCGCACAGAATTACCCTTCATCGAAAATGGGTCCTTAACTACACGAAGGGACATTACGGAGATTCTGGAAGAACATGTTATGCATACCATGGCAAGGCTTGGAGAAGACGTCGTTTTTATGCAGTACAATGCGCGAACGCACGTTGCCACGATCAGTATGCAATACTTGGACGAGGTTGGAATTACGAGGTTGTTACCCTGGCCAACTAGGTCTCCGGACCTGAATCCCATCGAACATCTCTGGGACGATTTGAAAAAACGTATTCAATCCCTAACATCTCCTCCTAACAACGCACGGGAGCTTAAGGATCTGTTAGTGAGAGAGTGGAATAACATACCACAACGTGTAATCCGTAGAAAAATTGAGAGTATGCCCTGTCGTCTGCAAGAGGTTTTAGAGCAAGTGGAGGCAATACACCATATTAGTCATTGAAATTTCCCTGATATTTTACCACGTTCTGTATTTTCCATTTTTTTCGTATGTCTGTTTGTTTTCAACAATTTGGTTTGTTTTCTGCTTTTTCAACAAAACAATAAAAAACCTTTTTTTTTTTTCTCAAAACAAACATTGATGACAAATAAAATATACTTTAGCCTAAAAAAAGGTTATTACTGCACCAAAGGCAAAAATATTCAAGAAACTTGAAAATTTCAAGGTGACCCGGATTTTATGATCGCGAGTGTATTTAGTAAATTTTTAGAAGAAAAGAGAAACAGATCCATCGTATGACCTTGTCAATCTATTAGGAAAAGAAGTCACAAGAATTTAGGTATAGGAATGTTATTGTCCTCTGCGAGTTTGACGAAAATACATTCTTGTGGCTGTATCTCTTAATGTTCTTTTCAGCCTCTTAACTATGATTTTATTATTACAAGACGGCAGCATCGAGCCTATCATAGTTAAGAGGCTGATTATGTGCCTTTAAATCGATCTTTTCTGCTTTGTCCAGACTCAAATTTTTTATACTATGTATCAAGTGACCATTAAAAGAGAAGTCTCTGAATATTTTTGGAGCAGTGTTCCTACTCGTCATGGCTTTATCTGCCTCTCCAGTGAGTGTTTCGCCGGCAGAACTTATAATGGATTTCTCTAAGGAATTATGTTCTAGTGGATTTAGGCACAAATGGGTTTATTGATTTCTTATTTAACCATTTGCTCGCCATGTTAATATTTCATTGTTAATTGTTCCATAATTATTCTCAATATTAAAAAAAAACATACGAAGAAACCTTAACGTTTCATTTAATAAATTCATAACTTTTAAGCGAATTGAGATGTTAAAAGGAATGTAAAAACAATGTACATAAATAATGTATGTAAATTAAATGATGAGTAATTAAACGATAGAAATATAATTTGGTTATCATCAAATAATGTTTATATCGAAAATCGAAATGATAAAAAAATTATAAAAATTGGGCCATTCAAAAAATTGTTAATAATTTCAAGATATGAAAAAATAGTTAATATGTAATTAAATTATTGTTTTTTTTTTGTAGTCTAAAGTATTTAATAATTTTGAATTTTTTTTACAAACAGCCAATAATCTCTTATTTTTTTGTTATTTGGGAATTATGGATTTTGTAATGCTTACGCTTTAAGAATTTCTATCACATCATATTTGTAGAAAATAGTCGTTTAATAATCTGAAATCACTCATGAAACACGAGAATAAACAGTATATCTTCAATTTGACAATATCTTATCGCTATTATTTTTTACAAAAAAAGTCATTTTTAGATGTACTTAGTGTTAAAATATTGAATAGATCAAAATATTTAATAAATGCACAAAAAGTATCAATGGGCATTATTTTTTTATTTTAGTATATTTTTCGGTTGTATTACGAGGAATGTTTAGGAAGACTCCACGAGTTCAGTATTTGCCTCATATTTTTGATTTTTAAAGCCTAAATTATGTTTAATCCTTACATTTCGTAGTACATTTTTTGGAGTTATGTATAATAAATGTTGTTTTAATAATTAATAGTAATTTACAGTAAACAATTTTCTAATTTAAATAGTTGATAGTTAATAGTAAACAACTTTCTATAAAATATAAATATATTGTAATACTAATTTCAAAATTGAATCTACATACGTTCTTCTGTACGAAATTTTATTATAAGAAGAACTGTAGATGACAATTGATTGGATTCTCCGTCGCATGCTACGGGCAAATTTACTAGTCCTTTAAAATGGTATATATTAATACCAATGTAAAGTACGTATAATTGATGAATTGTTTGTCAATTTTCAATAGTAAAAAATAGAAAAGGAAATTGGTTTTATTGTAACTTGGTCGACCAGTTTCGTGGTTTATAATGTCATCCCATTTTCAGGTCTCCGGCAAAAGGTAAAATAGTTATACTATCAACTCGATTATGCCAGGAGTGTTGGTGGAGAAAATACCTTACTGCACATCGATGTAGGGGTAGTATCTTGAGGAAAAAATATATAGAAAGTAGAAAAGAAAGGTGTGAAATGTATGATGAGACTTGTAATAATTTTTATTTGCCTACCACGTTGACCAGCCGTTCCTCTCATGGCAACTTAATAAGGTCAAAAACACAGTTTGGAAAGGAAGTAAGAAGGTACGATTAAGAAATAAATCTCATTATTCCACGGATGATAATTGAATCCAACATGTTCGCCATACAAATCGCAAAGAAATGTTCACCATTCTTCAACAAAACTCCAGAAACAGAGCCACGACAATTTAAGACTTTTAATTCTTAGTGGGTCATTTAACGGTAGTACTAGAACTATTTCAGCTGTTTAACGAACGTGGTCTTACAGTCGACATACAAAACATTTTCATAATAGGCGGTGGCAGGTACTTTTACCTTTGCATAAAAAAGCATCACAATGAACAATAGCAAGTGATATAACCACCGCTTATACCATATCATGAACACTACATCATAAACGAATGCTACTGGAACTGTCAGAAGTCTTACATCAACACATAAAAAGGCCTAACCCTATTCTATTTTGTCTAATAAACTATATTAGAAGACCACAAAAATGTCAACTTACAATAACGAATACTGCTGGGAACGCCAGATGTCTTACTTCAATAGAAATATCCAAAGATACAAAAATCCAGGTCGCATGCCTGTACGTCCTACAGGACATCTAAAAAAAATGAAACCACAAAATAGTATATCCCAGTACCTTTAACATATCCTCTAGTACAACATCTGACCACACAAAGACACAGAAATAACTTTCGCTCTATATCACCAACAAATCGGCCTGAGCCATGGACACACGAATTCATATAATTGTTTTCTACTACTTATAAAACAAGAAAATCACGGAAAAACACGGACTTGTAATACAGAAAACATTTTCTTTTTCGGGAAATAAAATTTTTTTCCCACAGTACTTGTTGCCGAGAGGGGGCATTTGGGCCTGTAAGACCCATCGCCGGCTCTTCGGCCTTCTTCCTATCCCCGGAATTGGATCGGGTATTCACCATCTTTGGTTTGTCGCTGGTAGAAAGGTTAAATACCACCGCTGTTATAAATAACAGTTCCAGTGACAAATATCTGTTATAGGTAACGGTTCCAAGGAACAGTTACACAGTAACAGAGCAAAAATGGAAAACAGATAGGTAAAAATGATCTAAGTATTCCTTGACTTACGGAAGGAATAACTTAGTAAACAAGTAAATTAAATGGTATAAAAATATAATGCAAAGAAAAATGTTTCTAAGTGTTTCTTGACTTACGGAAGAAACAACTTAGGACAGAAATATAGATAAATGAAATATGTAAATGTGAGAGTAAAATATGGAAATATTTCTAAGTGTTTCTTGTCTTACGGAAGAAACGACTTAAAGTGGAAAAACGAAATACTCAAAATATAAAACGAGAAATGCAAAAATGAAACAGATTATAGAAATATGTCTAAGTGTTTCTTGACTTACGGAAGAAACGACTTATAATAGAAAATAAGAAAAATCAAATATAGAAAAGATGTGAAAATATTGCTAAGTGTTTCTTGACTTACGGAAGAAACAGCTTAGAAAAAATGGAAAAATGAAATAGACAAATATATAAGTATTTTCTTAACTTACGGAAGAAAATATCTTAGATAAAATATCAGAAATAATAATGCGATATGAAAATATTTCTAAGGGTTCTTTTGACTTACCGGAAAAGAACGACTTAGACACACAATTAAAATAACAAGTCAAGTTATTCCGAGAAATATTTCTAAGAGTTCTTTGACTTACCGGAAAGAACTACTTAGACAAAGTACAAATCAAAATATAAAATAGAAAAAGCAAGATAAATATTTCTAAGTGTTCTTAACTTACGGAAGAACAACTTAGACACAAAATACAAGAAAAATAAACAATCAAAATAATCAAATAACATATCAAACAATCAGTACATGAACAAATATAGATCAATGTAATATTCTAACCTGAAAAGGCTGAATATACAATAATGCTAAAATAAAAATGGTATATAGGAAATCAGAAATAAAACAATAACTTAGTTAGAACAATAATAGCACCGACTAGGTCTACAGTAGAAGAGGCAAGCTCGACTGACTGATGAGAGAAAATCTACCTGCTTTTATGTAAAACAAATCCTTTGTTTTACGTAGCAGAAGTGGAATTTCACTGCATCGAGTCAATTAGAAATTTGGGTTTGGCCAAACTTGGAATTCCCAAGTATTTTGACCGATATCCAAATTCCTTGATGCGTCCGGCACGGCTGTCAGCTCCCGGCTGACACGCCTCCGGAGGACAGACTATGAAACAGAAAAAAATTTTACACCGACTTCATATATCTGTCTGAGAAATTACTTAACCGATAGCTTTGATAACACTAAATCGACACAAGACATCAATCTATTAATTAAAAATATCCAAAATTGAAGAAATAAAATCTTCATATTCCTCTAGAAAAAATGTCACCTAATTTTTAGGTACGAATTCGGTCATCACCCTCCCTCAGCTGTATTTACATAAACAAAGAGAAAGGTCACAGTTTGTATACCAGATAAACGATATTTATTCCTCATATATATGATGTTTATTTATTAATGAATTTCAAATTTTACGCATTCTAAATACCGGCCGATAAAAGTTCGTATCATTTGGTTCATAAAATAAAAAATAGACGAAAATATGTCAACTTAATTTTACAGACTGAACTCAGAAGAAAAATTGGAAATACAAAGTAGTAGCAATCACAGCCTCTTATAAAAAGCTTATAAGATAACTCTCATGATTTCAAATACTTAACTTGCGTCGACTCCATTTTTCAAAAATTGGACGAAAGCAACACACAAAACGACTAAAATTTAACACAAAAATGGTAGACAATATGACAATTTTAAGAAACAACCGTTTCTATTTATCACCTGATAGTAAGTCTCACTTGCCTCAGCGCGATGGAATCCCAGATCATCCACCTCACGGCAACTTCTGCTCTTGACTTAATAATCAGCTTTTAAACAAAAATGAGGCATATAACGTGTCTCTCACACCTCCACCATTAGCAGGTACTAAAAAAAATGGTTCGAAACAACAGACTCAACAAACTCTTCATACAAGGGTAGACAAAATACTAATAATATTGAAAATTTGACTCGAGTGAGCTACACAAAATAACCAACTCTTGTTCTGACAACTAATGACAGTGCTCCTAGACAAAACGAAACAACACCTCCTCATCATGAGTATTGCACTTGTGGTCATTCAGATACAAGAAAGGAAACACAAAACACAGTCTGTTACTGAGACTAAAATTGGTCGGATCTTCTCAACTAAAATCGACTCACCAATTGACTACTTCTCGTTCAAAATATCCAACTAACCTGTGGTATACGAAACACCGTCAAAGATAGGTTTAGAAGGACAAACACAACTACACACTCTTCAGCTCAAACAAACGTTACTCGAAAAATACTATACATGTACTCAAATCGACCGAACAAACAAAATTACAAAATTAGATTATTCTGTAAAATCTGTCAAATCTTTTAAAAATAAATGCAAAAAATAACGGTATTAAATATTACTGTTATAATCTTTAGATGATTTCAATATTAAACAAACCCAAACGTTCTTAAATTGTCTGTCTGTCTACACACTTTTGAAATTGGAATGTAAATATTAAATCTCAATATATTTGTTTTTATTACCAATTCTACAAAACATGTCAATATACTACAATACATAGTTAATATATAACAATACATATTATGTTAATATACAACAATACATATAAAATCATTCTGTTTGTGAGACACTGTCAGAAGGGGGTTTCATAAAAATGCAAGAAAACTAGAAAAAATTGAAAAAAAAAAGGCAAAGGGGAAAAGGAATCTGTCTTACTACTTGTCTTCTTTTTCTTCTTCAGCCTTAAGTAATCCAACTTTGGACATAGGCCTCCCCCAAATCAATCCAGTGTCTTCTATTTTGCGCCACTTGCTTCCAGTTGTGTCCTCCGATCTTCTTAAGTCATCATTATCATCAGCCCATCTCATTTGTGGTCTTCCTCTGCTTCTCTTTCGTAACCATGGCCTCCACTGTTGTATTTCGTGGTTCCATCTCTTATCCTTCAGTCGGGCACTGTGTCCTGCGAAGCTCCTGTTTTTTTGTCTATGTCTCACCCCGAGCATTGATCTTTCCATTGCTCTTTGTGCTTTTACTATTTTATCCATATTGGACTTGGTGAATGTCCACGTCTGTGAACCGTACGTAAGTATAGGGAGGATACACTGATCGTAAATTCTGGATTTCAAATACTGTTCTATTTTAGTGATTTTCAAGATCCAACTCAGTTTTCCAAATCCTGCCCACGCTAACCTTATTCTTCTGGTAATTTCGGCAGTTTGATTTTCTTTGTTAATTTTCATTATCTGTCCCAGGTAGATGTATTCGCTTACTGTTTCTAAATTTATGTCGTTCAATGTTATTTCTGGAATGTTCGGTATATTTGTCATTATTTTTGTTTTTTCCAAGTTCATCTTAAGACCTACTTTTTCCGAAACTTGAAATAGTTGCGTCATCATGGTCTGTAGTTCTTCGAAACTTGTAGCGAATATTAAAATGTCATCAGCGTATCTTAAATGACTCAGTTTTCTTCCATTAAAATTTACTCCCTTATCTGCCCAGTTAATGTCTTTGAACACGTCTTCAAGTCCAAGTGGGAATAGCTTTGGTGAGATAACATCTCCCTGGCGAACTCCTCTGTTGATTGGTATAGCTTTGGTTTTCGCATCAATTTGTATTTTCATTGTAGCTTTCTTGTAAATATTGTGTATGAGCATTCTGTATCGGGAGTCTATCCTGCAGTTGTTCATAGCTCTCTCTATTGCCCAAAGTTCTATGAAGTCGAATGCCTTTTTATAATCAACGAAGCCAATATGTAAGTTCAAGTGATATTCATTGGCTTTCTCTATTAGAGTTCTGACTGTAAGAAGATGACCCGCTGTACTGTAACCTTTTCGGAATCCTGCCTGCTCTACCGGTTGATAGCTATCTAGCTTCGACGTTAACCTGTTAGTTATTACTCTCATAAACAATTTGTACATTTGGGACAGCAGGGAGATTGGCCTATAGTTCTTGAGACCTCCACTGTCTCCCTTTTTGAAGAGAAGTATTGTCAAACTTTCATTCCAATCATCTGGGACTTCTCCTCTGTGAAGACATTCGTTGAAAAGTTTTTTCAATTCTTCGAGAATAATTTCATTCCCCTCCTTCAATATTTCTACAAGTATTCCATCTAGACCTTACTACTTGTAGGCAAAAGAAATAAAAAAAGTTGTAACTTCGGGCACCAACTAAAAACAGGCCAGCCACTTTGGCATCAGATGTAACAATTTAAAACATGCCAGCACCGTTGCTGGGAGACAGTTATAGTTGGGCGTCAGTTGTAACAATTTTTATTTGCCGACCAAGTTGGGTGTCACTTGTAACAATATATAATTGCTTCTAGGGGGTTGAAAGGAGGAACTAAACAATTACTGGGCTGGAGATAGAGTAAGCAAATAAATTAAAACGTTATTATTAAACGAGTATATTAAAACAATACACAAGAAGACTTCTAAACTATTTAAATTGGACGCCGTTTAAAAAAAAATCCTCTTGCTGGATAGAAAAAGGCTTTTCATTCCTAAAAAAAAATTTTAGGGGTGAAAATCTTTTTAAAAGAAATAATTTTAAACTTCTGGTTTAAAAAGAAACATTACATATTTATTATTATTTCACAAAAACAGTTATTACAAATAAAATTATCCAAATATATCAACAAACCTTACATTGGCGCTATTTGTAGCAAGCACACTGTCCCACACAAGCACACTGCAAATGATCTGGCTTGACCCATGTAGACACAAAATGGACAAATCTTGGGGAGGTCAAACATCGAATTGGGCTTCAGATTATCCTGATGATAACAATATGTATTCTTCAAAACTTGGCTACTTAACTCTCACTTAAAACCATGTGGACCTCTTAAAACTTTGGAAACGCTGTTTTTCAAATCCCTTTCGCATGGACTACAGCATCCACCAAAACGGTCATTAACTAACTCACTAAACAAAGACTGCCAAATAGCATTTTGAGATTAATTCACCTCCTTCTAACTCATGGGATTAAATGAAAATTTTGACGGTTTTTGAAACTATATGCCGAGAAAGATCTTTACTGTTTCGAACCCAATCTGCTTCTCCTTTTGACTGTTCACTCGAATTTCCGATAACAAAAACGATTAACAAATAACTATAACGAATTATTAGAAAATCCGGACTAAACAATGAAACTACCTGCTTTCGCTGTACATTGAAGAGTGATCTTATTCTTCCAAAATCGGTCCCTTGTACATTTACCCACCAACCTAAGTGGAAATGTTCATATTTATTTGACGCACAATATACCTGCGAAATCAATATCAAACGAAATAGCAATTTGTGTTATTATAAACAGACTAAAATTGTTTATATTATCAATCTCAGCAACGCAAAAGATTGAGAATATTTTTCGGTGTTTTAATATATGAGGTAAAACGAACTGCTACAGACTATTATGTTTATTATTTATCAGTATAATTTTATTTATTCAAGTTATATTTCTTTATTGTAGAGGTATAGTTATACTATATTTATATTAGAAAGATGGAACGTCGAAACTTAATAAGAGGAACAATCCCTTGGCTATGTTCTTTGTGGATTTAACGGGCAATGAAAATAATAATACTCCAGTCATTTTGCCGAGCATGTCCATTTTAAGACGCCAAAAAACATGCAAAAATGTTTACCACTTTTACCCCTGGGGTTTCCCCTAAAAGCCCCCACCTAGAGGAGGGAAAACGAAAAAAAAAAATCGGTTGCCTGTAAAGTCGGTTTTACGGGCGAAGATTTTACGTGACAACGTCTTTTTCTCGGTAGAATATTTATTGATATGAATATTATTAAATTGCACAATAGGAACAAGGAATTGAATGAAAATAAGAATTGCACAAATTTTAACTATAGAAATATATTTTGTTTACTAAAACATTGTACATGTAAACTTAACTTAACTAATTTCTATTCCGATTCAACGCGCCTAATTCTCTAGTGCTGCGCGCGCAGCGGACCGATCATGTTTGAGTGGGAGAGAGACGCAAGGCATTCGCCGGTCCGGCGGGCCTCTCTCTCGTTCGGTGACTCATCGTAACAGACGTGAGCGGGCGTTACACTTTTTCATGAGTGACTCCGAGCCACAACCTAATTTAAGACGTTGTCACGTCAAAAAATCGATTTATCAAGAATCTGTACGCCATAGAAAAAAATGTTTAAAAAAAATTGTATCTAAGATAATTTTGAACAAAAATGTTTATTTGAAATTTTTGTGTAGAATGAACCATTCTCTCAGAAACAAAGATTAAAGCGATCGGCGACTTTAAATGTCAGTTACACGCGTGAAATCAATATTCAATAAAATATGTATCAGCTCGACGGTAAAAATTTGATATCTTTTGATCCGAGTGTCCTATTGACAAAAACCAAGATGCATTTTAAAGGAAAAATGTGCAGCTTTCGTATGCACTGTTTGTGCATGTTTCGTATGTTATGTTCGTTTTGTATTTTGCCGTAAATAAACTCAGTTTTTATAAAAATGTTAAATACATAAACATGGCGCGATTATTGCCTTTTTTATGATTCTCATAAACTCAAATCTTCAAAACCTACAGCATGAAATTTTAGTTGTAAGTTTTGGCAACAAAAAAAAAAGTTTTTATTCATATTTCAAATGAAATTTCATGTCATAGGTTTTGAAGGTTGGTCCCTAAAAATGGAAATTTTACTACGACCGGTTAATGAAAGTAATAAATTTTATTAATCCCACGAGAATGGTAATAAATTGTAAAAATTGCGCAACGTTTATTTATTGAACAGATTTATAGAATTTGACTTCATTTGCGGCGAAATACAAAAATTGCATACGAAAGCTACACTCCTTACCTTTAAAACGCATTTTGATTTTTGTCGATAGGACACTCTAGATATCGAGTTTTTACCATAGAGTTGATATAAATTTTATTTAACAATGATTTTGTGCGCACAACGGACATTCAGATACAAATCGCGGGTCGCTTCAAGCGTTGTTTCTGAGAGAACGGTTCATTCTACACAAAAAGTGCTAATAAACATTTTTATTCAAAATTAGCTTAGCTTGAAACATTTTTTCTATAGCCTACAGATTCTTGGTAAGCCCGGGGGTAAAAGTGGTAAACTTTTTTGCATCTTTTTGGGAGTTTTAAAATTAATATTCTCGGCGTAATTCAGCTTGTTTGTATGATTTTTAGGGGGTCAAATCTCTAGCGACTGGACTATAAGAAGATATACGAAACAAAATTCTTAATGAAATCGAGCACAATATTTGATCCTCCATATGCAAGAAGAGTCACACCCCAATGCATTCGTTGTCAGCGATATGGCTACACAAACAGTTTTTGTCAATGCAACTTTAGATGGTAATAATAATAGATAATGCAACTAAAGTGGTTGCAAAATTCATAAAGAATTACAACAAAAGACATATCCCAGACTAAGGGATATGTCTTCCGTCAAACTCCAATAAAAAATATAAACATAGAAACACAACAAACGATAAGTCCAGGCTTTACATACGCGCAAGCAACATCTCAACAGACACATGCTGCTAATAATATAAATCAATTAAGGCAATCGGTCAGTACCCAGTACTTATCTTTGACCTTGACAACATGTTCACACACTTTCTTCCAGTTATCTACAGTTATGGGGAACGAATGTGAAATTCTCATGACCGTCAAAACTAAAAAGTTGGAATATCTAGGACATGTAATGAGAAATAAAGAACGTTACGGCCTTCTCCAGCTGATTCTCCAAGGGAAGGTAAATGGTAAGAGAGGACCGGGAAGAAGACGCATTTCCTGGCTTCAAAATTTACGAAAGTGGTATAACACGACTACCACTGAACTGTTCCGCGCTGCAATAAACAAAGTAAAGATACCTGTGATAATCGCCAACATCCGGAACGGATAGACACTTTAAGAAGAAGATCTACAGTTACTCTAATTCCTGTTCCACAAACACTTTTACGTCTTCTAACTAAAAATAAACATTTTGTTTTGCAACTCAATTTTTTATTTGGCCCAAACCATTTCTATAGGGTTTAAGTCTGGATGATATGGCGAGAGTTTTAAAGAAACATGTCCACATTCGTGCAGTCCTTTTTCAAAATATTGAATATGATCTTGTTTGTGTCGTTTGAGATTTCATACAATTGTTGTTTTACCATTGATGTTTCAAATGGTAAATTTTTTTTCTGTCAACCAAGATATCATGTTTTTTTTTAGAATTACTGGTGGGTGTTTTATTAATTTGTTCATTGTGGCATGACGCATTATCAGTAACAACAACAGATCGTCATCATCATAAGAAGCTCGACAATCCGTTGTGGATATTAGCCTGCTCACAAAGAAGCCGCCACTCCTGTCGATTCCTGGCAACTTCCCTCCATCTTCTGACCCTTAGAATCTGCAGGTCTTCTTCCAATTATCAATCCATCTCCTTCGTGGTCGTCCTCTACTTCTCGTGCCCTCTGGTTTTGAAACTGTTAATCTCTTCGTTTACTCGTGATCTGACATCCTAGCAATGTGTTCAGCCCATCTATATCTCTGCACTTTAACGAATTTCACTATATCTGAATCGTTGTATAACTGATATAGTTCAAAGTTGCATCTTCGACGCAATAGCCCATTTTCGTTTACGGCCCCAAAAAATATTTCTAAGAATTTTTCTCTCAAAAATACCAATAAGACTTTCATCATTTTGAGATAAGGTCCACGTTTCAGCCCCATATATCAAAACCGGTTTTATTAAGGTCTTGTATATACTGAGCTTTACTGTACGTTTTATATTTTTATTTTTTAAATGTTTCTGGAGACCATGAAACGTTCTGTTTGCTATTGCTAAGTGTCTTTTTATTTCGTCGCTTGTCGTGTTTATTGCGTTTACTAGCGATCCAAGATATGTGAATTCTTTCACTTGCTCAAAGGTATGGTTGCTAATTTGAATTCTCTGTTGGATATTTTGGGGGTTTTTAGAAACCAACATATATTTGGTTTTTTCCTCGTTTATCACAAGTCCTAATTCACTTGCACTCAAAACACTGCACCATGTCTCTCATACTTCTGCCCACTATAAATATATCGTCAGCGAATGTGAGAATTTGCGTCAATCTATTAAAAATAGTTACATTCATTCTAATATTTAATTGTCTGATTACCTTTTCCAAGGCAATATTAAAGAGGAGACACGCCAGCGCGTCCCCCTCTCTTAGACTATTATTAATGTCAAAGAACGTTGAGTTTTTTTTCTTCAATTCTAACGCATGAGCTTACGTTTTGCATTGTTAGTTGGGCCAACTTAACTAACTTTGTTGACTTTCCAGCAGTAAATCTGCATTGATATTGACCAACAATATCCTTTGTAAAATGTTTAAGTCTTGCTTCGACAATACATTGTCGAAGATTTTATAAGCAGTTGCTCATCAGAGTAATGCCTCTATAGTTGTTATACTCCAGTTGATCACCCTTTTTATGCAACGGACATATTATTCCTATTAGCCACTCTTCTAGTACTAATTTATTCTGCCATATAAGTACTATTAGTTTATGGATTGCTGCAAAAAGTTGATCACCACCTTTTCATACATTTTCGAACAGATTTCATCGATTCATGGGGCTTTATTGTCTTTGAGTTTTAGGATGGCATTTGACACTACACAACAACTACATTAATTTCTGTTTGTTGTTTTTTGCATCCATTCATGACCAGCCATTCGCTTGATGTTATCAGTCCATCTGAGGTCTGCCTTTACTTCTCTTGTTTGCTCTTACCAACGGTTGTCTTCCATTCTTCCTAGTTGTCCTGCCCAGTTCCATTTTAACATGGCAATCTTTTGGATTACATCTGTAATTTTTGTTCGTCTTCTTATTTCTTCATTCGACTTGCAATCGCTGAGCTTAATGTTGATTGTCCGTTCCATAGCTCTCTGAGTGACTTGGATGGAGTTTGTAGACTATGTTGTTGTTAAAAGCCCATGTTTCAGTTCTATATGTCAGTACCAGCAGCACATACTGATTTAAAGTGTTTGCCTTTAAAGTATTTGGTAAGTTTGATTTAAATACTGTTTGTAATCTTCCGAATGCTGCCCATGCTAAGCAACATCTTTATTTAAGTCAGCCTTTAAGTTAAGCTTTGTTAATTCGATTTTTTGTCCTAAGTACATTTATGACTCAATCTTTTCTATATTTTTATTGTCCTAAGTTATATGCTCAGTTATATCTAGAGATTCGTTTGTTAGATATTTAGTTTTTGCTAGATTTATTTTCAGCTATAAACTAACATCTATAACAACAGATTATTGTTTCTGGTGTGGAATAGGAAAAATCAAGCAGTTTCCTCAACAAACACCTCCGATAAGAGACAACTTTGTACACTGGCCTACAAATAAAAGAATATCCACTTGTGCAATATTTAAAAAATGTTTTTAAACTTAAGTAATTTAAGTACTTACATTTTTTGTGATACATGGTATACAGCCAGCTACAGGAACTTAGTTTCCTTGTGGGTTTTTAAACCCTACCATTACATACATCAGATGGATCTGGCCATTCGAAAATTTACTTGTAAAGAAATCTCTCAGATGATAATGAACAAAATTAATCCTAGAAAGGCCCCTGGATACGACGCAATAACCGCAAAAATATTACAGAAATTTCATAAAAGACAACACAGGTATTAACACAAATATTTAATGCAATTTTATGACTTTTCTAACCAATGGAAAGTTGCGGATAATAAATTCTCACGATACTAAAATCTGGAAAATGTCCGATTGATTTGAAATGACCGTATTTGAAAAACTTTTCATAAAACGGTTGGAGCCGATCCTGTTAAAGTGAAACATAATCTCATAACATTAATGTGTTTTAGCAGACATGAAACCTAGAATAAGTTCATCGCTTGATAAAACAGATAAATAATTACCAAGCAGCCTTTTTGTATATCTATCAAGCTTTTGACAATGTGCAACAACGGCGCAACGGACATATGTATGAGCTCATAAAAAATCATCCCCATCTTTATTATTTAATCTTGAAAACTTATATATCGACCGTTATTTTTTAGTTAAACAAACATAACATCAATGTGCTTTCCACAGCTGACATGAAACCTAGAACAAGTTCATCGCTTGATAAAACAGATAAATAATGACCTGGAAAACAATAGGCACGATCGATCCAGCGTTTTTACCTTATTTAGGCTGTCGCCTCATCAAGGAAGGGCTACTCATTTTTTTTGCGGAGTAGGAGGGGTGTGGTAAACGTGATGACGAATGCTTGTGGAGATGTAGGTGGATTGCTAAAAAGCTGTGGTTCAGAAGGTGGCGTGTGCGAATTGTTGGTGAATAAGGCCAAACAAGTCGAAGCAGGTACTTCAGGGTTTACCAACCATACTAGGAAAGGCTCTTAATCAGCGTTTTTGGCATGCAGTTGTTAGCTGCGATATTTGATGGGGAATGATTCTAGAATATCAAAATACTCATCAGGAAGTTCGTGTCCAGTGTTGTGTAGAAGTTTAGCTGGAGGGAATGGAACTTTTCTTTTAGGAACCCTGGTGAGTATTTGTCCTCGGCGATTTCATGGCGTCTTTAATGTTTGTTTGGCTCGGTTGTTCGAGCCTGTAATGGTTCTAAGTACATACCTCCTGCTGAGGGATAGAATTATGTCCTTAATCGGTGTTAGATTAGCTACCTGATATATGTGTGCTGATGGATAGTGACTGCACTTCCTCATGCAGAATCTAAGTTTTTTCCTTTCGGTGGTCATAATGGTGTTAATTTGGCGGCTGTTAAGTAATGCGTAGACGCATGCCCTGTATTCGATTAGCGGTCTTATAAAGGTATTGTAGGTGTGCAATAATGTTTTAGATAGCGTTGTGCCCATTTTACTGGCTAGCGCTGTCAGGAGTTTAAACCTCTTTCTCACTCTATCTAGGGTATCTTGAATGTCGGTTTTTCAGTTGAGAGTCCTGCTAAAATGAACTCGCAAATAGGAAACAGAGTTTCTGAGAATAAGGTCCTCTCCTAACAGAGTTATCCGGCCATGAATATCGCAACTATAGGTTGTGTTTTGGAGGCGTTTATGCTCACTCTCCATTTATTGCACCACCTAATAACTCGATCTAAGTAGTTTTGTGCTCTTTTGAATACAGACAGTTGTCCACGCTCTCTGTGTGGCCCTGACGTGAGGAGTGCAGTGTCATCCGCATACAGAAGAAGGATTTTCGATCTATGCTGTGGGCGGGGGATGTCACTATTATAGACTGTGTATAATATTGGAGCAAGAATTGAGGCCTGGGGTACTCCAGCTTGTGGAGTAAAGGGTGTGAGCAATCCAGCAAGGTGGAGTTTTTCGATCAGGCCTTTCTGCAAGACCTGATCGAACGCCTTCTAGACGTCTAGGAATATTCCTATGACGTGTTTCCTTTCGTTAATAATAGGTACTGTAGTGCAGCCTTTTTGTATATTAGTCAAGTTTTTGACAATGTGCAACAGCATCACAACGGACATCTGTATAAGCTCAAAAAACATCACCCCCACCTTGGGTGCAGCACGAAGCCCACCCCGAGCTATTGGATATAAACATATCATGTGCCTTGCGTCACATATAAACCTGCAAAAAGCATCACAAAACTTACAAATTAATCTGAGCAAAATTCAAAAATCACTTACATCAAAGGTGGCCAACCAGCGGGCCGCATGCAGCCCGCTGGGTGTCTATTTGTGGCTCGCGGAGCATATGGACACATTTTTTTTCTTTTAATGTACAGAAACCACCAAAAGAACATTCCGATGTGCGTAGTTGGTAGTGCATTGTAAAATGGATCATGTCATGAAGGTGGTAATCAAAACAGTGAACTGTATTAAGTCGAAAGGATTCAATCACCGGTGTTTGATTTGAAGGAATAAGTGCAATCATTGTTTGCAAGTAAGCCAAAAACTATTCCAGAATTTGAAGACAAGGAGTGACTTAGCAACTTTAGATCTCTGGCCGGTATAGTTAAACATCTAGATGTGTTTAATAATTCCCTAGAAGGTATAACATGTATGATCTTATTTCCGCATCCCAAATGAAACTTGGACTTTGAGAACAACAGTTAAGGAAAAATATTCTAACAAAACACTGAAAACTTTTGTTTTCAATACTTCCACAAAATTGATTTTAAATTATTATCACTACAGCTATTTCGGCCAGAGTGCCTTTCTCACTTGAGAAAGTGTGAACAGCTGTAGTGATAATAATTTAAAATAAATGTTGTGGAAGTGTTGAAAACAAAAGTTTTCAGTGTTTTATTGTTAGATAAAATGAATTTTCATCAAGTAACGGTCGAATCCATCACTTATACAAACATATTCACTCAATTTCCTACATTGTTGTTGTAGCCAGACGTAACACAAATGGAGACAGATAAATGCGCTACGTTAATATTCGACTTGAACTTTATACGATTAGAAAACCGTTTTCAAAATTTAAAAAAACGGAAATTTTAAAAATACAACATTGTGAAATGCAGTTACACCGAAATTTAATTAGGTTGAATTGGAAGAGTTTTAAAAACATATTAAGATAAGAAGAAATTATATCCTGTATTTAATAAACATAGTTTGTCGATATATCGCTATTTAGAAACACCTACAGGTGTGAACAGCTGTTTAGTCGAATGAAGAATATTAAATCTCGAAGGAAAACACGATTCACTGATGAGCATTTCGAAAACTATTTGCGGCTAGCAACAACATCAATCGATATCAAAATTGATGCACTTAGTTCTGAGAAATAAATTCAGACGATTCACTAAGATTTATGATATTTTGTTTATTTTTATTATCATTATTTTTTATATGTAACTCTAATCTAATAAATATGTGTGAGTCTCATTCTTCGTTAAAACAGTTATTTATTCTTTGCTTTCAATAATAAAAAATTGCGGCTCGCTAGCAAATCTCATCTCTAAAATTTGGACCGCCCTGCTGAAAATGTTGACCAACCATGACTTAAATCATGGAAAGTCGAAGCAAATCCTGAGACGACTTTATACGTGAAAGTCACCTGGAGATACAGCCAACAATATCATTAGATAGACTTTATTCTCATTAACAAAAGATTCAAGAACAGCTTGACTTCGACGAAGATCTTCCCAGGAGCAGACGTCTCATCAGATCACAACCCATTAGTGGACCATATATAACTCAAACTAAAGAAACTCATCAAAAGTAAACCTAAATAGAACCTGGATTATGACACTCTAAAAGACCCCGTAGTTCGTCAGAACGTAAGAGATGTAACGAGAGAAAAAACTAGAAACCGCTAAGTACGAAGAACAGAGTGTAGAACAAAAATGGAGTTATATCAAAGACTTCATGCTAAATGCGGGAAAAGAACATCTGGGAAAGAAAACAAGAGTAAAAAATAAAGAATGGATGACTGATGTTATTCTGCAGATGATGGACCAAAGATTAATGAAAAACAGGGACGCGAAGAAATACCAAGAAATCAACAAAGCAATTAATAAAGAAATACGAAGAGTCAAGGATGCGAAAAAAATGTAAACTAATCGAAGAGCTCCAAGTGAAACACGATCATATAATTATCCACCGAAAGATTCGAGAAGCCACTGGTCAATACAAGAGGAGAAACACACCTCCTTATAAACAAAGACGGGAACCTGGCGACGACAGTTAAGGAGAAGTTGGTGACCGGGAAAATTTACATCAAAGAACTTTTCTGGGACTACCCAGGTAACCTTCCAGAATTAAATTGCATGACAGGGCTGTCAATACTAGAAAGCGAGGTGAAAGTAGCTTTAAAACAGTCTAAGAATGGTAAGGCCACAGGTCTGGACGAAATACCCTTTGAACTTATTAAGGTGACGAGTGAAGTGAGCACAAAGGAGTTGTAACACTACCAAAAAAAAACGATCTGCGAAAACGTGCGAAGATTTCCGAACTATCAGCCTTATGAGTCATGCACTTAAGATTTTTCTTAAAATCATACATGCCAGAATTTACAAGAAATCCGAAGAAAATGTCGGTGAAATGCATTTTGGATTCCGCAATTCCATGGGTACACGTGAAGCACTTTTCACCTTACAAGTCCTACTTCAGAAATGCCGCGATGTCAGTTGCGATATCTATATTTTGTTCTATTGACTACGCCAAGGCATTTGACCGTTGTCAGCACCAGAAGATGTTTGCCGCCCTACAAAGAGTAGGATTGAATGAGACGGACATTCGGATCATCATGAATTTATACTGGAACCAGCGTGCTCAAGTCAAGATCGAAGACCAGCTGACCGACCAAGTAAAGATCATGCTAGGACTAAGGCAAGGCTGTGTGCTCTCGCCGACTCTTTTCAATATATACTCTGAGGAAATCATCAGAGATCAACCTAAACGATCTACAAGCCTTACTAGACCAAGTGAGAACTGTGAGCGTAACATACGGACTAGACCTTAATATGTATTAAGAAAACTAAATTCATGGTTGTCAGCCGTGCAAATTTAGATCCCGGGCACTAATGGTAGGTAGCGAAGAGATCCAGAGAGTTGAAAGATTCACTTACCTCGGAACTACCCCCAACTCACAATGGGACTACGCTCAAGAGATTAGATCCAGAATTGAAATGGCACGGTCTACAAGTATCAAGTTGAGATCCTTACTGTGCTGCAGTGATCTCAGTTTGGGAACCAGGATGCGAATAATGAGGTGCTACATTCTTCCAGTGTTACTATATGGAGTTGAAGCCTGGACACTGACGCAAGCCACAGAAAAGCGGATTGAAGCCTTCGAGATGTGGATCTACAGGAGGATACTAAAAATATCGTATGTGGACCATGTCACCAACGTTAAGGTCCTACAGCGCATGAGAAAAGAAAAAGAAGTGCTTAATTTAGTGAAACAACGTAAGCTAGAGTACCTCGGGCACGTGATGCGGAACGAAGAAAAATATCGAATTTTTCAACTCGTTATGCAGGGTAAAGTATTTGGCAGGAGAGGACCGGGATGCCGTCGTATCTCGTGGTTAAAAAACCTCCGACAATGTTTTGGGATGAACTCCGCAGAGCAGTCAATAAAACCATGATAGCCTTGATGATCGCCAACATCCGGACCGGATGGCACTGAAAAAGAAGATCTAAACAAATCTTATAGTTGAAACGCCAAGAAAATAAAAAAAATGGAACGATCAAGAAAAAGCTTGGATTGAAGTAATCAAGTTGGAAATGCGAGAGTTAGAGACTTCGTAGAAGACTAGTGGATAGGCAGAAGAAAGTGGCGATTTGATTTGATACGAACCTCAAGGAAAATTGGGTCCATTCCATAGAAATCAAATATAGGATAGAGAAAGCAAGATCTGCATTTCAAAAAGTGGCTAAACTATTCAAATGTAATGATTTATCAATACCCATAAAACCAGGTTACTTCTTCTTCTTCTTAGAGTGCCGTCTCCCTACGGAGGTTGGCAATCATAATGGCTATTTTTATTTTTGAGCTTGCTGCTCTAAACAAATCAATCGATCTGCATTGATACCAATCACGTAGATTCTTCAACGATGAGTTCTGCTTTCGGCCAACAGATCTTCCATGAATCTTTCCCTGTATGATGAGTCTCAAAATTTCATATTTTGGTCCCCTCATCACGTGGCCTAGGTATTCCAGTTTTCTGGTTTGTATAGTGGTGATTAGTTCTGTTTCTTTACCAACCCTCTCCAGTACTTCTTTATTTGTAATTCTATCAGTCCATGATATTTTTAATACTCTGCGGTATAACCAGAGTTCGAAAGTCTAGATTCTTTTTAAATTGCATTTTTTTAATGTTTAAGTTTCAGCTCCATATAATAATATTGAAAATATATAACAGTTATGCTGAAAATATATATTTGCACGTTAGGAGTGGCTTCATTCGTATAAATGCTGATCTGAAAATCTCCATTCGCCTGTTTATTTCTGCATTATGATCATTGGTTTCATTGATCAAAGTTCTCAAGTACTGATATTTTTCTACTTGTTCTATCATGTTGCCATTGATTATCAATAGGTGATGTATATTTTGTGGTCTTTTTGTAATTAGCATGTACTTCGTTTTTTTAGCGTTTATAGTAATTCCCATCTCAGCACTATTCATACTTAAGCTTTCGATAAGATGTTGTAGATCTTCTATACTCATTATCAGGTTACTACGATGTTATATCTTTCCTATACTGCTGTTCAGAGTTAAGTTGTGGACTTTCATAGGCGCTACCTGCAAGAAAATTGAAACTTTCGAAATGTGGCTTTATCGTCATAACCTAAAGGTCGATATATTATGACCACGTTAGTAATTAGGACGCTTTAATAAGAATGTAAAAAGAAAAAGAGCTTCTAACCACATTAAAAACAGCCAAGATCGAATACCTCGGCTACATCATGAGGAACAGCTAAAGATGGATTTTTGCAACTAATTTTACAGGGGAAAGTATAGGGAATACCTGGTTTAACACAACAACCACAAATTTTTTCAGAGTGGCAGTGTGCAAAATATAGATTATCATGATGGTCGCCACTACACTACTAGGCACTACAAGAAGAAGAAGGATTTCGGAAGATATAGTAGAACGTTTTAAAACTGATATGTAGAGGAAGTTGCCTAAATCCTGTGCCCCCACAAAATTCAAAAACAAAGTGCCCCCACTTTGTTTTTGAATTTTAAAAAATTCAAATTTGAAAAAAAAAACATTTTTCAATACAATATCTTACTATGTTTTACATAGGTGTCTATTTTTTTTTTATTAAGTTTTGTTGGCGTGAAATTTTTTTTTCTTGAACATTGCATTTTTGTGTGTTTGAGAAATGTTTGCTAATGTGGGCCCCTAAAAAAATATTAGAGAAAATTTTAAGAAAAACTTAAAAATACAACACTAATAATTTAAATAAACAAAATTGTAATTTTACATTGAAAATATAATAATTGACAGTCAAGTACGACAATAATCGCATATATAGTTGTCTTCTGCGCCGGCACACTCAACGTGAGCCCAGAGGGAACACATACGACATTTAACCCAACGCTCTCCTTTACAGTCATCTGAAAATTTAACAAAACAAAACAAGCACTCCGGGCCTCTTCAGCTGTGACGGAAGATACCTGGTGGAATTTTTAACTCAGAAGAACCTAAGGGCATGGTGTCGTCCGAGTCTTCTCCGGAGCTAGATTCTCCCTTGAACTTAAGACTTTTCTTAGCTTTCTTTTTTCTTTGCAACGGGAGAGATTTTGAACCACGACCTTTACCATGTGTCGGTTGTTTACTGGCTTACTTACTGGTTTACTCCTCTCTAATTGTTGCAGCCTCTTCTAATTGCGATTTGTAAGGAGAAGAAGTTATAAGTGCTGAACTGGTTGCTTTACGTCCTCTAGTAGAAGCTCTTTTCTTAATTCTCGGTATAGGGTTGATACGAAGTGGGCTTGTATGGAAAGAATTTTGCTGTGTTGAATTTTTTATGCAAGCTGTTGATTCTTACGTGCCTCCACAATGTATTCAGATTCTATGAATATGTTTCGGTAATAGGAAAAATTTCAGTACCTCTGAAGCCATTGATAGATATCTCAGCCTTCTGACATTTAATGCAGGCTCTCCCAAAAAGATCCATTACATCATAATTTCTGCGCTGTACATGGCTTTTAGAGGTCCCATGAATGTCCTGTCAAGTGGTTGTATTTTCTGTGATGAATGGGGTGGGGGTGATACAATTGAAACATAGTTTTGTCCCAAATTGATTAAGTCAATATTTTGGGTGTGACTGAAATGTCCGTCTAAGATTAAAGGGGAACGAATATTCCAGTTCCATTCATACAGGCAACGATTGTAATGAGATCCACGCTCAGCAGATGTCAGTGCAGCAACTTGCCTTTTTCCACGCAATTACTTTAGCCACTTTGTACAATAGATATACCACTCTCATCTACATTGAAAATTCTATCAGGGGTAAATTTTTCTTTTGTCATAAACCTCTTCTAGAAGATCAAAAAATCTATCGGTATTTTCTTTACTGAATCCTAAAGCTCTTGCAAAGGACGTGCCAGTTGGTTTTCGTTCTGATAATTTTTTTTGGCGTTTTAAAAAAATACTTGCCCATTTTTGCCCAACCATTTCATGTTTGAAAGGGTGCTGAACGTGATTTCTTTCAGCTAATTGTACAGCCATTCTTCGTAAATCTGTTCGTGTAAGGCCAAAGCATGATGCTTCCATGGCTAAACAATAATTAACTAGTTCTTAATATAATATTAAATTCAGGCAACACAAACTAAAAGCGCACCAAAACTTTTGAAACCAAGATTTAGCTTCATTCACTGACTACACCTCAGACGAGTTACGACAGCGACTGAACTGAAATGGTCGGCAGTGCTTTGGTCTCAGACTCTCAGAAGGAACTTCACGTTTAACAGTGTTGCCGCTTTGCAAATGTACCGTGCATATATATCAACCTAGGGGCCCACTTTAGGAATAGGGCCTAGGTTTGGGCAAGTTCCTCTATATAAGATGAATATTATGATTTTCCCCTTGCCACAAAATATTATCCCTACCCTTACTCTATTTACTTTCCCGTTCTCTTAAGATTATTATTTTATAAAATTTATAAAAAAGATACTTTCGAAGCTTAATAATTTACATTTTATTTTAGATTTCTCCTAGCTCATCAATAATTTATGGAAAATTATGAATACCTAGCTAATAAATAGAGTCAATAAAAGTATTTCAATTTGGTTTGCATATTTATGGTAATTTAAATAATATTATATAATACTTAATTTGCATAAATAATACTATATTGAGCTACTAAATAATATAAATCACTACTGAATAACAGAAAATTTAGTATATTCTAATAATATCGGTTTATAAATATTGAATTTGATCAAATATCTCGTAAGAACTACGCAACAATTGTATAAAAAAAATATTTTGTTTGATGTTTCAGCCTAGACATACATTGGAAATAATTTAAAAATAATTTTAAAAGTTATATATTAATAATAATCTGGAGGTCAAATAAAGAATATGTTGATATTTGCAATATATTTCTAAAATCATAATCTATAAAATTATGTTCTAGAAAGAAAAAATCACGAAATGGTCCAAATTCTCTCAAAGTTTCTAGAACTAAAATATTAAGTAACAAATTTTTTACCATAAAAAATTATGAGTCAACGAAAGTTGTGAAATTAATTGCATAAAAAATTTCTCATAATTGATTCATTCTCTCTCTTTAGGGATGAGCAAAATATACAACTGCCAGTTTTCGGCCAGTACGCAACTGGCATCTTTTTTTTGGATAAACTGCATCACCAGGAATCCGAACAGAAATTTGCAGAGTTGGCAGAGGAACTGGATGTGTCCGTGCTGGCTTGGCGTACCGTACCAACCAACAATTCCTCCATAGGTGCGGTTGCGAAAAATTCTGAACCGTTTATGAGACAGGTGGGTAAAATAATAAAAATAAAAGAAATAAACAAAATCGATAAAAATCAATATTGGTAAAATATTTCGATATTAATATATCTGATCAAATCTAGAGGTGTGGGTTTCCACATTTTCTTGTCACTTATTGTGCGTTTGTGTGGATGGTACATAACTTTTATTCCACATTTTCTTTAATATTCTTCTGTAATTGTCTGCTGTTAATCAAAGTAGATTTTAACTCTGATAAAAAATAGGCCAATTATACTAATCACTAGTTGCATACTCTAATTGGGATTATCACTTTATAACTCATACTACAGTTAATCTTCATGAATACAATTCATACCGGTCTTTACGAAACCGATAATGAAATATTTTTTTAGTTTTTTTACATTGTTTTTATATATTTTTTACATTTTTTTTATATATTTTTTCGTTTTTTCTATTTTAATCTATGAAGAAAGACGATTTTTGTAATATATTTTTTCAGTTGTCCTGTAATAAGGTCTCTTTAAATTCAGATGATATTTTTAGGTGTAAAATAATGATTTAATAATAAACTAAAATAGTTTCTTAGCAGTTTCTTCACTGTGTTCTTTGGTTCATTTTTCAGGTGTTTATAACCCTGAAGAATTCAGTAGATGAGTCTGAACAAGATAGGACTTATTTCATACTGCGCAAGCGCGCCAGTCACCAAATTCCAGCTCCAGGAAAACGTTTCTACATTTGTTCTTTGAGCCGAAGAACTGTGGTTTATAAAGGGCAGTTGACGTCCGACCAGTTATGGACCTATTTCCCTGATTTGGTAGATCCCATGTATGATACTTACTTGGCCCTTGTGCATACTAGATTTTCCACCAATACTTTCCCCAGTTGGGAAAGAGCGCATCCCCTGAGGTAAGAAATTATGGTTTTTTAAATAATGTTTAACCGGCGATACTTTTTCTGTTCTAATAAAATAAATACATTTTACGTTTATTGAAGTGGATGTATATTTTAAGAATCATTCTTTATCATTGAGTTTTTCGTAGAGTATCCTCAAAATTTAATTTTCAGTCCAGTACTTTTTTTGTTGTAGCGATAAGCAAAAAGAAGGTTTTATTTTAATATTTGTCTCTGAAACTCTTTGTCACCGAAGTACAAATTTTATTCAGTTTTAACAACCGATTTTACGTATTAATATGACCTTATCTAGTGTTTCGTGCTTTCCTATGAAGGATTTCTACCAAAAACTTGGCCGAACTTTTTACAACAGGGTAATTGCACTCAACAAGAAGTGGCCCATATATTCAACGTTTCTCAGAATGTGATGACGAAGCTGGCGGGGAATGAGCTACGTCCAGAAGACTGGACTAATTTATTGTTCTGACAGCGAGAAATCTTCCTGGTACATATGGGCATTCAAGGTCGTCATACATATCAACACTGAAAACGATGACGTAACTCTAATTGGATGATTCTAAATTTGAGAGAACTTGAAGAGTAATAAATACCTCGAACAAAATAGTGTCACAATTGAAGAAGGATCTCTTACTGTCTGAGGTAGAATTTGATCCAAATTTTCTTGCGTATGATAACTTTCGATCCACGTCATTGACCAGCAATTGAGAATTAAGCTTTAGAATTGTTAACATAATAGCCAACCCGTTCGGAGACATTTATTTGTGTAACGACCAAAGAAAGGTTTGAGGTCCCACGAGTAGGAGCCACTTACTTGTGTAACATAATAAACGCCACTCAATTGCGTATCGTATAACAAAACAGCTACCACGGCTGTGGAGGAGTGTGCCTAATGGAAGATGGTAACTCTGATCATTAGCAAAACGGTTACACAAATAATAATGATACTAAGATCCGAAATTCAGTCTGGTAAAGATGTCTTGGTCGAGGTTCGACAGAGCTAGACTACAAGTGGTTCAGGAGTGAGATAAACAAGGAAACCTAATAAATAGGAGAACGGAAAGGAAGTAAGACAAGAACGATAATGGGAATGATACAAGATGATTACTACACAGGAACAAAAGAGTAGGGGGGGGGTAATTATATCCTGCGGTAAACATGAATAATGCGACACATATACACTGTAGATATAAAGATAAAGTCAAATAAAAATAATAAGTTGTACCTGAAAGCGATATTTAATATGGTTAAATTAATAAACACTTTGAAATAAAAGAAATAAACGTTTGATTTACAATTAATGTATTTGATAACTTCAAATCAATTAGGCACTGTGAAAAATTCGATATATGCTAACAAAAAATTATTTTAATCAACAAAGTTAGGAAAGTTATTATTAAAAAAAAACAACTATTAGTATCTGACTATTAGTATTTAATAATAAAATTTTACGATGTTTATGCGACAAGTAATTGTAAAGTTAGTATTCTTAAAGGCGGCTACAGACACAACTGCAAGCTTGTCTCAAGCATGCTTGTTCAATCTTTTTGTACAAGTATGCACAATTTGCCTTTGGCACCACACGTACAAGCATGCTTGATAAAAATAGAGGTAGTTTAATAAAATATGTCCAGCGCGGACGACGATATGCTCGCTTTGGCCGCTTTTGTTCTTGTGAAAAAAAGAAAATCCCGAATAAAAAAGCCTGCGGTGTGGTTTAAACACTGATTGATGAAAAGGAAAACCTATTCTCACATTAGCCTACTTAAGTGAGCTGAAAATATATCCGAGGGACTGGCATAATTATCTTAGAATGGATGAACAGACGTATTTAAACCTTTTGTCTCTTGTCTCTTGTGAAACAAGTGGTAGTACCAAAGTGTGGGCTCATAACGTTCATCTACACCCATTCCAGAGTGATCCGCATCTTCAAGTTTTTTCTTTTCTCTTCTATAATTTGTCCGGAAGAATTTTCTTAATAATATTTTGTACGCTGCATCCCTCTTTGCTTTCTTATGATAATCTTTGGATTTAACGTGCCAAAGACATGGCTGATTTTTAACTTTTATCCTTTTTGAGATCACTAGTCATAACGAAAATTACTCAAATGCTACCTCAACCACAAAGCAACACAACTGACTCAACTTGTTCAAGCTTGAAAATCTTGGGTACACACGTACTGTTTTGCTTGCGCAAGCGCGCTTAATTCAAGCATGCATAATTAAGATCCTTTCAATCCTCAAGCCGCTTGTATAATCTCAAAGCTTGTACCACATTTCCCTACAGATACTCAAAAGCATCGTTGTACAAAAAGATTGAACAAGCATTTTGGGCATATATAGATAGATGTGAACTAGTGAGTGAACTAGAAGTGACTAGTGAGTGTAGTAGTGTCTGGGGTCTCTGAAAACTGAGACCTCGTGTAACAAAAATGTGCTAAGGAGTCTGGGTGACTCTATCCAGTGTAGCAAAAGGGTGAACTCTAAAATGTACCTTGATACACCAACGAACTAATATGTGGAATAACGGAAGATGGAAGGGATTAGATAGAAATAAATTATGTAAAAGAAATAAATAAAGGGTAAATATGAATTTTAAAATATAGCAGAATTAAGTGTTGGCTAGCGACTATGCAGGAGAATGACCACTTGACACTCAAAGAAGGATTCGGCCAATTTGCATGCCCTACAGAGACTGTAAAATATAAGAACTAATGACAAGAAAACCACCAAGAAATAAACAGATGAAAGATAATAGTTGCTCTAATGAATGCTTGGGCGCCAGGAAGTTAAATGTTTTCTTCCGAGATATCTTGTATTGCTGAAATATGAAAGATAGGTACTAATTGAAATATTAAATTTTAACCACAACTTTAATAATTACCAAACTTAGGTACAGACTATTTTAAATGCTTATATACTAAACCACCACCTCTTATGTACAATTAACTTAACTATATTTACAGTAAAATCCCTGAATATAATTATAAAACAATTTGCCCCTGATATACCCCTTAATTTCAAATCGTGACAAAAGTCATACCCAATAATAATGTATAAATAATAAATATAATTATATACTACTCACTAATAGTTTAGTTTTCGTTCAAGAATTGTTTAGGTGTTTAAGTGAAAACTCTCTGGATATGTGTGCACACGATAACCTAACAAAGAGAAATTCAAGGGAGAATTATAACCTCATCCCTTGGTAGACAATAAATAATTAAATTAAGTTACAGTAATTAATGTTTTAAGAAAATTGAAGGTATTTATTATTAAGAATATATATATTTAAATTAAAAGTGGAACCAAAAGTTAAAACCTTGAAGAGGATGTAGCAAAAGTTATTTAAAATAATTGAGTGAGAACCAAAAATAAAAGTAAGTTCTTCCTGCCGGTTTCCGTAGGTTTCCCTTGAAGATGATCCGGTGGAGAACTAGACTCAGGTGGTAAAAGGTACACCAAACCTGGATTCCCTGTATCAGGTACTCTTAGACAAATAAGTCAACTTAAAATTCTTCTTAAATTTCCCATAAATGAACTTGGAACTTCTTCCCCTTGTCCTTATTAAGTACAACCCAAAAACTAAAAAAGATTTCTTCCCCTGACTTGCAACTGGATTCTGGGAGTAGGCTAAAAGGAACAATCGTGTTACTTCATGTTCTTTGTACATACAAAAGGTAAGGAAAAACACAAGGGTTATCAACCTTGAAAGGCGATACAAGAAATGTCAACAAGTGACCTTAAGTTGAAATAAAAACCTTAATGGTTTTCGGTAAATAGTGACCTTCGAATGGTGTGACAATGTTTTTATAATGTATGGATATATTAAATAGATAATTTTAACGGAAAGCATGATCTTTATATATTATAGAATAGGAAAAAAAAAGAAATATTAACCGGTTTAAACGGTATGAAATTGAAATAAATAATTGTTTCTTTCACTCTTGAAAGGAAATAAAAATTTGAGATATTGAATCTAATACTTATAATTTATTTAGGTATAAAACATTTTCTTTAATGAAATAAGGTGAAATATGACATGTATAAAATATATGAAATACCTATCAAAGAAGAAATTAAAAATAGATCTGAATTTTACTAACAATGGCGGAGGATATGAAGGATTTTTCCTTATAATTTATTTGTAATTTTATCTTACCGGCTAGGGTGACCCAACTGAAAATATCCTCGTACAAACAACAAAATAACTCAACTGATTTCTTCTAAAACAAACAGCTCTTGACAATAAAATAAACTTAAACTCAATTCGGGAAAAAAAATGGCACTTCCCAGCCGCAATTACTCTGATCGAAACGATCCTTCTTCGATCACATCCAGTTGACAAGTGCCCTGTGAAGGTTCTACACGTCGTCGAGTGGATGTACTTTCAGAATCTTACCACTGGTGGCGCGGTTTAATGCCAACCTTAGAAAATAAGATTTACTGGGAGTTATTTAAATATTTAGTTTAAGAATATTTCAATATGAATTTAATTTAGAATTAAATTAAAAGATTCCAGTCACAACAAAAAGGTAAAAGATTATTTAAGTAACGGACTCGTTACACTCGGAAGCCATCGAAGACCGGTGAGTTTAATATTAATTTTGATAATAGTATTAATCTTAGCTCTAAGTTTAATTGTACTAACCGCGGAAATCTTTCCGAACATATATATATATATATATATATATATATATATATATATATATATATATATATATATATATATATATATATATATATATCGATCGAGAAAAGGAGTACGACCGTCAATCCAATATAAATTAAGGAACACTCGAAGAGTGGTGGGTTTTTCGCTCAAAGTGGAGAAATAAAAGACAAAGAAGGTGGCTACTTCATCTATTTATTAAAGACGTTTCGCTTCCTAATCAGAAAGCATCTTCAGTTCATCTAAAAAGAACAATATGAAAAACCAAAGATCCATTGAAAAGTTAATATAAGTGTGGTACCTTAAACAGATATGTAGCAGTCAAAGATATTAAATGTGTAAAGAAGCTTATGATAATGGACATTATAATATTATGTTGTATAGACAATTAATTGGAACTGAATACAGTTTACAAATTAACTCAACTTAGCACAGCAAAAGCACATGTGGTAATGGTACATGTATACAAAAAATATGTGAAAAATCATTAATTTATAGAGAACCAAAAAGATCATAAGATGCACTTCCAACAGTATAATATTAGTTAAATTTGATTTTAACTTTAGGTAACATTATTAAAATTGAATTATAGAAATATTTAATATATATATATATATATATATATATATATATATATATATATATAATATGAAAATTACTGAGTTCTCGGGAAGAACCGCGTTGAGAATTTAAAACTCGACATTTCGGCACCCATTTTGGAGCCATTATCAAGAGTGATACGGTTCGGTTCGAGTTCGGGGTCTCAATCTGCCTACTCCCCTCACTCGAGACGCGCCAGTATCGTGTTCTATATTGCAAGAACTGTCTCTCGGCACTGAGGTCTCAATCTGCCTACTCCTCAGTGTCGAGTGACAACCGGTCTTACCCTGTGTGGCTGCTTTTATACTCGCTGTATGCGCGGGAACGGTATGCGCTGACGTGGTCTGAACTGACATGGCCTGAGTGATGTGGGCGGGAGGTCGCTGAAGCAGGGGTCGCCATGTTGCCGGCAATCGTTTCGCGTCATCGCGCGTGTTCAAGCTGTTAGGCCGTTTTTCGATTTCGATAGCTTTACGAATGATTCTCGCTTTTAATGAGCGGATGGGAGCGATGGTTTTTGCTTTTTCGAAATCTATTTTGTGGCCTGTCTGAATATGATGTTGGGCTAGGGCTGAAGTGGTATCGAAATGTTTGACTGATAGAGAATGTTCGTAAATACGGTTATGGTTCGTCGGTTTGTCTGTCCTACGTATGTACGTGGGCAACTGGAACAAGGTATCTCGTAGACACCATGGTCTTCATTGGGGATATATATACAGGGTGGTCCTAAAGTAATTGTACAAACAGAAACCATAGATTCTGCACTTTAAAATAATACGATTTAAGCCAACTTGCTTTAATAAAATGTTGATATTAAGAAAGATACAGGGTGTTAAAGTGGAAATTTAAAATTCTATTTTTCGCTATAACTTTTACGTTCGTAAATATTTTTGGACAAAAATTTATAATTGGACGCTTTTAAGTAGGATAAATTATAATTTTATACATAAATTAATGTTACTGATAGATGGCGCCACATATGCCACAGGTGTGGCATAGATTTGCGCTTAACTTTTTTGCTCTTAAAGTTACCTCTATTTGTGTTAAAAAATATTAAACATACATTATTTTTACAAAGAAAAGGTATACTTGTTAGTAACCTCAAAATTTAACCGTTTTCGAGATAATCGCATTTTATAAGTCAGCTGCCTCATAATTCTTAGTTGTGATATTTGTGCGGTAAAGCACTCAATACCTGTAGATAAGCATAATTCATAGTTTATTCTTATTAAAACAACTCAAAGATGATAATGTAACATTACAAAATTTTTGTTATGGCTGCTAAATGTCTTATTGGAGAAAATATTCTTCATCTTCTTCTTTAGGTGCCGTGTCCGTATTCAGACGCTGGCCGTCATCATGTATACAATTTCCCTTTTCTATCGCTTCTTAAATTTCTATACCTACTGGCGTTGTATTACTTTTTCCCTATTGTAAAATGCTGAAAAACCAAAATATATGGTTTATGTAAGATGGTACACCACCACATTCTAGAGAGAGGGCGTTGAGAACATAGTTAAATATACCTTTTCTGAACGTTGGATTGGACGTGGCAGTCATATTCCTTGGTAATGTGGTGAGATTTTGATATAATTATTTAATTTATAAAAAAACCCAAAATAATACTTATTATTCATTACGTAAATTGTTGTTTACCCATTTTTATTATGACAAATGGAAACTAAAGCACAGGTATGAAATAACACACGTGTCTTGTTTCATAATACTTTTGCTACAAATCTTACCTTAAAGACTCAGCATTTTTACAAAAACATCATCGTTGGCCTAATAACCGATATTGTTATAAATATAGTAAACAAACAGGCAATTTAGTTCAGCATAATATTAGTTCGTTAGTTCATAATATTATCATCATTATCATAATAGTCCATTTGTTCGATATGTAATTATAGTTACTCGTAAGCTTATATGAGTGTATATAAGTAACCAATGAATGAGATACATCACAGTTTAATACATTATTTAACCTTTGCGACATAATATACTATAAGATTTGGATATAGATTCGTCCATTATACATTATAGCCACCACGTAGCCCAGAATTTAATCCGCTTGATTTTGGTGTATGGGGCGTATTAAAACAACGTGTCTATAAGAATGCCATAAACATTTGCAACCAAATATGGGAAGAAATAAATACTGCAACAGTTTCTTTAGAACCAATGATGCTATTTAATATGAGATGATTTTTATGGAATATATTGACAAATGAATTAATGAAAATGGTAGACATATCGAACACTTACTTTAACAAAAAGTTTAGTAATTTAGTTTAACTATTTCTTAATTTGGTTTGTAAACAAAATGTTTTGATTACGACTTTAATTTAACATAAAATATAAAATGTTTGATGTAAAATCCTATTATTCTGTTTTTTGTCATATCCTATTATTAATTATCCTGCTGATATATTTATTTTATTTATTATTTCGTTAACTATTAACTTTAGTTATTGGTATTTTATACCAAAATTTAGATTTATTAATGTTTTTGTCTATTTTTCCTTCGTGTCCTGGGGTAATTGCCTTAACTCAGAAATATGCAGCTGATTTGTAAAATGCGATTATCTCGAAAACTATTGAGTTTAAAAGTTATTAACAGGTATACCTTTTTTTTGTTGAAATAATGTATCTTTAATATTTTGTATCACAAATACAGTTCACTCAAAGAGCAAAAAAGTTAAGTGCAAATTTATACCACATATGTGGCATATGTGGCGCCCTCTATCCGCTAGATCAAAGTGTGCATCAAATTATAATTTCTTATATTTAAAAGTACCCAGTTGTAAATTTTTATGCATAAATGTTTACAAACATGAAAGTTATAGCCAAAAATAAAATTTTTAATTTGCACTTTAACACCCTGTATCTTTCTTAATATCAACATTTTATAAAAGCAATTTAGCTTAAATCGTAATATTTTAAAGTGTAGAATCTGCTGTTTCTTTTTGTACAATTACTTAAGGACCACCCTGTATATATATATATATATATATATATATATATATATATATATATATATATATATATATATATATATATATATATATATATATATATATATATATAATGAAGTTACCACTCTTAACACATTATGAGCGGGTCGGGTACTAGTACCCGCTTTGGCGGATTGCCACTTATAAGCGGGGCAGGTACAAATACCCGCTCCGCTCATTGCCGCTTAAAAGCGGGATAGGTATTAGTACCCGTTTAAAATCATCACTTTTAAGTGACACAAAAGTAAAAATAATGTTTTATATAATGTACGGACACAGTATATTGGTGTATTATTATTAGGAACGCGTTAGACATAACATCCGAAGTATTCATAATAAAATTTGTTTGTCTTTCAAATTTCCTTCATATTATGTTTGTGTTTCATTTCGTTTATTATAATACTTTATTACTCCTATGGCAGTACAACGTGTTCTTAGACGAGTTACAACAAATTTATTATAATGCTTTTTTGATGGAACTAATTGATGAACAATTTGGTCGTCTCTTTTTATTTACTTTTTATACACAAAGGTCATATAGTCTTCTTCTTCTTTAAGTGCCATCCTCGTTCCGAAGGTTGGCGATCATCAGGGCTATACGTATTTTAGAAACTGCTGACCGAAACAATTCGTTGTTGCTACAGCTATACCATTCCCGTAGATTGTTTATCCAGGAGTTTCGTCTTCTTCCTACGGACCTTTTTACTGCTATTTTCCCTTGCATAATTATTCGAAGCAGTTCATATCTTTCGCCTCTTGTAATGTGTCCCAAGTATTGCAGTTTTCGTTTTTTGATCGTAAATATGACTTCCTTTTCTTTATTCATTCTTCCCAAGACCTCGACATTTGTGACTCTCTCGGTCCATGATAT
The DNA here is from genome assembly GCF_040954645.1 of Diabrotica undecimpunctata. Classification (NCBI taxonomy): domain Eukaryota; kingdom Metazoa; phylum Arthropoda; class Insecta; order Coleoptera; family Chrysomelidae; genus Diabrotica; species Diabrotica undecimpunctata. The sequence goes on along the minus strand of NC_092810.1, from coordinate 81,418,584 downwards.
TCTCAGGATTCTGCGATACATCCACAGTTCAAATACCTCTAATTTTTTGGTATCAATCTTTTTCAACGTCCATGATTCCATTCCGTAGAACAGCACAGAAAGTACGTACCATCTCATCAGGCTAAGTTTCATTTCAAGGCTCAAATCTCTTCCGCAGAACACTCTCTTCATTTTAGTGAATATGGATCTGGCTTTTTCTATTCTTATTTTGATTTCTGCTGAGCTATCGTTGTCTTCATTTATAAAAGTGCCCAAATATTTGTATTTGCTAACTCAATCGATAATTTCATTGTGTAAATATAAATTTTGGACATTTTGTGTTTGATTTCGATATTACCATAAATTTAGTTTTCTTTATGTTCAAAGATAGTCCACATTCTTCGCTGCAGTCTGCTATCTTATTCACCAATGTCTGTAGCTCTTCAAGTGTTCCTGCGATCAGAACGGTGTCGTCGGCAAATCTCAGATTGTTTAATCTAACACCATTTATTTTAATACCTACGGATCTCTCAGGAGTGTTCTATTCATTACGTCTTCGGAATGGAGATTAAACAGGGTTGGTGACAGTATACACCCTTGTCTCACACCTCGCTTTATTTCAATTTCTTCAGTGGTATTATTCTCTACTCTCACTACTACTTTCTGATTGTAGTACATATTTGCTATTAGTCGGATGTCTCGTTTATCTAAATTCTTTTCTGTCAGGAGTCTGATTAGGTGATCATGCCGCACTTTATCAAAGGCCTTGTTGTAATCTATGAAACACATGAATACATCTTGATTTATGTCAAGACATCTTTGAGACATAACGTTCAGTGCAAACAACGCCTCTCTTGTTCCAAGTCCATTTCGGAATCCAAACTGGGTATTATTGATGTCCATTTCCAGTTTTCTGTGTACTCTAGAGTGTATAATTTTTAGGAATATTTTCAGTACATGGCTCATCAGACTGATTGTATAGTATTGAGTTCTTCAATATAGTTTTGCCATGTCTTCAACTGTTCTTTTAGTTCTGTTATTATGTTTCCGTTGACATTATACAGGGTATTTGGCTGCTTACGTTTTTGTGTACCTGCAAGTTCTTTCACTTTTTTATGTACATTAAAAATATCATGTTTTGTCTGCAATTGCTCTATTTCTTCACATTTTCTTTTATAAAAATCTTCTTTGGCTATTCTGATTTCTATTTTGATTTCTTTCTGTACTTCCTTTCAATTTTTCATTTCATAAGTTGTTACCTAAGAGCAGATGTGAGAATCAGATTGTTTAGTCTACAATAACAGAGCCCTAGTTATTAAATTTTATTAGTCTAGATAGTCTTGGTTTCAAAGATTTATTTCTTTTACCGGAGCCAAAAAAGAGAAACCAATTCTGCTTGTTTTAGATGGACACTCCACCCATACCAAGAGCTTGGAATAAATTGATCTTGCACGAGATAATGGGGTAATTTTGTTGTGTTTTCCGCCCCATTGTTCTCACCGACTTCAACCACTAGACGTGGCATTTATGAAACCGTTAAGTAAGTACTACGAGGATGAAGTACGTAAATGGTTGAGATGTAATCCTGGAAAAGTCGTTACCTTGTTTCAGATAGCTTCGTTATTTGGGGCCGCTTTTATACAGGCTGCAGCGACGAGCACAGCTATAAATGGTTTTCGAAAAACTGGAATCTGGCCATGTGACATGAATGGTTTTAAAGATGAAGATTTCTTATCTTCTGCAACGACAAACATTGAATTTTCTCTCAATGATACAAGGGAGATGCAAGTCCAGAGTACTACAGCTTTCAAAGATTCTGCCCAGTCACCTCCAGGCCAGCAACATCTAACTTCCATCCATCTAACTTCGTCCCGACCATCCATGATTGTACAAAATATTTTCAGTCAATCGACTTCGGCACAATCTTCCATTTACTCAACTTCTCAACCAGATCTGAATTGTAGTAGTTTTAAAGGTGCTAGTCCCCAAATCATTTTGCCAATTCCCAAAGTATCACAGACAAGTAAAAGGACTACCAGAAAACGTGGAAAAACTGTGATTTTGACATCATCGCCATATAAGGACGAGTTGCGGAATGCTGAAAATCAAAGGCAAGGAAAAGCAGACCAAACCGTAAAAAGAAATCTGCTTAAAAATAAAAAAGGCACTGTTAAACCAGCCAAACAACAAAAAACATCATCTACTATTCAGAAAAAAATGCCAATTCCTACTCCTGCTTCATCTGATAGTGAAGAAGAGGCTGCAGAAGATGAGTGTCTATACTGCCATGACTTCTCTGAAGAAGGGTGGATTCGTTGCCGATCATGCTCCAAATGGGCACATAATTCGTGTGCAGGAGTTGATGAAGATGACGATGATACTACACACTTATGCGCTCTATGCGAAAATAATTAAAGATACATATGTATTTTATTGTTCAATACTTATGAATACAAAAATAAAGATATTTTTTACCTTCTTACTTTAGCTTTTAGGAGGTACCCTGTTCTGCCCCATAGGTGGGGCAAAATGGGGCAAATGACACATGCGTCAAAATATTAGTATACATCAGAAACGTCAAAACTACTATGTCACGCAATATTATTTTTTTACTTATTATTTCATAGAGATTACGCTTACAGCTTGAAACAAATAATTTTTAATACCGTGGATGAAATATGTAAGTTCAAATCTTACGTACCCCATTTTGCCCACCTTTCCCCTACTTACACGGATTTTAGCAATCCACCTACAACTAACCTACAAAGTTGGTAACCCTAATCCTATTATAGGCAATACGGATGTAGAAACTTATTCTAGGCATTTTTTTATTCTTATATTTTTTCAAAAACTTATTAGTTTTTGAGTTACAACTCTCAAACTTTTATGTATCCGGGCGTATACATTGTATTTTCGCCCGCTACGCAACATTGTTGACCATGCTAGATCGCCCGCTCATAATGTGTTAAGCTTCTCAGTCGCTGTCAGTGAAATGCGACAAGCAGTTAGGTACCACGCCGAACGAGAAAAGATAGTGGCCTTGAGGTCAAAATATGTCAGAACAGCAAGGCGTATTTTAAAAAATCTATGTTATGACAGAATAGCCAGCAACAGGTGAAGATTGATTCAACTTCCAGCAGTCCAAGCTTCATAACATTTGGAACTGAGAATAATATAGATTCTATGAATCTATTTTATTATAAAATTTTATTAAACTATTTGAGCAGAAACAATTATTTTAAATATGTAAAAGTAACATTGACAAAATAATCAATAAAATGTAAGAGTTTATTTCATGAATTATTATTAAACATTTATTTACGGGGTGTTCAAAATTTGTAGTTTGTGAACACCCTGTATATTAATGAATTATTAAATTAAAGAAATTTTCTCTTTCGAATGATATACGGCTGTCCTGTAACTAGGACTGATAGTTTTGCCGTAATTTAAAATTTTGTTAAACGGAAATCGATTTTAAATACTTATTTATAATTGTTATTTTCGATTTTTAAACCCATCATATTGACATATTGTTATAAACGAAACCAGTGTAGTTGTAAATAAATTAAAATTTTTATGACTTTGGATTTGTATTCGTTGGGAATAGGATAATTAGTATTAAAATATAATGAAAAGAAAATAAAAAAAAAATGTTGAAAATCTGATGTTTTTTAGATTTCCTACGATTCATCAAGTGAAAGGCAACTGCGCAGAGGTTACAGTTTTCAAAAATGACGTGGATATTAACGTTATGTTTAATTTTTTGTATTATTATAAGTATTAAAATAAGTATAATATTTAAATAAAAATAAACCTGTAAAATATATTTATTTCTTTGAAGTCATACTAATAGATGTACCTATAACTTCTTACGTGCTTACGAGCACACACTCTTTTTTTGAAAATAATTAAATACATAACGAAACAGAAAGAATTTTAATAAAACAAATAATGTAAAATAATACAAAATGAATAATGAACATAAATAATACAAAATAATCGAAAACTTGCTATAAGTACAGGGTGTTCCATAAGAAAAAATATAATTTTGAAACGCTGCGCTTTATTGTGATACCCTGTATATTTCACCCTGTATATTTCAGAATAATTTTAAAATGTAGCCTTTATCAACCTACATACTATACATTTAAAATGTTTTCAAAATCTTTTACCGTTTCGCTGTAATCTTCCGTCTCGTTAGTGGTGACTCACCCTGTATATATATATATATATATATATATATATACAGAGTGGCCCAAAAGTCTGGAAACAGCCAATTATCTTGTAAATTGTTAGTCATAATTGTACAAAATTTGGGGAACACCTATTTTGGGACATGACAAGATCGTTCTTACCTTGTTTAGGCCTGGGCCTCTTCAAGGAATGGGGTACTCCATTCAAGGTACTTTTTTTTTTCTTGGAGTAGTGGGGGGGGGGGGTGTGGTAAACGGCAATCACGTGAAATTGTTGTAGAGAAGTAGTGGACTACTAAGAAGCAGGGGGGAAGCTGAAAGGGGCTATTGTGTGGGCGATCTGAGAAGATCTAGAAACGCACAAGAGGCAGTGGGAACTGCCTACCATGCCAGTTTGGGTACTTCAAGGGTTACCAGCCAAGTTTTAAGAACGGCTCTTTATCAGCGTTGTTGGCGCGCAGTCTTTACCTGCGATATTGGATGGGGAATGATTTTAAAATGTCGAAATACTCATCAGGAAGTTTGTGTCCAGTGTTGTGAAGAAGTTTAGCTGGAGGAAATGGAACTTTTCTAAAGGGAAGCCTGGTGAGTATTTGCCATCTATGATTGCAAGGTGTCTTCAATGTTCGTTTGGCTCTGTTGTTCCAGCCAGCTATGGTTCTTAGGACATACTTCCTGCTGAGGGTTAGGATTCTGCCCTTTATTGGTGTTATATTGGCTAATGTGTGTATGTGGGCTGATGGGTACGACCAATCCTTCCTCATGCAGTATCTTAAGATACGACGTTCGGTGGCCATGATGGCATTGAGTTTGTGTGTCTTGAGGGAGATATGGATGCATGCCTTTATTCGACTATCGGTCTGACGAAAGTTTTATATGTATGCAACAAAGTTTTGGAAGAGATTAAACCTCTGCCTCATCCTATCTAAGGTTTCCTGAACGTCAGCCTTCCAGTTGAGAGTCCTTGTAAAACGAACTCCCAAGTAGAGAACCGAGGTTTTGAAGATGAGGTCTTCTCCTAAAAGTGATATTCGGCCCCGGACATCGCGACAATAAGGAGATTTAAAAAGTATGGCTTTGGTTTTGGAGGGATTTATGGTCACTCTCCATTTGTTGCACCATTTTATTACTCTGTCGAGATAGTGTTGCGACCGTTCGAATACAGACCGTTGCTGTCCACGCTCCCTGTGAGAGCCCGAGGTAAGGATGGCCGTATCATCAGCGAATAGGAGGAGAGACTCTGATCCTTGCTGTGGGCTAGAAATGTCACTATTGTAAACTGTGTATAGAATTGGAGCAAGTATTGAGCCCTGGGTACTCCAGCTTGTGGAGTGAAAGGAGTGGATAGGTGGTCAGCTATTTTGATCCTGATCGTCCGATGAGAGAGATAGGACTTTATTAATTTAACGAAAGGTGTGGGCAATCCAGCAAGGTGGAGTTTTTCAATCAGGCCTGTGTGCCAGACCTGATCGAATACCTTCTGGACGTCTAGGAATATGCCTATAACGTGTTTCCTTTCGTTGATTGATTGTGAAATTAAGGTTGTTGCTTCTACCAATGCATTTTGTGTGGAATGACCAGCCCTGAATCCGAATTGGTAATCTGGAATTTGGAAGTGAGCATCTAGGAATTCTACGAGTCTCTCCTTGAGGATCCTCTCGTAGACTTTACCTAGGGTGCTCAGAAGTGAAATGGGTCTGTACGATTCAAGGTTGGTGAGGGTTTTCCCTTTTTTTGGGATCATGACTGTACTGCCTACGTTCCAAGGAATAGGAAAGTAGATCAGTGATAGAGATGCATTGATAATATTGGTGAGCAACGGAATTATATTCTGTGGAAGATTTTGAGGCATCTTCTGTGGATGCCATCTGGGCCAGGAGATGTGTTTTTCCCAATGTTACACATCTGTCTGACGGTGTCCTCAGTCACAGGGGCCATCATCGGATGAAGATGTGGCCCGTCATGTGCCTGAGGGTAGTAGAATATATCTTCCACTTTCCGTTCGGCTTCTCTTTTGGATCTTTCGCTAAAATTGGGGTTGTTTGGGGAGATGAGGGTGACCTGTAATGTATTTTTGAAAGCTTCGGCCTTGTCTTTTGGATTGTTGAGAATGACGTTGTTTACTATGAGATGAGATCGTGGCTGACTTTTTTGTTTCGTTAGGACTTTTTTGTGGAAGAAAGTTGAAGTCAGTTTTGACTAGAAGTGGAAGATGATCGGAGGTTATCGAATCACCGATGAAACATTCATCATCGATCCTATCAAGCAGGCTATCCGTGCATAAGATATGATCAACGATGGACCATATTCCATGGTAATTGAAAAACGTAGCATCATTATTGGCGATTCTAGAAATGGGCAGCTCTAGAAGAAGGTCTGAGAGCTGTATGCCTGGAATATTAGTTTGAATATCACCAAATTGAGTATGCCTGCTATTTAGATCGCCCATTAATACCGCCTTGTCGAGTGTGGAAAAGTACTCAACAAGAGGTAAGGAGAGGGATATATTTGGATGCTTGTAGTGGGATATTATCGTAATTTTGATGTTGTTTGTTAGGTGTAGGTCAACTGCCAGGTAATCGTCGTCACGGAGCTGGTCTAGGATGTGGGAAGGAGGTGTATGTGCTGAGGAAGATATGGTGTGGTGAATCAAAAGACCATTGCCATGACTGACCTGGCTTTTGTTCAGGTGGAATGAGGTGTAACCTGTGAAATTTGGTGGTGCCTTCAGGCGGGTATCGGTAAGGGATATGACTTGTATTTGGTGGGTGAAAAGGAGTTTATTCAGTTAGTGAGGAATACGGCCTGAGCCTCAACTTCAAGAAGACAAAGTGGATGCTGATAAGCAGGAAGCTACAGCCTGCTCGACAGTTACGGATAAGTAACATGCTAATTGACCATGTAGAATCTTATGTGTACCTTGGCACCAACGTAAATGCAAAATGGGAACAGGCCACAGAAATTAAGGCGAGAATAGAACGAGCTAGAGCAGCATTTAGCAATATGAAAAAGCTCCTCATAAGCAGGGATTTGTCTCTTCCCCTAAAACTACGTCTAGTTAAATGCTACATTTTTCCGATCTTACTGTATGGTGTGGAGGCCTGGACGCTGACGGAGACGCTCACGAGAAAACTAGAAGCATTCGAAATGTGGGTGTACCGACGCATTCTTCGTATATCCTGGACCGAACATGTCACCAACACAGAGGTAATCCAAAGAATCGGAAAGGAGAAAGAAATCGTGAATACAATTAAACAAAGAAAGCTTGAATATCTAGGCCACATATTGAGACACGATAAGTACCGTCTACTGCAATTGATTGTCCAGGGAAAAATAGACAGTAAGCGAGGACCAGGCAGGAGAAGACACTCGTGGCTCCAAAATCTGAGGAAGTGGTTCGGGCTCACATCGGTCGAACTATTCAGAAGCGCCGCAAATAAGATCAGAATTGCCATGTTAATAGCCAACGTTCGCAACGGACAGGGCACTTGAAGAAGAAGAAGAAAAGGATGTGTTTTATTAGTGCTCTTTTACGACCGATTCCCGCACAGTTGACTGTACCTATTACACAGTTGAATGTGACGGCTTACTGGAGGGGGACGAAGGTCATTTCGACCTTGTTGTTCCTAGCAGTGGGCACTATAGAGTGCCCAAACATCTGAGCGGAATCCTCCGCTCAGCTATCAGAGGTTTTGCCCCTTGGTGCGAGGAAGGTGTCTCCTGCCTTTTGGGGCATCTTAGTGACCATGCTGGATGAGTACCTTTGCAGTTAGGGCATTTTGGGTTTTTGAAGTTATACTTCTATACGCGCGCTCCACGTTGGAAATTTGTATGGGAGTGAATCTGTGAAATCATTACATATGTAAGATAATGAGTAAGAGAGAGACAGAAGATATATTTTCTCTCTCTTCTTCTGTCGAATATAAAAATGTTCCTTTTGTATACATATTTAATATTATATATATATATATATATATATATATATATATATATATATATATATATATATATATTGTCATACTTTTTCTTTCCCAACCAAAGAAAAATAAATAAAAATATCCATCGGAATAAAATTTTAAGATATCATTATAAACAAAAATGTATATAGTAATTTAAGATAAGATTTAGTGTAGATAAGAATAGAAATTTGTTTGGCAAACGACCTTTTTCCGTTTCAAACAAAATTATCAAAAAATCTTTGTTTAGAATTAGAAGACATTTTACCTGTAAGTTAATCTTTTCATTGTTTGTATAGTCGAGTATTAAATGACCATATTCTAATCTTTTGAAATATGTATAAATGATGTATTGAAAAAACCAATTTTAAAGTAAGCTATTTAGTTTTCTCTGACCATTTTTAAATACTTATGCATATTGCATTTTAATTTGTATTGTATTATTATATTGAATTATATTGCAGTGTATTGTATTTTTATATTAATAACAAAATAAACAATGAATTTTACTGCAGAGTATGTGTAAAAAAAAAATTTGCTTTCAACTCCTTTCATACATATATGAAAATAAAAATATACATTTTCATCAAAATATTGATTCAATCCTTCATTTACTATACTTCTATTACAGGTCAAATGTTGTTTATTAATTGTTAGTAAGTTGTTATTAATTCTGTTTCTCTTTCTGTTATGTCTTACCTATAGCATTACATATGTAGTGATTGTGCAGATTGACTCCCAAATAAATTTGTAACGGCGAATGCGTGTATAGAAGTGTAACTTTTACCGGCAGTCCCACTGGACTGCCACACCGGTTTTTTTATTTGTGGGCATTCTGCGCTCTTGTGCTCGCCACTACCGCAATTAGGGCAAGTCGTCTGCCTTTTCTGGCACTCGGATATTTCGTGTCCGCTTTGACAGCATCTGCTGCAGTATTTTGCGGACGGGCGAATGATATCGGGGTTGTGAGGAGCCTCACATGGTCTGATTAAGCCATCTATGCAGATGCCATTAATCAAGGCGTCCGTGTAGTACTCCTCGGTATCGATGAACATTCGGACTAGCCTGGTGGGTTTATTGAATCGTTTTGAGATAATTCTGTGGAGCGATTTAAATGGAAAGTCCATCTCACTCAGGCTGATGGGTAGTTCCTCGGTGGAGATGGCCGGGTCTACGTCAGTGATGACGAGGTGGAATGGCGACTGTTTCTCTTGTGAGGGTTTGGTGGAACGTTGGCGTGAGTTTTTAGGCTCGATTGTGATAGAAGGTTCGCCAGTCTTGTTTTGGAGTGTCTTTGACATATCTCTAACGTTTAACGTCTTTGACGTTTCAAGATATGCCAGACGGTCTTTTGGAACAAACTTGAGATTGATCACTACACCCTTGAACAATTCTTGGGTGTTGACTAGTTGGAATAGCTTACGCTGAGTGTCGTAAGCGTTTGGGATGTTAAGGACCTTGTAGGTGAAACGTTGCGGCTGTTTCACCTGGTCCTCAGTACTGGCGGTTGTTTGTGAGGCACTTGGTGCCTCGATGGTTTTTTTAGTTGGAAGATTGGCATGAGAGGTAGAAGGTACCTCATCACTGGAGACGACTGTGACCTTTTTTTGGGTTTGGCGGCGGCTGAAGTGGTAGCCGGAGTAGGTGGCATAGTGGCGGAAGTTTTGCTAGCCTTGGCGGCTAGATTGGAGGCAGATTTAGTTTTCCTAGTTCTCTTCGACCTGGAGCGAGTCCGGAGTCTAGGAGTAGGAGGAGTGGCTGGTTGGTCGCTAGCGTCTAAGTCTGAGTTTTCTTCAGCGATGGTAGAAAGAGGAGGGAAGTTCTCATAGTTGCTATCGGAGTCGTTTTCGTCCTCCGTAGCTGGGTAATTTGGATTTAGTAGTGGGTTGACAGTATTTAGATCCTTGATGATCTTGGAGGCTGCATCAGGATACCTGATGAAGGCCTCCTCGATGAGGGAAGTCAATCTAGTGATGAAATCACTAGATGGGGTCTAAAGATGGCATGCTACTCCTTGGAGCGGATATCACTGAGGCGATGGTATCTCCACCTCAGGTGTCGGGTGTCTCCTTGGGCCAGGGCCCGTTTTTGGGAAGGAGTTTAGTGAAGAGCGGATTTTTTGTGGGCGTTTCTTATTAGTCGACGGCGGACTCACCGTCAACAACGAGAGAACCTCGTTAGAAATAAAGTCCTGTTCTTCGTAAGAAACGCTTCAGTGTTCGCTAGGCACTTACGAACCCGTCGCGAGATAACTAGCTACGCCTCCGAGGGACGTCCAAATAAGCGGTTTCACCGCTTTAAAGGGACCACTACCCACGAAGGCGCACCGTGACGTATTCCCGTAAACGTTACCTCTGTGTCGCAGCCCTCCTAGTGTCAGAGTGGTTTCACTATATTTATTATTGTTGTTTTTCTATTACAATTCTTTCTGTTTACTGGTTTCGATTCTCTGTGTTTACTATTCTGGTTTCCACTGTTTACTATTTTGTGGAATTCGTTGTTTATCGTCACATTCACACTGTGCGAGCCGGTATGCGTACAGTGACCCTTTCGCTGTGAATGTCTCGAGCAGAATCCCATTTTGGGATACGGAAATACCGTATTTGATATTTGCAATGTTGCCAGATTTGCCGTTTCTCTTATATTATTAGTAACTTTGGTTTTTCAAATTTATCACCCTGTATATTCAGTCATTATTGAAATCTTCTATGCAATACGAGTTCAACTATATGTAAAACTTATGATTTTATGTAGTCTGGAACAGAAGTATGGCAACGCCTAATTGTCTCAATAAATTGTTAAATGCTATTTTCAACTGCATTAAAATGTAACAATTGATAGATTACAACATTTTTTAACTTAATAGTTACTTTATCAAGTGTTCAAAATGTGCTCCATTTGTGAGTTGACAGTATCCTAATCGATGGTAGAATGCGTCTATAATATACCACATTTCTCCATGATTGTCTAGAAATTATTCGAGATTCATCGATAATTCGTTGCTTTAGCTCTGCAAGACTTGCTGGTTTAGTTTTGTAAACTGAATTTTTCAAGTATCCCCAATAAAAATAATCTTTAGGATTGAAATCAGGTGAACGTGGACGCCATTCAATTATACCTCTATAATAATGTTTTATATTCTTATAATGTTTATGGGATTGCTTCCATCAAGAGTTCTATATAGTGAAACTCTAGGGGTAGTTTACCCCCTGCATGGGGTTGATTAACACGAACTCACTGGATACTCATAATTACTTTATTGGTTCTCTAAGTACAATAAGAGGGAGTATCCAGTGGACGGATGACAACACTAGTTCGACTGTTCCATCTTAATTCTTAATAACTAATGATCTAGTCCCGTTATTTTCCAGCTCTTTAACTCACGTGCGTTTGTTTATATAAAAATGTTTTACTAATATAATTGTACATATTATTTAAAAAGCTTTTGATTACATTGCAAATTTCACTAGGTCAGCGCGCGTTCTAGTTACACCGATATTTTCAATGTCATAAACAAACAATCGCATTTAGCAATAAGCAATGAATAAACCGTATTCATTTTACAAATTCCCAATTGTCAATAGAAGCACCTGAAAGCCAAACAGGGTCGTACTGATGTGTATCATATGATTTTTAAAAATATTTACTTTTGAAACTGTGAATGTAAGAAATTCTTGAAATTTAATCATTATATCACAATTAAAGTAAACTCTAAAAAATAACACGACCAGGAAATAACTTAACAATAACTATAACATAAATATAAGCGTATTGTGTTTTGTATAACACAATATATTAACTTAAAAATCAACACGATACAATTTGAATTTAAAATGCTGGCAAGTTTGGATCTGTAAAATGAGAATCTGTCTGGCTTAAGGTAATAAATTATATTTAATAGCCTCTTGACGAATGAGACGGCGAATATCAACACGTGCTCATGTTTACAGATGGGAATTTGCTAAACGAATTTAGAATAATATTATCGAAAGGATTTTAAATTTTAAACTGAATTAGGTTACTTAGATCAGATTTACATACATAAACTGTTTTTACTCTTCCTTTCCGAAAGAAGAAAATTTTTCGTGTCATCATCAACTGATTACTGTACATACATACATTATTTACATTCAAAATACATACAAAAATGTTCAATATCAATATAATTGTTCCCGTTTTTACGTAATACTAATTCACCGTGTTTCTGGACTGTAAGCGTATAGCCTATTTTTATGCACCTTCTTGATCTTACCGTTATCTATCTAAATTTTACAGTTAACGTTATTTACCTCTGTTATTATAAAAGGACCTACATAAAGACTATCAAAATTACAATTCTCTTCTCTTTTGACCAGGACTAGGTCTCCTATTTCGAAGTGTTGTGTCGTCGCTTTTGACTTATTTCTTTCCTGTCGCTCCTTATTGCCTTCATTACTTCTAGGGCATGGACATATATTGTCTATGTACACTATGTCCCATGGTTTTGAAGAAGAATCCGATATCACGAATTCCTCGACATGTAGTCTTTTCGGTTTGTTAATTTAACATTTATGAAATTGTTTAATGTATTTTCTTACGTCTTTTTCCATGTTTCTCCTTTGAATATTGCCTTTAGTTTCTTTATTAGCCTATTATTTCCTACATGACCAACATACATCGGCTGGTTATGATATTCCTCCATTATCCTACGTTTTTCTTTGTCGTCCTCTGTTGTTTCTGGTACTTCGCATATGTATATTTCCATAGTTTTCAATAATTTCTTACTTTCTTTTATAAATTCATCAATTGTACACCATTTAAAAATAATATCATTTACGTATATCTTTACTTTACGTACTGCATTCTCTACCGCCAGCCAATCAAGCTCTACTAACATTTGACTTAAATCAAAGTGATTGAATCCTGTGGTCATGCTCTTGCTGCACTTGATTTTGTTTTTGGTCCGAATGCTCAGTCTTGGTGAGATTCGGTCTACTCCAAAAGACAAAATTGGTAGTCTATGCGCCTCTAAATTATTTAGTATCCTTCTTACTGGTTTCTTGTGGACTTCCGGCTGTAATGTAGGTTTACTTTCTGTATCCTTGTGTCTTGTTTCTTCCATTTTTTTTTTCTTGATTGAACTCGGGTTATAGCTAGTACATGCGTGTTATCTATGTATAAGTCCTTTATTTGATGCAATGTTATTCTCGAAAAAATGTCTGCGTAATTATTTTTCCCTGTTATATATTCTATTTCAAAGTTGTATCTAGTCTGATCCTCGTAAGTTTTGAGGTAGGTTCCTTCATTGAAAATAGGTGTGTTAAGGGTTTATGATCCGTTTTTACCAAAAATGTTGGTGCTCCATATAAATAACATTTGAAATGGTTAATTCCCCAATGAATGGCCAGTAATTCCTTGATGATTATAGGTTTATTACATTCTCCTTTACTAAAACTTCTTGATGCGTATGCTATCGGTAGGTCTATTCCGTTATAGTTTTGACTTAAAATCTGAACAACTCTCGTTGGATGCGTCTGTTGTCAAAATGAATTGTTTACTGAAATCCGGATATTTTAAGATTGGTGGTTTCATCAGAGATGATTTGACCTTATTGAATGATTCTTCACATTCCTTAGACCAAAAAAATTCTACTCCTTTACTCGATAATCTGTTTAGTGGTATGCATATTTCAGCAAAATTTTGAATAAAACTTCTATAGTAGTTACAAAATGCTACGAATCTTTTTGTCTCTTCTGCTGTCTTAGGTGTCGGATATTGTTCAATCGTTGCATATGTTGCTTTATCTGGTAATACTCCTTCCTGAGAAAGATCATGTCCTAAATATGTGACTTCTCTTCTAAAAAATTGACATTTTCCTGGGTTAAGTTTTAGGTTGAACTTTCGACATGTCTCAAATGTCTTTTTTGGCCAATTTAGCTATTACCGTCTTCGGATTGTTGCCTCTCAGTTCTCTCTTCAGTGAAACTGCTATTCTTGGGATTGTATCCTCTGTAGTTATAAGGTTTCTGGCCTTATTGGTTAATCTTGTTTTGATTAATGTTATCGCTGTTTCCTCGTGCCCTATCGCTGTTTTCTCAAGGAGTTTTAATGCATCTAAAAATAACTGCAGTTTACCAGCGCTTATAAAGAGCCATACTTATTTCTTGCTCTGTGTCGCTTGTTTCGTCTTCTAAATCCTTGTCACTTTGTTCCTCTTCTATTTCCTTGTTGATTGGCTGATGTATCGAGCTGGGAACTATTAATTACTCTTGTATTAACTGGTTGAAACCAGCGCAAAACTCTAGCCCTGATTCTGCCAAAATATTTATTACACGTCTCTCTTTGTTTGTCCGTTAATGTCTCCCAATTGTTCCTTATTAAATTGATGAATTTATTGTATAATTCGACTAATTGTGTCGTCACGTCTTCTTTAACTTCTTTAGCTTTAGGTACGTCTTTCTTCACGGCCCTTTTGCTTTGCTTCAATACTTCTTGTGTAATTTTATCAATTATTTTGACGAAATCTTCCCAACAAACCTTGTTGCTATTTTAGTGTTGTTTATTCATGAGAATTTCCATTTGCGTTATTCTTGTACTTTGTAAGGAACACATAAATTCGATAGTCTTACACAGTATGATAAAATTGCCAAAAACATATATAATAATAATAATAGTCTCCAGTTTTTATACCGCTCGCGGCTTTGGGAGTATAGCAGGGTAGTCTGCTATATCTAGGGCCTACGGTATACAAGGAAGGTAACATGGCCAGTGCTACGCTTCAACCGCCTATTATTACCCCTGGTTTTACCCAAGGTACTCATTTTATTTCAGGCTGAGTCGACCGAATCGAACATATATAAAACAATATATAAAATTATACAAATATGATAAAACCTATTGTACTTGTTAAAAATTGTCAATAATAGACTAATAGTAATAAAATTCATAAAAATGTGCAATAAATCGTGCAAGGAAGTATCATAAAAACAGATAATACAGACTTACCCCTTTAAACGTCTGGATTTGCCGTTGATCTTGCTACTATGCCTCGATGGATGTCCCTTTTTAAATTCCTCCTGTGCGCCTTCCATACTGACCATACCAACTTCAATATTAGAACTACCGTGATTATGTATAGCAGTACTTTCAGCTCCATATCTGGTTTGAAATCTTTGTTCTTTATTCTTACTATGTTCTTTGTTCTGCTCCATTTCCATCTGATCTAGGATCGCCATATAATAATGTTGTATATTCTTATAATGTTTATGGGATTGCTTCCATCAAGAGTTCCATATAGTGAAACTCTAGGGGTAGTTTACCTCTCGCATGGGGTTGATTAACTCGAAGTTACCGGATACCCATAATTACTTTATTGGTTCTCTAAGTACAATAAGAAAAAGTACCCAGTTGACGGATGACAACACTAGCTTCGACTTTTCACACTTAATTCTTAATAATTAATGATCTCCTCCCGTTATTTTCCAGCTATTTAACTCACGTGAGGTTGTTTATATAATAATGTTTTACTAATATAATTTGTACACATTATTTAAAAAGCTTTTGATTACATTGCAAATTTCACTAGGTCAGTGCGTGTTCTAGTTACACAGATATTTTCAATGTCATAAACAAACAATCGCATTTAGCAATAAGCAATGAATAATATTATTGAAATGATTTTAAGTAAACTGAATTGTGTTACTTAGATCTGATTTTTGGATGCTTAATTAAATCCCGTTACACCTCGTCTACCAATCCATCGTCCGGGAAATATCTCATCTAAATAACGCCGAACATTTACACCAAAATGAGCTGGAGCCCCATCTTGCTGAAACCATATCTGATTAAAATTGGTCCCAAACAAGTTTCTCAGTGTAGGTACAATTTCATTTCTAAGTAACATTTCGTAACCATCTGACGTTAAATTTCTTTCGATAAAAAATGGCCCAATTAACTGAGTACCTACTATACCTGACCATACATTTAATTTTTGTGGTCTTTGAGTATGATTTTCACGCATCCAGTGTGGATTTACGTCACTCCAGTACCTTAAATTGTGTCGATTTACACTTCCACACAGTGTAAATGTTGATTCATCCGAAAAACATATTCTGTTAACGAAATTTTCATCATTTTCAATTTTATCCATCATTACCTCAGTAAACTCTAATCTATCGAAGTCATCTTCACTTAATTCTTTCAATAAGTTAATTTTGTATGGTTTAAATTTATTCTTACGTAATACACGTAAGACTGGAGAAGGACTTACATCATGTACTTGCGCAACCCTGCGAGAGGATATAGGTGGATCTTCAACAAAACTTTGCATCATATCTAAAGGTTTGTTGTCATTCATAACTCTTTTCGGTATACCTGATCGGTATCTGTCTTTTATTTCTCCAGATTCCTCAAACCGCTTTACAGTTTTTTATACTTCGTCGCCTTATGAATAGGAGAACGGTTTGGAAAAGTATCATTGATCAAGTTGGCTACTTCACAATAAGATCTTTTTCTGTCACCGTATCCTTTCATCATTAGAATAGTAATTCGTTTTTTTTTTTTTTTTCGTTAAGAGCCATTTTCGAGAAGCAATTTATCTTGCAGAACTTTTCGAAACACAACTACTGTCAGTTTTAGTTAATAATGTAAATGGTGAACAAATGTCAAAATCGCAGCATTCTACATTTAAATATTTAAATTTATTAAAATCTACATATTTTGCACTGTTTTATGTATTTAAGACCTTCCAGACTACATACAATCATAAGTGTTACATATGGTTGAAGTTGTATTGAATAGGAGATTCCAATAAAAACTAAATATACAGGGTGATGAATGTAAAAAACCAAAGTCGTTTCCAGACTTTTGGACCACTCTGTATATATATATATATATATATATATATATATATATATATATATATATATACACTCGCGATCATAAAATCCGGGTCATCTTGAAAATTTAAAGTTTCTTAAATATTTTTGCCTCTGGTGCATTAATAACCTTTTTTTTTGGCTAATGTATTTTTTATTTGTCATCAATGTTTGTTTTGAAAGAAAAAAAATGGTGTTTTATTGTTTTTATTGAAAAAACAGAAAACAAATCAAATTGTTGATAAAACAGACATACGAAAAAAAAATGGAAAATACAGAACATGGTAAAAAATTAGTGAAATTTCAATGACCAATATCGTGTATTGCCTCCCCTTGCTCTAATAACCTCTTGCAGACGACGGGGCATACTCTCAATTTTTCTCCGGATTACATGTTGTGGTATGTTATTCCACTCTCTCACTAACAGATCCTTAAGCTCCTGTGCGTTGTTAGGAGAAGGTGTATGGGTTTGAATACGTTTTTTCAAATCGTCCCAGAGATGTTCGATGGGATTCAGGTCCGGAGACCCAGCTGGCCAGGGTACCCTCGTCGTTACAACTTCGTCCAAGTATTACATACTGATCATGGCAACGTGCGCTCGCACGTTGTCCTACATAAAAACGGCGTTTTCTCCAAGCCCTGCCATGTTGGGCATAACATGTTCTTCCGGAATCTCCGTAATGTATCTTCGTGCAGTTAGGGACCCATTTTCGATGAAGGGTAATTCTGTGTGGAAGTCGGAAGATATACCTCCCCAAGCCATGACCGAGCCTCCACCAAATGGCATTCTTGGAGCAATGCAAGCTTGTGAAAATCGTTCACCGGTTCTCCTCCAAACTCTTACACGTCCATCGGATCCAGTTAGGCAGAAACGGGATTTATCTGAAAATAACACTTAGCTACAATCGTTAATTCCCCAATGCGCGTATTGTCGAGCAAAAGCTAGTCGTGCAACTCGAGGCACCCGGCGAAGTGGCGGTCCTCTAGCCATTACCCGAGAAGATAGTCAAGAAGAACGAAGTCTTCTTCTGACTTTTCCAACACTAAAATTGCGATTTCGTACTTCCTCTAGACAATTTTGATGCATAACCGCAGTTGAGGTCCGGTTTCGTAAAGCCTGAAACACAAGGAAATGGTCATCTAGTGCCTTGGTCGTTCTTCTTCGTCCAAAGCCAGGTCGCCTGGTTAGCAAACTTGCCTCCTAGAAGCGTTGAAGCACTCGTTGAACCGTAGAAAGGCTTACGCCAACAGTTCTTGCGACTTGCCGTTGAGTGTGACCGTCTTCCACAAGTGCAACAATTTGTCCCGTTTCAACAACAGTCAAAGGCATTTTTGTCAAAAAATAAACACTAATAATGGCACTAATAACCACTAATGGTGGCAATAATAAACGTTTGTCCGTTGCATTTGAACAGAAAGTCGAAGTACAAACGAGACATTTAAATCAAGCGGAGTTACAGGTAGCGTTCATTTTGGGAAGTGTCCACTTTACCGCGAAATCGGCACTATTGGAATTCTTTGGACACTACAAAGGAAACGTTATTTTTATTTATTATTATTTTTATTTATTTATTTATTTTTAGTTATTATTATTTACGATAAAGCTCGTTAAAAATGAAATATCGGTGATTTTCAAGGTGACCCGGATTTTATGATCGCGAGTGTATATATAATATACTGATTGAACGAGATGAATTCGGAACATACGAAATCAATGTATTTCGGCTCAACTCCGCTCTAGGTGGTTGGCCAACAAAAGGTTGTCAAATAATTATATTATAAAAATCCAATACTTCAGCGGGCTGCTGGTTTCTGAACTCATTCAAGAACAAGTCAAAACTCCACCCAAATAGGTTGCCCAGCCCATCACGTATAAAAATTGAAAGCTACAATTGTCTTTACATTTCAGCAGTGTTGCCAACCGGAGGAAAATGTTCGTTATTTATTTATTTCTGTCACGTTTGATGGGAGAAATCACATGCCATGAAATTCGATCATTAACGAATTCAATATCGACATATTTCAGTTGAGTCGATTTATTTTTACCCGTGCGTCATGATTTAAAGCATACGAAATCAGTCGGAAATTTACTCAACGCAACAGCAAGTGACAGAAAGTGGTTATGACAATCTGTGTGAATAAGGTTAACTTAAAGGAAAATTAAGGGCAAAATAAAATACACTTACCATAAAATTTTCAACTGCAATATAAAGTTAGTTGTGAAAATAACTGTTTGTGTAATATAAATAATTCCAAAATGTAAATACAGGACAAAAAATAGCAAAATAGTCAACAAACTGACAGCCACAAAAGTAAACAAACCAGAAACGTCAAAAATTGTACTTACAATCTGAAAACGTCCAAGCGTCTTTTTTGTACCTATCTCTTTTCGATGTACTGACTGCAGAGCGTTCATAAAAATAACATGTGTCTTTACTTAATAACAGGCGGTAGCTGGTTTATCTTTAGTTTCATGCGTGGAAGACAATGATGCTAGATAAAAAGTATGTGTTTTATCTCGCCAGGTATTAATGACGCACGGGTAAAGATCCGTGGACTCAACTGTATAAGAAGGCACAAAATGGCCTGTTGAAATATAAAAAAGTTTGGTTTTTTTTACAAATATTCATATTATATTAATTTCTAGTTAAGTTGTCTAGCTTAAGTCTAGCTGTTGTTTTTATTATACAAGAATCCTAAATTATATACAAATACGTTAATAAAGTTTTATAGTATACTTTAGTTTTTGACTTAGGCCCGGTCTTTTCACCTCCGAATAAGTATTTATCGGGAGGGTAAACTGATAGATTTGCATGTAATCTGTCAGATAAACTTCCCGATAACTATTTATCCGGAGATGAAAAGATCGGGCCTTAGTAGATTTTAGCTAAACATTCAGTAGATTTCCTAAATAAAATGTGGCAACGCTGTCCGGCCGCACAGTCGAATACTGTTAGTAGCTCCGTGTCACACTCAGCTCAGCCAGTAATCAATGATCCACGGAAGGAGTATGTCGAACAATTTATATGAAACGCGTATTTTTACGCTCCTATCACGTTTTATGCTCGAAAAATTATTTGTAAAATCGATTTACAAATAATTCTTCTTAATAAAATAGGTTTGTAATTGCTTTTTGTCGTAACGGTTTGGAAAATAAAAAATAAATTCGTAAGAAAACAAAATATAAACTCTAAAAGAATCTTAAAACTTACTTAAGTAAATCTTAAAAGAAACAAAATTTAATTTCTAAAAGAAACTTAAAAGATAAAATTCTAAAAACAACTAAAAAAAACTATTTAGGCACAAAATTTAATGGAGTAAAGGTTCAAATAATCCTCCTTGAACATCCGAACAATAGGTGAATCTATCATACAAAGAAGCTCTTGTATTTCTGAGTTGATCAGGCGTAACGTCGGCACAATGTTGGATAATTTTCGCCCTTAACTCCATTAAATTTTCGGCACGTTCAAAATTGTGCCGATAAATCTTTGATTTAAGAAACCCCCAAAAAAAGAAATCATTTGGGGAGAAATCTGCTGATTTTGAAGGCCACTTGATTGTACCGTTTGTCGCAATTAACCGATTTGGAAATGTCCTTTGGAGATATTCGGTAACTGCCCTTGTATTATGACTGGGACATCCGTCATGCTGGTACCAAATATCTCCAATATTCGTATTAGGAAGTTGCTGAATAGCCGGAACGATTTGATTTTGTAGCAGTTCGAGGTATTTAGTGCCGTTCAGGTTGCCCTCAATAAAAAAAGGACCTATTACATAATCGCCCAAAATACCCGTCCAAACATTAAGTTTTTGTGGGTATTGTGTGCGCACAGGAATACTTAGATGTTTATTTTCCCGAGACCAATATCGAACAATGGATGGATTGTGTTTCCTGTGAAGAGAAAATGTCGATTCGTCAGTAAATAAAATGTTCTTTAAAAAATTTTCGTCAGCATTTTGCTTTTCCATCATCTCTTCACAGAATACTATTCGTCTAGTATTGTCCTCGGGAAAAAGTTCTTGAGTTGTTTGAACTTATCCATTTCTTTTTAAAATACCTCGAACAGTATTTTTGCTTAAGTTTACTTGTTCTGCAATTTCCCTGCTTGAACACGGCTGGCTGGCCTCAACAACAAAACAAACATCAACTTCATTATTTATACGTTGTTCACTCTTTTGGCGAACAGGTGGTTCACCAAGATTGTTACACTTGTGGCAGTTTTGAATACATCCACATTTGCGAAATTTTTGAATTATTTTCTCAACTGTGGAAATCGAAGGAACCGGCCTATTCGCAAAACAAACAACGAATAAATTAACTGTATCTCGAATCGAGTGACCTCCAAAATACCAAGTTAAAATTTTGTAGTTTTTCTTCAATTTTATACATTTTAATATATTTACGAAAATATTTTATTTTCACGCTACGGACTTACAGCCTAGAATCACTGTGAAAACTAGACTAAACAAGCAGTTATTATGCTGTCAAACCACCTGTCCTTAGGAAAGAGGAGCTTCCTTAGGCAAGCTCCTCTTTCCTTTATCTAAGCAGTCAGATGGATATTTTGAGCGGTGTTCACAATCTCATTCCTCTAGATGTTTTTCAAATAAGGTGTTAACCATAAAATATTTACAGGAAAGAAAGGAAATAACTACAAACCATTAAGTTTATTTTTGTTATTAGTCTGTTGTAGTAGATTGGTAAATACAATGAAACATATAGGCAAATATCCGATTTATTTAAAGATACGAAGAAGATATAACTCTCAAAAAGATCCGCAAATCGGATTATTACACGGCGATTGGCAACATTGACTTTGGGCGGCGCTATAGACTATGGTGCGTCCTAAAAGGAGACAGATAGTTGAACGATATTTTATACAATGTCTATCACCGGGTATGGATTTATTTTTGTCCAAGTTTTATATTGGTCCACTATTTCAAATGCAGTTCAAACAGACATATATTAATTTGTATGTTCCGTTTTAAATTCGTTCAATCTGTATATATATTTATAATATATATATATATATATATATATATATATATATATATATATATATATATATATATATTTGTCTTGTGGGCCAAATAGACTGCATCCTCAAAAATCACCACTTGATATTTAAATCAACAGTCAATAATACCACCATACCACCATCTTATATATATATATATATATATATATATATATATATATATATATATATATATATATATATATATATATATATATATATATATATATATATATTATAGTTTTGAGTTTCTTGAACCGTACTATATTTAATATAAAATTAGTTTTTCTTCGGTTTAGGTTCAATAAATTATATTAGATGTGGAACTAGATTTTATTTTCCATAAAAATCAACGTTTCGGCAGGAAACCCTTTCCTTTGTCAAGATTCTAAAATGAACAAGATTAAGAACAAACAGTTATTGTTTGTTATATTAAAATATGTATATATATAACTTACCAAAACGTAAAAAGGGACACTGACATTAATGAAGTGACAAATAAAAGTTAATATCTGATATCTCATGGTTTACTGTCATTAGTGTGTAATTAAAATAAAATCTACTTCCCCATTTAATATAATTTATTGAACCTAAACCCAAGAAAAACTAATTTTATATTAAATATAGTACGGTTCAAGAAATTCAAAACTATTATATATACATATATATATATATATATATATATATATATATATATATATATATATATATATATATATATATATGTATGTATATATTATATACATACATATATACACCTACAAATATTATATATGTTGGAATGATTTGCTCAATGTACTTGATTTTATCTTTATAAGAATCTGATATCTCTTTACAAAACAAATCAAAACTCAATAATATATCTCAGGACTCTTTTACTATTTAAAAACAATAAACGTGGCTTCAAAGTACTTTAGTATAGTTGTCATTTAGGAAAAAGATAAACAATAGGAAAATAAATTTATAGACAAACAATTATAAACGTAAAAACAAAGGTTATTTATTTTTAAAATATATCACTATTAAATATTACGATAATCATATACATTTATACCATACACGATAATTCAAAAAAAATTAAATCACTAATCCATCAAATCAAGCATCCACTAATTATCAATAAACATTAGATATAATTATGTCCAAATCAAAGATCTTTTATTTTTATAAATCAAAAACAAAATCAAAATTTATTCATTACTTGGCTTCTCTAATTAATAAGAAACGATTTTAAAACACAAATAATTAACACAAATCTTAATACATTGTCGTAGTCGAATGTTTCTGTAAAAAAAAAATAATCAAGCTAAAACTTTTTTTGTTTCCAAAAAAATGCTGACTCCACTTAATGCTGCTTTGATTGTGACCTGAATAGATCGCACGTCCTTTCCTGATTCTCCAAATATGCCTGCTCTATGTTTTATCTAATGTGGTTGATAAACTAAAACAAGTTATGAAAACTGCCGTAATTTCTGCTCAAACTCTTTACTCCAAACTCCTAACTCCAAGATACAATCTGCTTCGTCTCATATCAAGAAACGATATCTGTTTCTACTTACAGTAATTACTCTCGTTCTTTTTGGCTTCGTTTCTACTTACCACATTTGCATACTATTTTCAACACAAACACCAAAAAACACCACTTTTAACAAAAATTATCTTTCTTAAACTCAACTGCTTTTCCTCTCGATGTTCAAATCACAATGCCTCTTCTCTTCCTTTCGTATTGCATCCAACCCCAATTCTTCTTGTTTTTTTTTTCCTTCCTAACCAATCCGAAACTCAGCCCCTCTCAAACGCATCTCCAACTTATTTGTGTCAATTTATTTTGGTTTTTACAAAAATTACCTGACGTACGTATTAAACACAACAAATAGTTTACATAAAAGGCCTTCGATTTCTATATTTATGAAAAGAACAAATAATATGATTCACCAAAAATCCTACTTAATACATCGGACCGTAAACTTCATCGAAATTGTTTACAAAATTACTATTGTCCATTTTTTCTCGAAAGCCTCTAAATTGACTATTATTCTCTAAATTAAGAAAACCACTAACTTTCTTTTCCCGTAACTGGTATACCATTACAAATAATATATTTCTATTAACAGGGTGTTTTCGATTATCTTACTGTCGGTGATATTTATTTTGTTTAAAATTTGGAATCTTAATAATATATATATATATATATATATATATATATATATATATATATATATATATATATTATTAAGATTCCAAATTTTAAACAAAATAAATATCACAGACAGTAAAATATATATACACTCGCGATCATAAAATCCGGGTCACCTTGAAAATCACCGATATTTCATTTTTAACGAGCTTTATCGTAAATAATGATAACACAAATACAAACTAATGCATGTTTCTGATAATTGTTGCGGTTTCCTTTGTAACAAAGAATTCCAATGATGCCGATTTCGCGGTAAAGTGCACACTTCCCAAAATGAACGCTACCTGTAACTCCGCTTGTTTTAAATGTCTCGTTTGTACTTCGACTTTCTGTTCAAATGAAACGGACAAACGTTTATTATTGCCACTTAGTGTTATTAGTGCCATTATTAGTGTTTATTTTTTGACAAAAATGCCTCAACACTCAACGGCAAGTCGCAAGAACTGTTGGCGTAAGCCTTTCTACGGTTCAACGAGTGCTTCAACGCTTTCAGGAGGCAAGTTTGCTAACCAGGCGACCAGTCTCTGGACGAAGAAGACCGACCAAGGCACTAGATGACCGTTTCCTTGTGTTTCAGGCTTTACGAAACCGGACCTCAACTGCGGTTATGCATCAAAATCGTCTAGAGGAAGTACGAAATCGCAATTTTAGTATTGCAACAGTCAGAAGAAGACTTCGTTCTTCTTGACTATCTTCTCGGGTAATGGCTAGAGGACCGCCACTTCGCCGGGTGCCTCGAGTTGCACGACTAGCTTTTGCTCGACAATACGCGCATTGGGGAATTAACGATTGTAGCAAAGTGTTATTCTCAGATGAATCCCGTTTCTGCCTAACCGGATCCGATGGACGTGTAAGAGTTTGGAGGAGAACCGGTGAACGATTTTCACAAGCTTGCATTGCTCCAAGAATGCCATTTGGTGGAGGCTCGGTCATGGCTTGGGGAGGTATATCTTCCGACTTCCACACAGAATTACCTTCATCGAAAATGGGTCCCTAACTGCACGAAGGTACATTACGGAGATTCTGGAAGAACATGTTATGCCAACATGGCAGGGCTTGGAGAAAACGCCGTTTTTATGCAGGACAACGTGTGACCGCACGTTGCCAGGATCAGTATGTAATACTTGGACGAAGTTACGGAATTACAAGGGTACCCTGGCCAGCTAGGTCTCCGGACCTGAATCCCATCGAACATATCTGGGACGATTTGAAAAAACGTATTCAAACCCATACACCTCCTCCTAACAACGCACAGGAGCTTAAGGATCTGTTAGTGAGAGAGTGGAATAACATACCACAACATGTAATCCGGAGAAAAATTGAGAGTATGCCCCGTCGTCTGCAAGAGGTTATTAGAGCAAGGGGAGGCAATACACGATATTGGTCATTGAAATTTCACTGATTTTTTACCACGTTCTGTATTTTCCATTTTTTCTCGTATGTCTGTTTTATCAACAATTTGATTTGTTTTCTGTTTTTTTCAATAAAAACAATAAAAAACCATTTTTTTTTTCTTTCAAAACAAACATTGATGACTGTTTTGTATAAAACTTAAGAGGTCGCTGGTTAAATGATATTAGATAAATAATTATAAAGTAAAAATGCAATATTTTGTTTGTAAATAAATTAGCGAAAAATAGCAAATATAACTGTCAGTAAATTACGAAATTAACTAGCCATACTCATTATTGTTGTTTGTACAAAGAATATAGACTTACCCTTTGAAATATTGATGTATTCGTAACAGGCTGAAGATTTGGTAGGTGCATCACGGCGCCCGAGACACCGAGGCTACTAATAGGAGACCGATCAAACTAGATGTGTTTGGTTCGCTGTCTTGGGATGAAGTGTCTTGAGATTGCAGGTCAGAAAAGAACCTTCTGGCCGTTGGGTGGAAGAGTGTGGCGTACAAAACCGAATCTATATAAAAAAATTACAAAATGTACCAAATATAAATCAGACGTACACCCGGAAAGAAAAGTACTATACGGTGACAGTCTGGGAATGGCTCGCGGCTAGACAAAACAGTGGAGATGGTCGTGCGGTCCACAAAACAAAAAAAATCCGAAGTTATATCAGGGGCGCCAGGTAAATTGGCCCACAGCCTTCCCTACGTTGCTATTCAATAAACCACCAACTTACCAATAGGTTTACTACTAAAATACTAAGTAACAGTATACAACCTGAATAAATAAAAAAATAAATGAAATTGTCAGATTAGAATTTAGTCAATTTTAATAAATAGATTCCCAAGATAGTTGAAAATAAATACATACATATTACATATTACAATATTATTTAACTTTACCATAGGCTTAATAAAAAAAATAATATAAAAATGCGGCTTCTGCTTGCCTAACAAAAATTCATAAGTTATTTCTATTTAACAGAACAAAATGAAAGGTAGGACGTATCAAAAGTACCGGACGCTAAGGGGTGTGCGGTTCAATACCAACCAAAAAAAAATAATTAACGCAAATAGGACACCACGTGAGCTCAAGTGCGTGCGCAGAAAATAATATAAAAAAATAAATCTCAAATATATAACCCCCCCTTAGACGCAGTTTACAAAATTAAAATAGGTATGTGTAAATATTGAATTAATAAAATAAACCGCAAATTATCTTTAAAAAAAAATCTGTAAAGTATTTGTAAATATGAAAATAAAAACTAACAGCAAATAATCTTTAAAAAAAAAAACTATTGTATTCCGCAAACCAAATTAGACGGTGCTTAAATCTTCCGTTGAAAATTAATTATCGATCCATACCTCGAATATTCATATACTTCACCGCGTGGAATTCCAGTTATAGTTCAGCGTGTCTTCAATCCAAAATCCCATACGATTGCCGATGTACATAGACTTGTGTGACAATGTTGAAAAGTTGAAAATTACAGCCAGACGGAAAAATACGAAGAAGAAGAAGCAGAAAAAAACAAACAAACCAACCAACCCTGAAGCAAGAAAACATTAATTACCATCTGTGTCTAAAATAATTATTTGGAAATAAATATATTGATTTTAACACTTTGTTTATCTGCCTTTTGGCGATAATGGAGCAATACAAAAAAAAACTTGTCTCCGAACTTGAATGTATGAAAACTGATAAAAATGTGAATAGCTTTTTAGAGATGGGATAAAAAAATAACTACAACTTTTTAATTAATTAAAAACGAAATGTTCTAACACTCACCCTTCTTAGCCAGATTAGGGGTTTGAAATATCCCAAATTGGACCGAAGCGTAGCCGGCTATTTGGACTCGTGATTAAGGCTAATTTCTTGATCTAAATACGACTCCCGGTATTCACGTGTACTGTAGATCCGCTTTTTTTTTGCGAAATTGTGGATATTCCAAAAAAAAAACCCTTCCACGAAGGCAGCAAATCCCCTTGAATATCCACACGGTTCGGACTAGTCCAGATCCCACATGGAACAGCAGCAAAAGCAAAAAACAAAATGCCGTTTTTAATCTAGCCCAACCTTTCAGTTACACCGTCAAACCTGGAATCACTTTCTTTCCGTCGTCTTTCCGAACACTTGACAACTTGACACACGGAGGTCACCGAATAATACCGAGATTCAAAAATTTCAATTTTATGATCCCAATTCTTCCAAGATAACTCTAGAAAGAACGATCTAAATTAGTTTCTTCACAAAAAAGAGGACGTGTTCCCTTAACTTCAGCACAATTTGCCAGACATTACCCCTATTTGAAAATTACTAATTTTATTTTCGCCACCTTGCTTATAATATATTATAGGCAACCGCTCTTACACGTCCTGAATTATTTAAATTTTGATAAAATAGAGGTGGGACTTTCTACTTTAAATTTGGAACGTAACAACACCTCCCTTTCCCAGAGGAAAATTTACGAGGAAAAACTAGACGAAGAAAATTTTCCCACGCGCTAGCGACACACTACCTAAACTCTGAGCGAAGTCCACACAATCCACACAATCATCATCCACACCGTCTTCACCATGCGCAAGTACTTGGACAACGAAAGACATACCAATCTCAAACCACACGCACAAAGCAACAACTTACTTACAACACTTACTCCACTTCCACACAACAGTCATCTCTCATCGTATGAGATCAAGTAGAATAGTTTCAAATTCCAACGTCAATCTGACAACACTGATTAGGTCGGTTACTGGATGTTGCCCTTATTCGCGACCTCCCAGCTCTGGGGCATCGCTAGTACTTCACTATACCTCGCATAACATGTGTCCATAAGAAACTCTCCACCATTCCACTCTTACTGATACTGCGAGAAACATCTACCGAAACAGTAGTGTAATTCCAATTGTTCATTAAAATAAAAATGAGATAGGTCTTCCAGAATTTAAATCCGTATACAACGAAATTTAGTGAATCATCCAAAACTAAGCTATTATAAAACAAGATTCACCAAAACATAATTATGTGGCTTCGAAAAAATCCCAATTAAATAGAATGGCTTACTAACATCAAAACAAATCCCAACGCCATATCATCGAAGACAACATATTTCTGACCAAACCTAAGTGACATTCAATTCCATAAATCAAAAGAAATTAAGGCTACCGCAACCCTACGACTTCGTATTGGCTACCTAACACAAAAAAAAACGAATCGGTTGACCATCCAAATACATCCTAAGAACCGATCATAGCCAACACTCAGTCATCCTTCACGGACACAACAAAAAAAAATAAATACAACCAATTTCAGAAGAATTTACTTAGACTAGACAAAACTTTGCTAGTCCGTTCTACTCCGACCTAAATCCTATCGGGATCACCAGTCGGGTTACTAATCCTTAAATCCTTAATATTCCAAATACCTTGATCCTTGCCATTTTCATCCTCTAAACTATATGTCCAGGGGGAAACTTTCTTCTTCACGAAGTAGGGTCCTATCCATCTAGGAGCTAACTTTTTCGTGAAATATTTAGCGGCATCTGACAACACAAAATTTCTCCGCCATACTGACTGATGGGGCTGAAATTCCTCTGGACGTCTCCGTAGATTATAGGTCTTCTCACACTTAGCCGAAGCTTTATCTAAACGTTTTCTAACATCAACAAATAATTCCTGGAGTCCACGCGATCGATTATATCCCATTTTAGCTACTTCGTCCTCCGGGTCTCCGAGTTTGTCCTTTCGGGAAAAATCTCGTCCATCCACTACCATCTTCCGACCGAAATTTATGAAGTAGGGATCTTGACCAGTCGACTCGTGGTATGCAGTGCGCGTAGCACATGCTAGTTTGGCCAAATTTTCATCCCACTTCCTATGGTTGTCAGCTATATAAGTTGCCATCATTGTTTTAAGGGTTCGGTTATAGCGTTCAGATGGATTGCACTGTGGATGATACAACGCATTATAACGAACTGAGACACCATAGGTTTCCATCATTTTCTTGAAAATACCCGAAGTATACTGGACACCATTATCACATAGTAACAGACGTGGAACTCCAAATACGAGGAAAACTTCTTCTTCTATTTTCTTAACGACATGCACGGCTTTTGAGGATCGCAACGGAAATACCAAAGAAAATTTACTAAACACATCCATTACCACTAAGATAAACTTATAGCCTTGAGTTGATCTTGGGAAAGGTCCCATAAGATCGGTTGCTACTATCTCCCATGGTTGAGTAGCTTTAGGTTGAGGAGTCATAAAGCCTTTGGGCTTACCTTGTTCCACCTTATGCATGGCACACAGTGAGCAACGTCCAACGTAACGAGACACATCACTCCGCAGTTTCGGCCAAAAATACTTCTCGTTAATACGCTTATAAGTTTTCAGGATCCCCATATGACCTGCTAAAGGACTATCATGACACAACTTCAGCACTTCCAATCGTTGACCCTTAGGAACGACTTCCTTCCAATTGTCCACTTCCTCGACCAAAAATCCATGACTGGGACGGATGTATTTATAAAGTTTGCCACCAGACATTCTCCACTGAGGATACTTCAAGGGATTAGACTCGATTTTTCTACAAAGTTTATCATACCAACTATCACCACTAGGAAGCGGTACAACCTCTTCAACCATATCAAGCACGGGAACTGACCGAGATAACAAATCGGGGACAACATGTTCTTTTCCTTTCCGATGCACAATCTTAAAGTCATATTGTTGCAATCTTACCGCCCATCGAGCTAATCTTCCAGTAGGATCCTTCAAATTTTGAAGCCATACGAGGGATGCGTGATCAGTCACGACCGTAAACGGAACACCCTCCAAATAAGGACGCAGTTTTTCGACTGCCCATAACACAGCTAAACATTCCCGTTCCGTCGTGGAAAAATTCCTTTCTTGACGCGTTAGTGATCTGCTCAGGAAACTAATTACTTCGTCACCATCCGGGCCTGGCTGCAATAACACGGCGCCCACTCCATATCCTGAGGCATCACATTGGACAACAAAAGGCAAATTGTAGTCAGGACAATTAAGTATCGGAGCAGAAACTAGACATTCTTTTATTTTCTGAAAAGATTCTTCACAACTCGGGGTCCAATTGAATTTTCTTCCTTTCTTCAATATCGCTGTAATTGGAGCTAGTAGTGTCGCAAAGGAAGGAATAAATCTTCGATACCAGGAAAATGTGCCTATGATGCTACGAACTTCCTTGACGGATGTGGGTGTTGGGATACGTAGCATAGCCTTGACCTTATCACCATCAACATGCAGTCCATTCCTATCAACCACATGACCCAAATACTTTAGTTCCGGTCTACAAAATTGACATTTATCCCAGCTAACGGTTAACTTAGCTTCTCTCAAGCGTCTAAAGACTTCCTCTAAGATCGTTACATGTTCTTCAATAGACGACGTCACGATGACCACGTCATCCAAGTAAGTAAAAACATAGGGTTCCAACTCCGGACCGAGGACACGATCTATCAACCTCTGCCATGTAGCCGGGGCATTATGTAATCCAAAAGGCATTCTGCAAAACTGAAAAAGACCTCGACCAGGAACCGTAAAAGCAGTATAAGGCCTGGAAGCCTTAGCAACAGGTACCTGCCAATACGCCGACTTAATGTCTATGGTGGAAAGATAATGCGCGTTCTTCAATTTATTTAAAATATTAGAGATGTACGGTAATGGGTAGCCATCCCTCTCTGTTACGGCATTAAGCTTTCGATAGTCTACGCAGAACCTCCATTTTGGTTCTTCACCTTCTGGAACCTTTTTTTTCACCAAGAGAATCGGGGACGACCAAGCACTATTCGATCGCTCCACTACTCCTTTCGCCAACATATCTTCTAGCTCTTTATCAATATGGCTTTGGATTACTGGGGATACAGGATAGTAACGTTGTTTTATGGGTGCAGATTTACAAACAATCACATGCTCAGTGACATCAGTACAACCAAGAGAAGTGCCCATTAGTTCACGACTTCTATTAATAACTTCCTCCAATTGCGACTTCTCTGCATCGGTCAAAATAGTTTGACCTCGGAGATGATCCACTGAACCTACCATTGCTGGAGCGTCCGAAAAATACCATTCGTTATGCCTCAAATCTGGAACGATACCCATAACACGCCAAAAATCAGATCCTAAAATCAGAATGTGCGGTACGTCCAAAATAACTAATACTGGCAAGACACGCAAGCGATCCCTAACCATGAAAGGTACTAAACATTCCCCCAACGATTCACACATCTGACCATTCGCCACTCTACAAACGGTCTTCTTCGAAGTATCCAACTCTAAACCCAAGTTTTGTAAAAATTTCCAACCAGTTCTTCCTACAATGGTCTTTGAAGCACCAGAATCCAATAATCCCAAAATTTCCTTTCCTAAGACTTTAACTTTCAAATATGGACGTTCATCTCCTTCGGAATGATGTAAAATAAAGTCTAAAATAGGACGTAGGTTGGTCGAGTCAACGTCGGCAACACCTCTTCGACCAGTTAGGTGCGCTTCCTTCCGTTTCCCGAATTACACGAAGGACAAGTTCTGACTGTAAACCCTTCTTTCTTACACTTAAAACAGTGAACAGCCTCCTTCTTCATTAAACACCCTACTGCCTTATGGCCTGACTGATTACAACGATAACAGACTAAAGTCCTAAACTTTCCTCTAGCTGACTCCGATTCGGATGAAGCAACAGGACCCTCACTAACACTACTACAACTTTCAGCATCCACACTGATATAAGCTAGGTCCTTTTCCAAAGTATTCATTTTCCTACTATTCGGTTCAACATAGTTCCTAATACAATCACGTCTTTCCTCCATACTGCGACATAGAACACGAAGTTCCTCCAAGGTAGCTGGCAAAGGATCACGTAATCTATTTTGATAGAACGGATGCAAATTCCTAATAACTATAGACAATTTAACTTCCTCTGGAACATGACAACGCAAGCGATTAAAGTAACTATTCATTATTGCCAAGTAAACTCCAATAGTCTCAGACGAATGCTGAGTTCTCCTCCGAAGCTCTTCAAAAAGCGCTTCCCCATGGTGAGCTGACAGGTACTCCCTACGAAACTCTTCAACTAATTCAGCCCAACTCCCTACACGTAGACGAACATCTTTATAAAACTGATAGGCTTTATCCGAAAATAAATCTATACCTGATTCCAAAAGTATACTATCTGGTACATGACGAGCGAGACTCAATTCATTCACCATCTCAAAAAATGCAGAAATAGACATACCCCTAGCAGAACCTGAAAACTTTTCTATTCCCCATTTATGAGGAAGTATCATCCCAGAAGAAAAACTAGAGACAGACCCTGAAAAAACATTATTACCAGCTTGTGACATCGCTCCAGGAGAAGAAGCATGAACTTGTCCTACCCCTGCCTGAAAAGACTGATTTAAAACCGAAATCACATCGAGCGCTACTGGTACCGAACCAGATCCGATTGGATGCTGCTTATCATGTAAATCCTGTGACAACTTCAAAATCTCAGCAAGAAAGTCTGACTTAACAACCTGGGCTGCGTCTGCATCGTCACCTGTTGGCAATACCATAAGATCAATTCTCCCCAAGACATGGTTAATCTGTGTCCGCAATCTCAAGGACTCAGCACAAGTAGGAGTTCCGGCAAACTTTCCAACAGCCGTATTCAGCTCCGCAAGTTTAGTCTCGATTGCAGTTTTATCCTGAGAAAAGGTGAATGGGTGCTCAGGATATCTAAAGCTTTCATTTGCTGCCTCACGACTAAGTGCATCAGACAGACTAGACCTCATAGACTCAACAGTGCCAGTAGACACTCCACGAATTTTGAGTTCATATTCCAGTTCCTCTTTCCTTAAGTAGTTGGGTACAAGTTTTCGCACCATCTTGCCAAAGTTCAAAATTTAAAAAAATGTATCAACCGAAAGGAGCAAATATTCAAACAAAATCAAGATATAAGTAAAAATATTAACACACAGGTACAGTTTACTTTATTAATGGGAGCAAACCAAAAGCAAAATAAAAGTAATAGTCGCTTTATTCAATCTATAAAATTTCACAAAAGATTTTCAAAATTTCATTGTTTCAGAACAAATTACAAGTCACAACATAATCTCAAAAAAAGATTTTACATTCCCTAACATAACTAAGTTAAACCACAATGTAGAATTTCGAAGTCCAACTTCTCAAAAAAATAAATTTGAACTCCAACTGAAATAGAAATATTTCAAAGTCCTAATATATCCATAATTCTTCTAAGTTCCACAACACCACTTCAAAGTATCTTCTTTTAAGTTCCATTTTTGGCTTCTTCCAACTTCACGTCACACAAAAAAAAAACTAGTAAGCACTTCTTGGCATACACTTCCACTAAACACGAAGTTCTAAGACTACTACTAAGTGCAAAACCAGTGGTAAAGTAAATAAATCAAAGTTAGTCAATTAAAGCCCAAACACGTTAGGTTAACTAATTAAAAGGAATCTACACAAGGGGTTGACAAAAAAAGGTTAATTAATTAAGGGCCCCACGTTGGGCGCCAAAATATGTGGCGTACAAAACCGAATCTATATAAAAAAATTACAAAATGTACCAAATATAAATCAGACGTACACCCGGAAAGAAAAGTACTATACGGTGACAGTCTGGGAATGGCTCGCGGCTAGACAAAACAGTGGAGATGGTCGTGCGGTCCACAAAACAAAAAAAATCCGAAGTTATATCAGGGGCGCCAGGTAAATTGGCCCACAGCCTTCCCTACGTTGCTATTCAATAAACCACCAACTTACCAATAGGTTTACTACTAAAATACTAAGTAACAGTATACAACCTGAATAAATAAAAAAATAAATGAAATTGTCAGATTAGAATTTAGTCAATTTTAATAAATAGATTCCCAAGATAGTTGAAAA
Source organism: Diabrotica undecimpunctata (assembly GCF_040954645.1). Taxonomy (NCBI): domain Eukaryota; kingdom Metazoa; phylum Arthropoda; class Insecta; order Coleoptera; family Chrysomelidae; genus Diabrotica; species Diabrotica undecimpunctata. The sequence continues at coordinate 81,384,056 of NC_092810.1, read as the reverse complement.
TAAATACATACATATTACATATTACAATATTATTTAACTTTACCATAGGCTTAATAAAAAAAATAATATAAAAATGCGGCTTCTGCTTGCCTAACAAAAATTCATAAGTTATTTCTATTTAACAGAACAAAATGAAAGGTAGGACGTATCAAAAGTACCGGACGCTAAGGGGTGTGCGGTTCAATACCAACCAAAAAAAAATAATTAACGCAAATAGGACACCACGTGAGCTCAAGTGCGTGCGCAGAAAATAATATAAAAAAATAAATCTCAAATATATAACCCCCCCTTAGACGCAGTTTACAAAATTAAAATAGGTATGTGTAAATATTGAATTAATAAAATAAACCGCAAATTATCTTTAAAAAAAAATCTGTAAAGTATTTGTAAATATGAAAATAAAAACTAACAGCAAATAATCTTTAAAAAAAAAAACTATTGTATTCCGCAAACCAAATTAGACGGTGCTTAAATCTTCCGTTGAAAATTAATTATCGATCCATACCTCGAATATTCATATACTTCACCGCGTGGAATTCCAGTTATAGTTCAGCGTGTCTTCAATCCAAAATCCCATACGATTGCCGATGTACATAGACTTGTGTGACAATGTTGAAAAGTTGAAAATTACAGCCAGACGGAAAAATACGAAGAAGAAGAAGCAGAAAAAAACAAACAAACCAACCAACCCTGAAGCAAGAAAACATTAATTACCATCTGTGTCTAAAATAATTATTTGGAAATAAATATATTGATTTTAACACTTTGTTTATCTGCCTTTTGGCGATAATGGAGCAATACAAAAAAAAACTTGTCTCCGAACTTGAATGTATGAAAACTGATAAAAATGTGAATAGCTTTTTAGAGATGGGATAAAAAAATAACTACAACTTTTTAATTAATTAAAAACGAAATGTTCTAACACTCACCCTTCTTAGCCAGATTAGGGGTTTGAAATATCCCAAATTGGACCGAAGCGTAGCCGGCTATTTGGACTCGTGATTAAGGCTAATTTCTTGATCTAAATACGACTCCCGGTATTCACGTGTACTGTAGATCCGCTTTTTTTTTGCGAAATTGTGGATATTCCAAAAAAAAAACCCTTCCACGAAGGCAGCAAATCCCCTTGAATATCCACACGGTTCGGACTAGTCCAGATCCCACATGGAACAGCAGCAAAAGCAAAAAACAAAATGCCGTTTTTAATCTAGCCCAACCTTTCAGTTACACCGTCAAACCTGGAATCACTTTCTTTCCGTCGTCTTTCCGAACACTTGACAACTTGACACACGGAGGTCACCGAATAATACCGAGATTCAAAAATTTCAATTTTATGATCCCAATTCTTCCAAGATAACTCTAGAAAGAACGATCTAAATTAGTTTCTTCACAAAAAAGAGGACGTGTTCCCTTAACTTCAGCACAATTTGCCAGACATTACCCCTATTTGAAAATTACTAATTTTATTTTCGCCACCTTGCTTATAATATATTATAGGCAACCGCTCTTACACGTCCTGAATTATTTAAATTTTGATAAAATAGAGGTGGGACTTTCTACTTTAAATTTGGAACGTAACAAGAGGGTACATCAATAAATCACCCTATTGTATTGTGATTTTGAGTGGCGATAATTTAAGCTAATTGTGACCGTAATACAACACCTTACACTTGTGTGTATTGGTGCCACAAAAATAACAAAGGAAGTCAAATTCTCCGTACTTAAAACATAATAAATGAGATAGCCAGTTTAGCAATTTTACGAAATAACAGTAATCAATATATTTTACCAAAGTCGTTAGAATACAGCATTGAATTAGTTCACATTACAGTACCGTAAGAGAAAAATATTAAATGTAAAAATATGAAAGAAATAGTACATACTTTCCCAAACATTCTCCCGCGCCAAAAACGAATGTTTTTAAGAACAGCTGAAAGTATAAGTATAAAGAATAGACATGAAAATATCGATATACTAATAAAGAACTAAGTAAGAATAAAATATGAGTTGACAAATAAGCGGCGGTCATATTTTGACCACAGAACATTGTTGGATGTCGTCTGACCCTGTGCTCAGATTAACAACGCGTACAATGTCATCAATTAGAAAAGAATAGTGTCAAATCAGTAGAATTTTCGATCTACTAAACTAGAAAGACTGTGTCATACATAATACCGTTGGCACCTTTTCCTATAAGAATTCCGTGGATTGCGAAAAGACAAGAAGAAAAATAGCGTCGAAATCTCGGCGTGGTGTCCCATTTCAAGTCTTCAATGACAGCCGGGAAGTAATGATATTTCGACGAGCTCCACGGTAGGAAAATGCCAGTTTGGTGAAAATTGTAATAATTGTGCCAGTGATAAAACACGACTAACACAATTAGAGAGGTGTTGATTAGAAGGCATTTGATGCCGAGTAGAGTGTGGTATCAGTTCTTGTATGTGTTTAATACGATTGACAATTTATGGGTAGAAAAATTAGCTCAAGGGAGCGCAATCGTCGATATCGGAATCGAAATATCGGAAGATCGGAAGGACAACCCTTTGACAAAAGTGACTAGATCAGCCAGCAATATGGCTGCCAGGAGTTCCAATCTTGTCGAGACAGAGGGAGCGTGAAAATTGGACTAGACTCGTTGACAAAAGTGACTAGATCAGTCAGCAGTATAGCTGCCAAGAGCTCCGATCTTGCGATAGATGTTCCTGTAGAGAAATAACACCAGAAATATAACACATACAAGTACAGAGGTCAGATGTATCTGTTCAGATGTTTCATCATCCCAGGATACATTGAAGTACCACAACGGTTTTAGAAGACTTTTGACTAGCAAAAAGACATGAAAAATGAATAAAAACAAGAGGATAGCAACAAAAATACGACTGATTTACAAACGAATAGCCCGCTTTGTGAACGGTTTGTCAAAGGGACAAGAAGAATGAGAAAAGAAATCAGTCGTAGGATTCCATTTTAGGCCCAGTACCGTAAAAATGAAAGGTTCCTCTTTGTCAACGAACAACATGTCAAAATGTCTAAGCCAAAGCCTGAAAATAATTAAAGATGGTTGCTGACGTTGTCGATTTGTCTAGCGAAAAACCATCGAGCTTTAAAAGCTAAGAGAGTGCTCACTGCAGAAGGTGAGTAGATCAAAGAGAATCACTTGGAGCGTGATTCTGACGTAAGTCCGTCGAAATGGCTGCTGGCCCACTGCCTAGCAGAAAACCATCGAGCATTAAAAACTAAGCGTTACTCTTGTAGGGTTTATAAGCGAAATAAAACGAAGAAGTACCGTTAGTAACGATACGTAGTAAAAACTCTTGGAGAGGTTTAAAACGTCCGATCTCCAGAGAACCCCTTTTATAGTTCCAAAATTCCTTATTTACTTTAATTTGTCGATACGTTTGCTTTATATCGCAAATAAAACAACAACGAAAATATCGAAAATTAAGTAAAGAACGAGATGCCCTTTTAGAACCAGTATCAAAAGCGTCGATTAGCGACACACCTCAAACGTCATATAGATTGGCGTCGAAGCTAGTACGAATTTTGGATAAAAGAAGCGAAATAAAAATTTGTTTTTTGAAAACTGTGTGAGAGTTATAAGAAATAATCGATTTAAAATCGGATTCAGAAACCGGCATCATAATATGTTGAGAAGTAACAAAATCTTCCATGAATGCAACATATGTCTCTTTGAGATTCGGAAGTTTCCTGAAGCGATTCTCTAGCATACAAAATGAAGATATGCATAAGAATAAAGAATAAATAGCGAATATAAACAAGAGAAAAAGATAAATAAAGACGATTGGGTTGTAAAAACGGTGGAATAACAGAAAATCTAACAGGTGCCTATTCTTTTCGACTTCCCAAAACCTTTGTAGAAAAGATCTATGTTTGTATACATAGAAGTAACGAAAGATGTAAAATAAAATATAGACTAAGTCGTAGAGACTCGCCCTTATAGAACATAATTGAAAATGATTTCTAAGGCCACAGGATGATTGGGTTCGCCAAGAATTTTGACCAAAATTTACGAAACGAAAAACCAATTCAACCCCTATGAGTATGTCTATAAGATCTGATTACTAAAATGCGTGATTTGGTAGATCACGGAAATAAAATTGGCTGTGGAGCCTGTATCTAGCAGGATACGAATTATAAGAAAGATGCGAAAACATATTTGATCTGTATCAACTATGTGGAAAGAAATAGACGAGGACATTAAATGTGTTTGTGAAGCAAATTAGAAATGTTAGTATTTGAAGAAGTGGTTGTCTAAAGGAACAAGATGAATTTGAGCGTTGGTTAACAAACGAAGCAAAACGCGAGACCGTGATTCGCAAACCGTACAATTCGTCGTTTCGAATGAGGTGGAATCAGGCCGCTTACACAATAATTATGTGGATTAACCAACGAGAAAAGTTCTTGAAGCCGTTTAGTCACAAAAAATACAAACATTTATATGACTGATAAGAACCGGAACACAAGACACATTTAACACCTTGATTAGTTACCTTAGGGTGCTTTGTGGTACTAACGAAACCACAAGTAACGGAGATTTTATCGAAATATCGAAATAAGACAGCGATAATCGAAAACGAGTAGAAGAAGACAATAAATTCAATAGAAACAAGGTTGTGAGATTTATGAAAATCTACCCTGGCTACGAATAATAATGAAGGCGTGTGGTTTTGATACTTAAATGCGTTTCATAGGCCTCCTTGAATCTAGAGAATACCGAGTAAGGCGCGAAAAGTTGGATTTGTTCATTTTATTGAGCATTGTAAGATACAAGCACGAAAGAGAAGACAATGCAAACATAAATTAACAAATCAACACGAAGAGAATATCTAGATTTAAAGAAGTGAACGGTTTTAAACAAAACCAATTGCAAACAAGTAAGAATATCGATAAAAAGGAAAGTAACGAAAGGTATAGTAACAAAGAAAATCAAAAGATATGTGTTTAAGTTAACAAACAAGACGTACAGAATGAGTTGGAAAGTATTGTACAAGTAGAACAAAAATAATTCACAAAAATCAACACAAAAATAATGTAAATATGTAAAACAATCAATCGTAAATGTAATATATATGTATAATTAATGTATGATATTAATCAAAATATATATATAAAAGTATTTTACCTACTGAAATTATGAATTATAAAAATAGAAATAAATTTAAAAATTGCTATATAAATATGATCCAATTTAATTATGTAAATTAAGTTTAAAAATAATGCCGAAGGACCGAATCAAAGTTAAATTGATAAGAAAAAAAAACAATTAATTAAAATGAATTAATTGAAACACAATGAAATTAATTGAATCAAAGTTATAATTATTTATCATCCGGTCGAAGTGGCCAAATGTTTTGTATAAAACTTAAGAGGTCGCTGGTTAAATGATATTAGATAAATAATTATAAAGTAAAAATGCAATATTTTGTTTGTAAATAAATTAGCGAAAAATAGCAAATATAACTGTCAGTAAATTACGAAATTAACTAGCCATACTCATTATTGTTGTTTGTACAAAGAATATAGACTTACCCTTTGAAATATTGATGTATTCGTAACAGGCTGAAGATTTGGAAGCTGCATCACGGCGCCCGGGACACCGAGGCTACTAATAGGAGACCGATCAAACTAGATGTGTTTGGTTCGCTGTCTTGGGATGAAGTGTCTTGAGATTGCAGGTCAGAAAAGAACCTTCTGGCCGTTGGGTGGAAGAGGGTACATCAATAAATCACCCTATTGTATTGTGATTTTAAGTGACGATAATTTAAGCTAATTGTGACCGTAATACAAAACCTTACACTTGTGTGTATTGGTGCCACAAAAATAACAAAGGAAGTCAAATTCTCCGTACTTAAAACATAATACATGAGATAGCCTGTTTAGCAATTTTACGAAATAACAGGAAGCAATATATTTTACCAAAGTCGTTAGAATACAGCATTGAATTAGTTCACATTACAGTACCGTAACAGAAAAATATTAAATGTAAAAATATGAAAGAAATAGTACATACTTTCCCAAACAATGACAAGTAAAAAATACATTAGCCAAAAAAAAGGTTATTACTGCACCAGAGGCAAAAATATTTAAGAAACTTGAAATTTTCAAGATGACCCGGATTTTATGATCGCGAGTGTATATATATACATATATATATATATATATATATATATATATATATATATATATATATATATATATATATATATATATATACACTTCTCCAAGAAATTAACGCACCACTTTGAAATATTAAAATATTTTATTAGCGTTAATAAAAATTGCCATTGTAATGTTATATTTTGCAAGCCCCTTGTAATATGCTATTCGTACACTCTGTACACTCGTACACTCTGTATTTATTGACTGTGGTTTATCGCTATAGTTTTTTTTTGCAACAAAACAAAAAGAAGCAAAAATGTACTAATTCTATAAATATACTAATTTCACTAAAGTGTTCACGAATTTTATTCGGCTACTGTTTAATTATTGATTATTGTTAATTGTGTTTATTATGGAGTGTCAATCACGTAATTTAACCCGACATGAATGTGCCTAAGCAGTGATACTGTCGGAAGAAGGTTGGAGTTACCGAAGAATTGGTCGTCGGTTTAATGTGTTCGACACATCCGTCTCACGGGTGTTAGAAAGATTCCTCGAAACGGGGGATCATACCCGCAGACCAGGGCAAGGATGAAACCGGGTAACTACCCCTATTCAAGATCGATTTTTAAGAATTTTTGCTCTTCGACAACGTTTTGTAACACATCGAAGTCTACAAATTCAGCTTCGAGACGTGCATGCTATACAAATTAGTACTGAAACTGTTCGCCAGCGACTTAGGGAATACAACTTAACACCTAGGATTGCCGCCCGAGGTCCTCTATTAACTGTAGAGCATCGAAGGGGGAGACTACATTTTGCCAAAGAACACGTTAATTGGTTAGAGGCTGACTGGGAACGAGTGCTATTTACCGATGAATCCCGATTTTGTTTGTACAATAACGACAGACGTGTTCGTGTGTGGAGACGACGACACGAACGATATGCTCAGTGTAACTTCTCACACACCACATTGTTTGGTGGAGGATCCGTTATGGTGTGGAGTGGTAAATCTTTGACAGCACGTACGGACCTAGTGGCCATACAAAATGGAACTGTTACAGCTGAAAGGTACATATTGGGGATCCTGGAGCAACATGTAGTACCATTCGCTCCTTATATCGATGAAAATTTCTTACTAATGCAAGATAATGCCAGACCTCACGCTGCACAGATCGTCAGAAATTATCTAGAAGAGGTAGAAATTAATACTATGGAATGGCCAGCACATAGTCCGGATTTAAATCCGATTGAAAATCTCTGGGATATCCTTGGTAGGCAATTAAGAGCGACACCGATCCAACCAAACAACTTACGTGGAGTGGGACAGAGGCTGATCCAGATTTGGAGAGAACTAGACCAAAATAAAATACGGCAATTAATTTTAAGTATGGGCCAACGATGTGAGGCTGTTATACGTAGTAGAGGTGGCAACACTCGTTATTAAGACTTTTTTCATATTTTAGTTTACTTTTCTTATGAATATCTTTTTAGAATTTTCCGTTTTATTTTTTTTTCTCCTGTACTTCAACATTTTCTGATGATTAGACAAATTGTTATAATTACTAATAAAATGTAGAATAAATCTGGTAAAGTTTTATTTTCTATTCTTATTTAGTTCAATTTATTGTATATACATCGTAATCGTATAATGTCCATTTACTTAAGCGTCTTTACAACTTTAATATCACTGACTGCTACATATCTTTTTAAGGTAACACATGTAACAACTGTTCCATGCTTGTGTGGTTTCTTCATATTGTTCTTTTTAGATGAACTGATGATGCTTTCTGATTAGTCTTCAATAAATAGATGAAGTAGCCATCAACTTTGTCTTTTTTCTCCACCGTTTGGCCGAAAAAACCCACCACTCTTCTGAGTGATCCTTAATATATATATATATATATATATATATATATATATATATATATATATATATATATATATATATATATATATATATATAAATTAAATTAAATGGCCAATGGCCCGTATAAGGGAATTATTAAATCCTTATATGATAGAGCCAAAATTACTTGTTCTAACGAAAATTCGTTCTTGGAGGAAAAACATTTGTTAACATCTGTTTTATTAAAAAATGATTATCCTTTATCGTTTATAAATAAGGAATTTTCAACAATCGATCGAATAGAACAAAACAACTTAGAACGAGATCCTACAGCATATGCAAGGAATAATACGAGGAAAATAACAATACCATACATAAAAGGATTATCGGAAAAGCTTAAAAGGATAGGAAATAAATTCAACATTTCAACAACATTCAAAACAACAAACACGTTGAGATCTATTTTGTCCAAAACCAAACCTAACAATGAACAAGAAAGGACAAAGAATTGCATTTATAAAATACCTTGTGAATGCGATCAGTTTTATTTAGGTGAAACATCAAGACCATTACATGTTAGAATAAGTGAACATCAATCCTATATTAAAAATAGAGAATTTGATAGATCTCAAATCTGTAAACACGCATGGGATAATGAACATAGGGTTCAATGGAATGATTCAAATATAGTCCTAAAAGAAACGTAGAGAATGTAGTAGGATCTGGTTACCCATATTGAAAGAGGAAGTTATTAAAAGGAAAATACCAGTATTGGTAAGTCAGTAACATAGAGAATACATCATTTATGTTTTTTACATAACAAACATATAAAATCGGAATTTGATGTTTATTGAAGGTAAACTAAATGCACGATCAAATACTTACCATGTCGGGATAGTATTATGAAGTTTTTTCCTGGTTTTTCCCTCATAATTTACTATGGAATCACTAACAGGAGAATTTTACTGTCATCATGGCATGTATTTGTCTTTTTAAAGACGAATTACATGTTATGATCTTTTCTGACAGATATTCTCAAGTTAAAGTTGATTTCATGTAATCGAATGAATTATCTTATAAGTAAAGTCGTCCCAGGAACGCAACTCGACAATATTGGCAATATCATTTTAAAGTCGTCTACTTTAAAATGTATAAGGTATGTCTGAACTGTCAATATAGATGAGTCAGATAAAATTAAATTATTAGAAGAATTTTTCACTAAGTAACAAAAAACAAAATTTGTTTAATTTACTAATGTTTGTATTTTGAGAACGATTTCCGAAGTGGAAATTGAAACGTCAATAAACGTATGTTAACCTTTAATTGTGGCTTATTCCCATTTAAATAGAAATTAATTTAATATATATTCTTAGGCGTGGAGCCACTAAGCGGCAAAGTGTTAAGTAAGGTTTTATAAGTTTAACATAGTTTTTATTCTGTTCGGTTTTATTATGCAAGATATTTGAGTGTTTAACGTAGTATTTTTTAAGTGTACTGTGTACTGATTGTTCCTTAAAAAAATCTAGGTAGATGTAGAAAAAATTTCATAGTTTTCGACGTTGAAATGTGAAGAAGTGATTGATTATAATAGTTCTATCCTGGTAATTTTACTGGAAGTTACTTGGCGCGTCCCTGTTTCTTATAAAATAATTTATACATATTTATACTGCGTGATTACATCCACAATACTTTTTTGACCAATATCTGTATTAGTATTGTAACATTTTTTTAATTAATATATTAAATTAATTTTAATTCCTTTTACCCAAGTGGATGATACGTTGATGGTCGTGTTTACGATCAGAAATTTTTATTGGAAAACTACCGAAATATGACTGAAGAATCTACCTAAGTATTTATTTAAAGACGCCGGTCTGGCGAATCCTTAGTTAATCCTTTTCCGGGTCCTTTGTCATAAATTCGGTAATTGTCGTCGAACACCCGTTGTAATGTTTTTCGGGAAAAACCTAATCTAGGAGATTTGATATTCCATCACGTTTGTAGGTAGAAGTATACCGTTATGTTCAATGTTTGTAAGAACTTTTTACCTTCTCAGAAATAGATACAGACTGGCCTATCATTTTTGGGGGGAAGATACCCTCACCTTTTCTTGGGTAGCTTGGTAAAATTTTAGAGGAACCAAGTTACTTATCGGTGGGCATTCGTCGAGTTAAGACGCCTAACTCACATTATCGTATCTGCTACCTTACCGTCTCTGTGCATTTTCTTTATAAGTGTGTATACACTTGCTTATTAGAGTTTTTTTTATCTTACACTATATTAGTTTAAGTATAGTTGTAAAGCACCTTTAAGGGTAAATAAATTCAGTGTTTAATACAAGTACAGTATTAACTTCAGTGAATTAAAGCAGCAGTCGCCAGAAATTACTGTAAGTTGACATAATTTTAATATCTCCACCTATCTGGGCAAGTAACATGGTATAGCATCATATCATCTTCCATTATCTGGAACCGTCCATCCAACGATCATACATGTCATCAAATGTAGTTGAGAGTTGAGACTACTGAATTTTGCAGTCAATTAAAGAACATTCTATACTTTTTTTTGTTACGAACCAAATAATCGACTTAACCAAGTGCGGTTTGGTTAAATTTTTATGTTTTCACTTCAGTAACTTTTTTGTATTTTTTGTAAATTTAGATTTTATTAATTTTTGTTATCTTTGGTTTTTGTTATAATTTTTTATTCATTTTTTTTGCTGTAATATCTCGAGATACGCCAAAACTTTATTTGTGAATGCTTGTGTTATACTTATATCTTTGTAAAGATATTTTCTAATTATATTTCTGCCTATTTTTATATGTATACCACCATTTTATAGTTGTTGGTGTATTTTTATTACTTGTGTTGCATTCAGCAGCGTCGTAATTTTGTTGTTGTTTAATATATTGTTATTGTTTCATGTATGTATTTTATTTGTCGACTCCTAACAAAGTTCCCTGATATATTTGCTTTTTACCTTTAAATATAACTATACCTTTGACCAGTAGAAAGATCAGGCTGATTCAAGTTTCGTAGGTGATTAAGTGTAATACCTTATATATTTATTTTTTGTTTATGTAGAGTGTTAACCAAATTTATTTAATAATTAACTGTGATATCTTTTCTTGGGTTTGACCTCTGAACCTAAATATCTTTCCTTATCTCTTTTCTTTTCTAAGGTTTCTTAATTTTCTCCTTAAACCCCAAAAAATTAAGTGGCGCCCTGTTCCCTATCTTATCGTATCTTTGGTAATTTTACCCATCTATCTTTGTGTTCATTTCTGTATCTTTTCCAATATCTCTTATCGTATATTTACTTATTTCGTCCGTTGGACCCATTCCTGGTTTCAAAAGCTAGTTTCGAACCCACGACTCGCTCTCCACCAACCATCTGGCTGCCGTTCGCAGTGTCTCCATTGGTGACCTTTCTAGCACCATCCAAAAAAGGTTTCTGAGGTTACAGTATATGTATTTACCTAATTTCTTTACAAAACACAAAAATGTACAATACACAATATAAGTCTTAACATATAAAATAAATACAATTAACACAATAACACAATACAAAGCACAATATTTCTTCAAAATACCTTAACGTACGCCCTTGTATACAATACCGATAACTGACCCATACAACTTCTGCGAAGAAAGTAATTTGACTGTCGCTTTTCAACGATCACGTGCAGATCATGCATTTTTATTACTCCGTCTTTTCGGTAGACAGATAATAGGAGAACAAGTTCGTTAAACTTCCCGTGCTCGAATCGGTATCAATAAAGTGTTATGATCATTTCGGCCTATCCCAGCCTCATCAGACACTTGGGCTGATACAAATTCAAACTCGGAAAGTCCAACGAATGTCTCCCAAACCTTCACGACAACAGTAGTTAGCTTACAAAGGCGCCACCTGCTTTGGCGGCCGTGAATGAAGACGATATGAAAATATCGTTTTCTGTATCCTCTGCGCTATGTGAAATGTGTAAAAGAAAATCTTTTAGCGAAAGCCGCTATCGCTTTATTAAATTAAATCGCCAAATATATGGCCTATAGTCAGAATCCAGAAATCTAGGCAGTAAATTCTTGGAAGTAATAGTGATGGTTCATTGCTATTGTATGTCTTCAAATGGCATACGAAAAATATCATAAGAAGTTACGACAAAGCTACTTGTATTAAATAAATATGTACCTATTTATAATTATGTTAATTTTAATATGATTATTGTTGACATTTGGGTTATTATATATATATTAATATAATATACATGGTGTTTGGTAACGAATGACCATAACTTAATCTTAGATTCCTGAGATTAAAATAGGCCGATTTAAACTAACTTACTTTAGTACGAAAGTTGATAATAACCAAAATAAAGGGGGTCAAAGTAAAACTTTTATTTTTAAATATTTCGTGATAGGCATGGGATAACAACACGAAATTTGGTAAGCTGGAGTTTTTTGGGACGAGAAATCAAAATTCGCCACTAAAAATGATGAATGACGCCACATACATCTTTCAGTGCTCGTTTAATACGTTCAATTTTTTTTTATCTCCCACTCGACATACTTTTAGAATAAAAACTTGTATTCTCTTAATATTTTTACTTAGAAAAGATATACTACATCGCTGTACAACCCATTACTTTTTTTATTGTTTTATAAATTTGAATTAATTCATCATCATAAGTGGCTCGACAATCCGTTGTGGATCTTGGCCTGCTCACAAAGAAGTCGCCACTCCTGTCGATTCCTGGCAACTTCCCTCCATCTTCTAACCCCTAGAATCTGTAGGTCTTCTTCCACATCATCAATCCATCTAATTCGTGGTCGTCCTCTGCTTCTTGTGCTTCAATTATTTATTGTAATTAATTTGAATTAATTACAATAAATAATAATTTTAGTTTAGAAGGTAATAGTTACACCTCCCTAAAACCGCGATAGTCGGTGAAAGTCGGCTACTCAGGTATTCAGTTGTTTTGCTATCGAAGTAAACAGTGGTGTGATGACGATGAGTAGAATACTATTTTGCTGATGTCACGTTGCCCAGCAACCGTCGATTCTATTCGTCGTTGCTACGCAACCTGACGTCAGCAAAATAGTATTCTACTCATCGTGGCCCCACCGCAGGACATGACTCACATATCGATTAGATTATCTAAGCAGTGAACACTTATTTTACTGTTGTGAGTAATATGGAAAGTGAAAGCAGTAAAAGTAAACGACGTCCAAATTTTTCGATGGGAGAAAAAACTATTATATTCAATGTGTATTGTGGACTCCGTGAAAGGAATAAAAGTATGTCGGTCAACGATGTAGTTACCCTGTGTAGTGATTTGACTAAAGTTTCGACGAGAAGTGTATACAGAATTGTAAACAATTTTAAACAAAGTGAAGGCAAATTGAATGATGGACCTACTGAAACCAGAGGTAGAAAACGCATTCAGCTTGAATATCATACCAAATATGCTATTCGGAGGAAATTCCATGCTTTCTTTTTTCGGAACGAAATCCCTACCTTAAAGAAAGTTGAAGTTGAAATAAATTCCGATAATTCAATACCCAAAATATCACGACGAGTTTTATTGCGGACATTAGAACAAATGAACATTAAATATATAAAAAGAAGCAGGAATAGTGTTCTTTTAGAAAAAGATGAAATTGTTTTGTAGCAGAGAAATTACTTACAAAAAATCCGAGAGTATCGTCGTGAAACGACGAAAAGTATACTATTTAGATCAAACTTGGCTAAATCAAGGTCATACTGTCTCAAAGGTGTGGCAAGATTTGGAAATTAAAAGTCGTCGACAAGCCTTCATTGAAGAGCTTTCATTAGGATTAAAAACACCAGTGGGTAAAGGACGGAGGCTCATAATAACACATATAGGCAGCGATTCGGGTTTTTTGGACAACGGCTTGTTACTATTCGAATCCAAGAAAACCAACGATTACCATGAGGAAATGGACGCTCAAAGATTCGAAGGTTGGTTTTCAAATATTCTACCAAGCCTTGAAGCAAATTCTGTCGTTGTTATGGACAATGCGTCATACCACAGTCGACGGTTGGAGCCATCACCAACGACTGCCTGGCGAAAAGGTGAAATAATCAACTGGCTCTCTCAAAAAAATATACCATTCAATGACAACATGTTGAAAGTACAATTATTAAACCTCGCGAGGATACATATACCCGTTTTCAAGAAATATGCAGTCGATGAAATGGCTCGTGCAAACAACATAATTGTACATCGCCTCCCTCCTTATCATTGTGAGCTGAACCCTATCGAGATTATATAGGCTCAAATAAAAAACCAAGTGGCAAGGGAAAACTTGAGTTTTAAAATGGAGGAGGTGAAGCGCTTGTTAGCTACTGCCATACAAAATGTCACACCTGAGTCTTGGAAAAATTGTATAAGACACACTATAAAAGAAGAAGATAGAATGTGGGACTTAGACACAAGAGTGGACATTTCGGTTGAACTATTAATTTATCAATGTAAATAATAGTGATCGCGATAGCTCTTCATCAGCCGACGAGTCGTCTTCATATGATGATTAATATTTTAACTTCTTGTGGAGGTCGAACCATTTTATTAAGATTACTTTCGTCTGTAAGTTTGTTTTGTTAACCTAGTTTTCAAACTAAAATACATTTTGTACCAATATACTTTGCTCTTAAAAAAATGAATACTTCTTATATATATTAGGTATATTCGATTCGATTTATTTTATTTAATTATAATATATATATATATATATATATATATATATATATATATATATATATATAGGTGTGAGTGTTTATATGTTCACTAAAAGTAAAAGTTCACTTCATGTAATCGGCAAGTTCAGAATTGGATTTTCATAATTATGTAAATTAGTATATTTAAAATATAAGTAATTCCAATGAAAAGAAACCTTTTATTGAAATAACAGCAGGGTAAATCTCTCTACCTGCCTTTTTGATAATTAATTTTTGTAACAAACAAAAAATGTCATTAAAAAAAATTATAGTTTGTCATTAAATGTCATAGAAAGTTTCTTTGTCTCGTATGTTTTGTACAAAATTATGGAATTTGAAAGTAAGTGTTTTTTTGTGATAAGAAGTATACACTTCATATAAGTCTCATATCACATTATATTAAGATTAATTTTTAAAAGTCACTGCAACAGTGTGAACGATACGCTACTGAATGCTAAGCTAGGAAGTCAATGAGCAATTTATCTCTCTCTACATTATGACAACGTTGATCTACAATTCCTTTCTACCGGTCCTAGAATGCGTTGTCATGTATGACTTTTACAAAGAATATTATCGTACTTTAGATGTTTTCTATATATAAGTATTGTATATAAATATAATATACATAAATATTGATGTTACTAAATACATTTTATTATATACCTTAACAAATACAAAACGATCATTAATATGATAATTTTGCTGCATGTCAATGATTAAATGATAAATTGCTAGAATATCTATCATTACAAACTGGCAACGATGTTGTTGGATTATCGCTTTCACAGTTCGGAGAATTTACTGCCTACAAATTTGATTCTCAAGTATAGGAGGACAAATTCGTTAAACTTCCCGTGCTCGAATCGGTATCAATAAAGTGTTATGATCATTTCGGCCTATCCCAGCCTCATCAGAAGACACTTGGGCTGATACAAATTCAAAAGGGCACGGGAAGTTTAACGAATTTGTCCTCCTAGGCCATATATTTGGCCATTTAATATATATATATACTAATGCCCAAAATTAACGCACCACCTTAAATGTACCAAAAGTTTGAAGCTATTTTTCTTCTGAACGAATGATTAGATTTTGATGATGTTTTTTTTTTCATATTATAGGTCTATTCCTAGTAAATCAATGTATTAATGTTTTCTGAAAAATATCAACGTTTTACCCGTACACGGGGTGTAAAAATAAAGTTGTGTTTTTTCATTGTTTTCTGCAACACCCTGTGGAATTTATTAGAAATAAACGCTACATCTTATTATTATGTTGAGATAAATTTGTTCTTTCTTAAGATTTTCGTGAAAAAATTATCTCGATATCTCTATTATCAAAGATTATACAGAACTTTAAATGTAACAAGTTTTTATCAACATTTAAAGCAAAGAAAACATTACTTACATAAACTTTATTGACATTTAATACAAATAAAGCCTAAGAAAATATAACCTAAATATTCTTTAACAATTGCCCTTTCCCAAAAACACTTAATAACGAGTACTTCCACCTCTACATCTAATTACTTCTTCACAGCGGTAAGGCATACTTAAAATCAAGCAGCGTATTTGGTCTTGATCAATTGGATCCCAAACTTCTCTCACCATAACTTCTATGTCGTCAAGAGAGACAGGTGGTAGTTGTCGGCTCCTAAGTTGACGATCAATAATATCCCACAAATTCTCATTAAAAGAAAATTATTTCCTATGTAAGGAGCTAATGGAACTACATGGTTAGACAAAATGTCTAATATACCTTTCACCTGTTAAGAAATCTCTTCGTAAAGCAACAAGGTCCGTTTGCGCTGTAAGAGATATTCCTGCCCAAACCATTACAGATCCACCATTGAATAAAGTAATAGGTCGTATATTACACTGTGCGTAGCGTTCTCTTGGCCTTCGATTAACTCTCACAATGAGCTATATAAGCAATATCACGATTCATCAGTGAACAACACGTACTTCCAGTCATCAACATTTCAGTCAAGGTGCTCTCTGGCAAATTGTAATCTACTTCTACAATGATTTACGTTTAAAGCTCTGACTGGTATCCTTATTTGCAGATCTTTTTGTCACTTGTATTTGTGAATGTCTCATTGTGAGAAAACGTTCTCTTATAGCACGAAGCCTGATAAACAGATCTTGTCGTGGTGTTGTAAGTTTTTCTCTTCCTTATGC
Source organism: Diabrotica undecimpunctata (assembly GCF_040954645.1). Taxonomy (NCBI): domain Eukaryota; kingdom Metazoa; phylum Arthropoda; class Insecta; order Coleoptera; family Chrysomelidae; genus Diabrotica; species Diabrotica undecimpunctata. Next base: position 81,367,171 of record NC_092810.1, on the reverse strand, counting down.
ACACCGTTTCGTATGGTCTTTTGTTTCTCGAAAACGTTGAATGACTCGTGATATTGTAATATGAAATACCCCTAACCTCAAGCCTATTTCACGATAACTTAAGCCTACATCAGCTAAAGTAATTGCTCGGACACATTCATCTTGGCTCAGATTTCTTGAAATTGAATGTTGAATTTTTACAATTCAATAAAGTCACGTTACGCTTTGAACGTACTTTTCTTTTTTGATAATAAAGATATCGATGATTTTTTTACGAAAATGTTGAAAAAAAATGAAACTTTTTTAAAGTATTAAGATTAAGATGTAGCATGTGCTTTAAGTAAATTCCACAGGGTGTTGCAAAATAAGATGAAAAATTAAATTTATTTATACACCCCGTATCTAGGTGAAATGTTGACACTTCCCAGAAAACAATAATACCGTAATTACTTAGAAATAGGTCTGCAATGAGCAAAAAAAATTATTGAAATCCAATCAAGGATACACAAGAAAAATAGCTTAATAATTAGGGTAGAGTTGAGGTCGGGCGTTAATTTTGGAGAGTAAAAATAACGCAATGCTTTGAACATACTTTTGTTTTTTGATAATAAACGTACCGTAATGATTTTTTTACCAAAATGTGAAGAAAGAATGAAGCGATCTTAAAATATTAATAACATGTAGCGTTTGTTTCTAATACATTCCACCGGGTGTTGCAAAATTAGATGAAAAAACACAACTTTATTTTTACACCCTGTATGTAGAACACCGGGAGATTTTATCTTCTCCTCCTGAAGTGTTGCTCACTGCCTGTTGGGGCAATACCTTCGATCTGGTTTTAATTATAATAATTAATTAAAATGTGTTACCTTAAGTTGGCGATCACAAATTCTCGGGTAAACTTTAAAAAACACTTACAACTTGAAAAACTTTATTTTTCTTTAGTTAAACATTCTGTGATGAAAAAATGAGCGAATTATTTTTTAATTAATCAAATATGACAGTGACAATGACTGATGTTTTTTTTAATAAAATTGAGAAGAGAGTACGTGATAATCTCGCAATTCTGTGCAAAGAATATATGCAATATCTATCGTGCATTCTCGGGTACAACTCGACTTAAAACTAAAAGTAGTTGTTTATTTTGAAATGGATCATAATTTTAGGTTGCGCTACGCAACATAGTCCCCCCCTTGATGTGAACGCATCAAAAAAAATATTTATGTACAATTTGAAGAAAAGTATAACTAAACTAAAAAAAAACTACTAAAATTCTTGAAGGTGAGTCATAGGAAGAGGACACAGTTTAGCAATAGAGCGAACGTATAACCCTTCAGGAGTTCTGACCTTAACAACTCTTACCTTGTTGTCCTTTCCCGGATATGTCTCAACTACCCGTGCTATAGGCCATTTGAGAGGAGGCGAGTTTTCGTCCTTAAGCAAGACGAGATCATCAGGCTTTATGCCTACCTGAGGAGTGAACCATTTAGGTCTATTTTGAAGCCTATTAAGATAATCGCGAGTCCAAACCTTCCACATATGCTCCTGAATTCTTGTGCATTTATTCCACAGAGACAATTTATTTTCTTGAATATCAGAGAGATCTGATTCAGGATAAGACATTAAGTTAGATCCAATAAGGAAGTGTCCGGGAGTAAGAAAGGAAAAATCGGACGGGTCATCTGAGAGCGCACAGATAGGGCGTGAATTGAGCACTGCTTCAATCTGCAAAAGTGCAGTGGATAGTTTTTCGAAAGTAAAATTGGAGTTACCCATTATTCTTACGAGATGATATTTGAAGCTCTTTATGGCAGCTTCCCAAATACCACCGTGGTGTGGTGAGCGTGGAGGGATAAACTTCCATTGAATTTGTCATGAAGTAGCGAAAGAGCGAATAGATTCAGAGGTATCACCTTTGAGAAGCAACTCATAAAGTTCTTTCAATTGATTTTTCGCACCTAGAAAGTTGGTGCCATTATCGCTGAAAATGATACTCGGATTACCCCTTCGGGCGATAAATCTTTTCAGAGTCAATAAGAACGCTTCAGTAGAAAGACTGGAAATTAATTCCACATGCACGGCACGAGTAGCTAAACATACAAACACTGCCATATAGGCCTTAGTAAGGGGAGCTCTCTTGAGTTTAGAGGTCTTGATTGGAAATGGACCACCAAAATCAACTCCAACGTTTATAAATGGACGTGCAATTTGAACTCTTTCCCTCGGGAAATTAGCCATGATTTTGGAAGCGACTTGTGCGTTAAACCGGTAACAAGTGAGACAATTTTGTATTATACGTTTGATTTGTCGAAGACCATCAAGAGGCCAGAATTTCAATCTAACATTGGACAGTGTATTTTGAGGCCCAGAATGTAGAAGTCTTCGATGTTCTCGGGTAAGTAATAAATTGACAATATGTGATTTTGAGGGTAACAGTAGAGGAAATTTCTGATCATAGGAAACATCTGAAAGGAGAAGACGACCGCCTACTTGTATCATTTGAGAAGAATCTAGAAAGGGATTCAATTCATTATCCATTAAAAATTGGATTTCCGAACTGAAGAAATGAGACTGGGTCAATTTGATAATCATTAACTCAGAACTAGAGAGTTCATGTGTAGTGAGAGGACATGTACTTCTATGAGACTTAGCTCTTCAATTGTGAATAAAACGAAGGCCGTATGCAAAAGCTCTCTGAAGTCGAGTGAAACATGAAAATTTGCAGAGGGCATCATACACTTGTGAATCTGGTTTTCTGATCAGATGAGTAACCCTTTTGAGTTCAGGCAGTTCATCAACATTAATACTCGAAGGACCATTATATACAAAGAGGTTGAAATCAAAGTGTGGATCTGACAAAAATTGAGGACCATTAAACCAAAAATCACAATCAAGCAACTGCAAGGGTGTAGCACCACGAGATAATATATCCACAGGATTGTCTTTCGATCGTACATGTATGGTTGGAGGTGAGTTCTTGAATTTGAGCTACTCTATTGGCTACAAAGGTAGACCAACGAGAAGGGTGTGAATTAATCCACGCGAGGACGATTTCGGAATCTGTCCATAAATTGACAGAATTTATCTGAGATTGGGATGGAATCAAGACAAAAAGAATTTTCGTAACAAGATTAGAGAGTAATAATACTCCTAGAAGTTCTAATCGAGGAAGAGTCACAACTTTTACAGGACTAACACGACTCTTTGAGGAGATTAGATTGCAAGAGATAAAGCCATTTTCATGTGATGTTCTTAAATAAACGCAAGCACCATACGCGCTAAGACTTGCACATCCGAAAACCCATGTATTTGAGTACTTGTTACATTGCTAGAATTTTGCAGCAACCTAGGAATCTTGAGATTGGAGAGGTGAGGAAGTGTTTGTAAAAATAGATTCCATTCTGTAAGCAAATTTGGACTGAGGTGGTCATCCCAATTCGACCTTTCTAACCAAATCTTTCTCATAATTAATTTGGCAGATACCACTACAGGGTTAATCAATCCGATAGGGTCATAAATAGAAGCAATTAAAGAGAGAACTTCTCTTTTTGTATAGGTATCCTTAACCGTAACCTTTGGCACAAGAACTGAAAAATGATCGGAGTGAGAATTCCAACATAGCCCGAGAATTTTGTTCGTGTGATTTTCAGGATTGATTACATAACTAGCTTCATTAGAGATATGAGAAATACCTGCGAGAAATTCAGGTGAGTTTGCACACCATTTATGAAGCGAGAAACAAACGAGGTTTAAACATTCGGTTAATTGACGATGAATTTCGAAGAGTGTTTCGAAATCGTTACAGCCATACAGCACATCATCGATATAACAGCAATTTAAAAGAGCATCACTAGCCAAGGAAAATTTGTCGGAATTTTTTTGAGCTAATTCCTTAAGACATCTAGTGCTGAGAAAACCGGAGTTATTTAAGGCTGTTTTATCGGTGCACCAAAACCTAGGGACAGTGTTTTCTCTGTTATTTACCGACAAAATGTCTCGAAATTTGGTCACGTTATTCGAAATTATGTTGCCTTTAAACTGATGGTTTTACTTTTTTTATTTTTTTAAACTTCTGTTGAAAAATTGGAATATACTGTTTAACGTTCTATTATAACCAAACTTTTTACGCCCATCACTCGAAAGAGTTTTTTTTTTCTGTAATCGTTGATTTTTGTTTCACCTTTCTGTGTCCAGTAATAATCGAGAAAAGCGTGTTCCAACTTTAAAGAAAATTGCTAAAAAATACTGAAATCTAATAGTGAAACGTGTTACTCATCATTGGCGCTTAGTATCATCGTTATCGCCTTCGTGACGTCAAAACTCATGAACGTACGGTCAGTTAGTTCGTGTTAAAACTAATTTTGTCATCAAGTGCCACCAATCACGCACTTCGATGTTCATCGCCCTTCCTTCTGGAACACATAATTAAATTTAATTGGTTGAGAAATGAAAAGGTTTCATATAAAAGTTAATTTATCTTTAAATATGGGACATTTTCGGATCTCAAGTCAAGTGAGTTAGTCAGTGTGTGTTTTACCCGTGTAGGGTAGCACTTTGCTCGAAGGGCTCTGTTTCTTTCTAAGACTCTGAAGCTGAGTTTTTTTTCTTCTTAGAAAGAATGTGTTTTATTTCAACCACCTAATAAAACCATAATGGCATTGTCTCTTCAAGATAATGCCACAATAAGAGCGTACCGACCAACTACGCAATATTACACCATATTGCGCAATAGTTGGACAAATTAATAAACATGGAAACTTGCACCAAGTTGCAATCAGTTTTTCCTACGTTTATTAATTACACCGGAGACGACATGGCGCCCAACCTTCAACGAACTCTACCACGACTCCGAGATGTTAGAGTTCTCATGCTCCGCGATCGAAAATCGCAAAAAGTTCCAACACGATGCCTGCATCAAAACCACTCAAGAAAACAGCGGGGAGAAGCATCGGATGTTAGTACACCAAACTAACATGCCGATATCCACCTTCTGCAGCCCTGAAACCGTCGATGTGCCATATCTCCGACGAGCCAGCCTACTTGATGCTAAGTACCTGATGCAATAGATGTCTCCGCAGTAGCCAGTCACTGCCTGCCCTACCATTATGTGGTCCAGAGCACCACGGAGGCTCAGGCAAACTCGCCTACGACACACCGGCGACATGCAGATGGGAAATGTACAGCTAGAGAGGACGAAGCCGCCGTAGAACGAGAGCACGTCGTCGAGGATGGACCTGCAGATGCTGTCAACAAAACCGACCACCGCCTGTGAGTGTTTTTGTGCAGTGTAAGTGCGCGCTACGCGAGTGTACGCGAGTGTAGTGTGTGTTAGAGGACTTGTAAGTAATTTGACAATATAGACATATTCATTTTGATATATTTCATGTTATATTTAATATATTTTATGCATTTTTTTTCTTTCCTATATGTGATTTGTAAAAAAATTGTTTTTTTAAAGTTTTTTAATAAAATCATCTTTTTTTATCAGCCTCAGAGTCTTCAAAGCAGGGGGGATGTCATCAAGTGCCACCAATCACGCACTTCGATGTTCATCGCCCTTCCTTCTGGAACACATAATTAAATTTAATTGGTTGAGAAATGAAAAGGTTTCATATAAAAGTTAATTTATCTTTAAATATGGGACATTTTCGGATCTCAAGTCAAGTGAGTTAGTCAGTGTGTGTTTTACCCGTGTAGGGTAGCTCCCTAGAGCACTTTGCTCGAAGGGCTCTGTTTCTTTCTAAGACTCTGAAGCTGAGTTTTTTTCTTCTTAGAAAGAATGTGTTTTATTTCAACCACCTAATAAAACCATAATGGCATTGTCTCTTCAAGATAATGCCACAATAAGAGCGTACCGGCCAACTACGCAATATTACACCATATTGCGCAATAGTTGGACAAATTAATAAACATGGAAACTTGCACCAAGCTGCAATCAGTTTTTCCTACGTTTATTAATTACACCGGAGACGACAATTTGAATGGAGAATAATGTATTTGTTGTCATTAAACTACCCGTCGGCCGGCGGCACTGAGTAAAGATGGTCTCGCGTAAGCAGTGTAGAAAAGTAAGTGATACGCCCATTTCAAATCGCAGTGTGCTTGGACTGCTAAAACAGCCTTAATCCATGAGTGACAGTTTCGAGTTGAAGACATTTCAAATCCTCTTGAGGTGAATCATGCCATAAGATGTTCAACAGAAATACCTGTTCGGGATTTACTCGAATTTGCCTGTACATAAATGACGTAGATCTGCTACAATACAGTATTTAAATAATCTAAAATTTATCAAAATATCGAATAATTCGCGTTGTACCGTATAACCAGGAAGCATTATGTCATTAAGACTTAGATTTGAGGTAGTTTTCATACTGCCATCAAAGACAACACGCAACTTATTTGTTACGCTATCCTTTAAAACGCAATGGTGAGGAATAAAGTATTTTAAATCAGAGTGAATATTTCGAGTGGAGAGAGAGGCACATATCTGCAATGTCCAAGTGCAATATATTCATGAATAAATTGTTTATACTGTGCGTATAATTGATCTGACTTGATCAGTTTCTGTTCGAGGTTTAGGAATCGCTTCTTTGCGAGGAAAAACGATTCGCCCAATTTTTTATATTCGTTGGGAGATTTGAAAGGGAGATCTACTTGGAATCTACCAGATGATAATATTTTAAGTGACGATTTAAAAATGTCTTCGGCCTGTTGCTCCGAAGGAGTTAGGATTTTTGGAGTACAAGTAGAAGACGAGATTTCTTCTATTTCCCAAAACGACCGTACGAGTGAATCGGTATTTTGAGTTTGAACGAACAAGGATACTTCATTTCGAGGTTGAGTATTTTCTTGAATGTTAAGTATGGAATATGGGTCAATTGACCCAGAGGATTGAGGTACATTTCCACCTACAAGATATCCGAGATGAGTATTTGTTAAGGTAGGAAGATTAGGGCCTAATTTTATTAACCCGTAAGTAAGTCGAAATAAACATCTGCTCCAAGTAGCATTTGAACTTCGGCAGGAGTACAAAATTCTGGATCAGCTAGGTGAATGTTTGGTGGAATTTTGAGAGCATTAAAATCCAATGTAATTTGAGGGTGCTTACAAGTGATGGTTGGGAGAATCGCACAAGAGAGTGTAAAATGTTTTGTGGGATTGACATTTGAGAAAATATTTAAATCTACCATTTTATTCGACGTCGAACAGATTTCGGATATCCCAGAAATTTGAAGACTTTTTGTGTAAGGAATACATTTCAAGCGACTTGCTAATTCCTCAGTGATAAACGAAAGCTGACTAGCTGAGTCTGTAAGGCAGCGAACCTTAACCGGGTTATTATGAGAATCATAAATTGTAACACATGCTGTTTGGAGTAGAACCTCCTTTTTGCCTGAGAGTGTAGAGAGAGATGATGCTCGGTAGACATCATTAGACTGAGATTGATTTGCTATTCGTGGGATTGCAGAAGAACTTGAAGTTTCGCTTTGAGTATTGGGATCACGAGATACATTAGAGTGAGTACGAGAATTTGGAGTATCATGCATATTGTGAGACTGGCGAGTATTTTGAGAATTATGATTTTCCTGTGAGTCTTGAGAGTGACGAGTGTTTTGGAAGTGAGTGTTTCTAGTGGGTAGACTACGAGAATCTCGATTTGTTCTTGAAATGAAACGAGAACTATTTGAGTTATGAGTAGAAGCGTTAGAGAAGTGGAGCAATGTGTGATGTCTCCTGTTACATTTAGCGCAATTTGACGCAGAGGTACATGAGCTTGCTGAATGACCACTAGCCAAGCAGTTGAGACACGCTTTCTTTACCTTGACCGTTTAAAAACGCTCATCTTCAGACATATTTAAGAATTCCCGGCAAGTGTATATTTTATGGGAGTTATTTTGACATAAGAAACATTTAAAATACTGATTATTACTACTATACTGCAAATTATTGCTAACTGTGTTAAGAGAAGTAAAACGAGAAGGTTGTTTTTGTTTCGGAGAATGAGAGTACTCAGGAACAAGATTTTTGAGAATTTTGCATTTTCTTTCAATAAATTCAAGGAACTCCATTAAACTTGGGAGTTTGTTTATATTACGCTCGGTTTCAAATGATCTTTTAGTAGTATAGTCTAATTTTTGAGTAAAGAGATTTATGAGAATTAAATCAGTGAGTTGATTCGAGATGTTGAGGTTTTCTAAGGCGGCGAGATGGCTTTTAATTTGAGTTAAGAAATCCCTTAGAGCATGTGCATTGGGTTTTGTAATGAGTGGAGCATTTAACAAACTGTTCAAATGACTGTTTACTATTAAATATTTATTTTCAAATCTATTGCATAAATTTTGTATTGCAATTTCAAAATTGGAATCAATTATTTCTAGATTGTCAATTAACTTTAACGGTTCATTCCTTAACACTGATTTGAGATAAATAAGTTTTTGAGCATTAGATAACTGTTTATCATTTGTTATTAATTTAGTGAAAACTTCAAAAAAACTGGACCATTCTGAGATTTCGCCCGAGGAAAAAGGTATTTTTAATTCTGGCAACTTTACATTTTGAATTGTGCTAACAGATGGTGTTACATTTGTTACAATAGGTTGAGTTTGAACTGCTTTTGCAGATAATTGCGTGCTTTTCTCGTACAAATATGAATCTAAATTATAATACTGTTCTTCAACTATGTCCCTATCTGAACAATATTTATCAAAATCTTCTAATTCAAGTTCCTTTTGTAGGTTGAGACTCGCGATAAGTTTCATTTAATACATTTTTGCGTGCAATATATTGACCGCAATCTAAAACTACATTTTGGTTTTTTGAGGCAAATGTTTGAATTCTAGTAATACAAGCTTTAGTATGCCCTCTCAATTTTATAATTTTTGCAACATCAGTCATTTTGAACGTGAGAAAACATAATACAAATTTTAAATATAACAAGAGATACTTAGTATCATGAACTAAATAATATTACCATAAAAATCTACTTATAATCACTGCGAATCTAAAATCTAAAAATAAAATGACATGCGACGATGCAAAAAACAATTCGTAAAAGTTACAATAAATTACCAAATCGCTCTTTAAGTCCAACCGCGACCACACATAAACTCCTTATCCCTTGCAAGTGTCGATGTCGATATACCGGCCTCTCGGCGCTAATAGAACAGCCTTGGATCCTGGAACCGCCAAAACTCCAATGTGTGTATATAAGAGAATAAAAACTGTCTTTTCTTTGCGAAGAAATGAGGAAACGAGTGATGTTTTTTACGAATAGCTAGAGAAAATCTTGAGTACTGCGTGAAAACGCCTTTGCAGAAACGAGAGATGATCGCCCTCGTGCTATAATTAATGAAAATTCAGCTTCCAGCTTTACATAAACGGGAACAGTTGCTGTATCCGGCTCGTTAGGAACATGTAGAACACCGGGGGATTTTATCTTCTTCTCCTGAAGTGTTGCTCACTGCCTGTTGGGGCAATGCCTTCGATCTGGTTCTAATTATAATAATTAATTAAAATGTGTTACCTTAAGTTGGCGATCACAAATTCTCGGGTAAACTTTAAAAAACACTTACAACTTGAAAAACTTTATTTTTCTTTAGTTAAACATTCTGTGATGAAAAAATGAGCGAATTATTTTTAATTAATCAAATATGACAGTGACAATGACTGATGTTTTTTTTAATAAAATTGAGAAGAGAGTACGTGATAATCTCGCAATTCTGTGCAAAGAATATATGCAATATCTATCGTGCATTCTCGGGTACAACTCGACTTAAAACTAAAAGTAGTTGTTTATTTTGAAATGGATCATAATTTTAGGTTGCGCTACGCAACACTGTATATAAGTAAAACGTTGACATTTCTTAAAAAACAATAATATAGTCATTAACTAGAAATATACCTACAATGTGAAAAATAAATCATGGAACCCCTAATAGATATAAAAAGTATTTGGTTATTTTAATAAGTTATATACTAGGGAATATTATAAAAATTATTTATGTGAGGGCATTTTTAAGAAATTAGCATATAATAAGTGTAAAAAGTTTTTTTTTTAATAATTATAATATTGTAAATATATTTAAGTGAGCCATGTGCATAGGCAACCAAAAATACTCTGAAAATGACATTCAAGTGATGGTTGCGAAAATAAAGTGGGGTTATTTGTTATTTAAAATGTTTAGTTTACATATAGTTACGGATTAGAGGTAGTGTAATTTATTAATTTAGGTTGTTTAAATTACATATAAGTTTATATTCTGTGAAAAGCCTAAATGTCAACAAAATTCTCGATAGAAAAGTAAAGAATTCTCTAGAATACAGAATTTAACCTTTGTTTACGGTAGAACTTTCTCGAATATGGTTATGTCTGTGGATCGAAGATATACTTTTTATTACTTACAAAACTCGGTGATTTGGATTCAAGAGGAGTCCAGCCAGTCAGTCAGTCAGTAAGCAGTCAGACAATTAGTTATTAAGAATACAGACACAGTTAGTTACAATTAGTGAAGTCAATTGTTCAGTAAGTTCAAGATTAGTCAGTCAGAATTAGGAAGAAGTATAAAATTATGCAATAATCAGTGATTTAGTATGAAAATTTGATAGTATTGGAAAGTATATTAGAAGAATATTATTGAAGATTAAAAATTATGTTATGTATAAATGGTGATTGGATAATGGAAGAAAGTATTAATTGAAAATTAAAATTATATAATATAGTTGGTGATTGGATATTGGTATATTAAAAAGAAGAATAAATATAAATGCTATTAAGAAGAAAAATATTTTAAATTGGTGGAAGCTGATAATTGGAAAAAGGAATTTCACAAAAACAAGTATAACCGAGGCCGAGAACGAAGACATTGAGTGGTGATTAAAATCTATATAGTGGAGAACAGTTCATTTAGGCATTCAGTGACAGAAAGGTACAAAATTTTGTTAATATAATTTAGTTAGTGTCATAACAATTTCAATTTTAAAGATAGTTTGTTTAAAATTTACATTGTCTATATAATTTAATTAGTTTCATAAGAATTTCAATTTAAAGATAGTTTATTTTAAATTTACATTGGCTATGTTAAATATATATGTGTGTTTCAGAATAGATATAATAAAGATAATTTCAAAAAGTGCTTACAAACTAATTCTTTGAGAACCGCGATAAAAACCCTATATATATATATATATATATATATATATATATATATATATATATATATATATATATATATATATATATATATATATATATATATATATATATATATATATTCCGAGAAAGATTTCTGCGGTTAGTACAATTAAACTTCTTCTTCTACTTCTTAGAGATCTTTCGATATGTTTAATTCTGAAGCTGCTTTTGGTTAATTTCCTGGGAGGTAGATTGCCAACTATCCCTCCATCTTTTAGGTGGTCTTCTGTCTCTTCTTGTTTTGCCCACTATTGTTCTTAGGGATTTAATTTCGGCAACCCTTAGCATCTGTTTCGTTTTGTTGGTATCTTCGCGCACTTATATGTCATATGTCATGATCGATCGTGTGCAAGTCTTGTAGATTCTAATTTTACTATCTGTGCGCATATACGGATTTGACCAGACTATCTCCCGCAAATGCGGATGCTTTGTTGATCTGACTCCTTAGGTCCTTCACTGGATCGTGTGTGCTTGATATATCTATGCCCAGATATCTGAATTGCATCACCTGTTCTATGGGGTTGTTCTCAACCACTAACTTACATCTGAGCGGATCTTTTGCTATTGTCATACATTTAGTTTTGTTGGTAGAAATGGTCATATTTAGTTGGCGGCTTATTTGAAAGAACTGAAAGAGCTGTCTCTGAAGATCATCTTCTGATTCGGCAATAATTGCTGCATCATCTGCGTAACACACCATACCAATTCTTTTGTTGGCCATTCTGTATCCGAGGTTGAGAGATGTTACTTTGTTTAATTTTGCCCATGAGCAGGTTAAACAAGAAGGGGTATAAACTGTCGCCTTGTCTAATTCCTCCCAGTGTTGGAATATTTTCAGTGAATTGGTCTCCTGCTCTAACTTTGGTTACATTGTTGTTATTTAGGTTATGGACTATCTTTGTTATTTGTTATGTTGGTCGGAGTTTTTTTTTCTATTAATATATTTAGAATGTCTCCCAGGCGAACCCTGTCAAACGCCTTCGTCAGATCAATGAAACAAATATACGCTTTCATGCCGAACTCTATGACTTTTTCTTTTATTTGTTTTATTATGAATAATGCATCTGTTATAGACCGCCCTCAATTAAACAATTAAACACAATAAATTAAACTTATAGGATTAATACTATTACAAGAATTAATATTAAACTCAACAGTCTTCCGGTTTGAACCGCGTCGATTATCATTGCGCCGAGCTTTCGACTTTTCGACATCCTCTTTGATGTCTTCTTCAGAGCTTCCGAGGTCTCAGTCTCCCGAGCCCCCAGACACTACTACACTGATCACTAACCAATGCATTACTGGTACTGGTAACAGAGAACGGTTCATTTATACCGTCGATGATGACGTGGTTTTGGTGGTGGAGGTTGGCCTGGGGGTTAGTGTGAGGATTGGCGCCTAGACAGTTTGACCTTTTTTCAATTTCTATTGTTTTTCGGACAATTCTTGGTTTATAGAAGCGGATGAGAGCAATGGTTCTGGAATTTTCAAAATCAATTTTGTCCTGTATGAAGATGGTGTTGACCTAGAGCTGAAATTGAATCGGAATTGCGAACACGAATGGAATGTTCATATAATTCTATGATTTGCCTTAGATCGTATAATTATAGGATCGGGGGCAGTATGCACAAGGAATTTCATAAACTCCGTGTTGTTCATTTGGAATGTTTTCTTTGATTGATCGGACAATTTTGTCAGTGACACCTTTGATGTAAGGAAGAAAAGCTTTGGTATGATGAGGTCTAAGTCTTTGGGTTGAGATTGAGTTTGAGATTGAATTCTGTGGATGATCCTAATGTCCCATGATCTTCATGATAACGTCCAGAAACGGTAGGGATGATCAGTTTCCACCTCCATCGTGAACTGGATACTAGGATGTATACCATTCAGATGGGTTTGAAAAGTCACCAAAGCATCCCTGCCATGGAGCCAAATGACGAATTTATCGTCAACATATCGCAGCCAACATGTGGGTTTGAGCATTGATGTGGATAGTCCTCGGGTCCCTATTTCTTCCATAAAGATATTGGCAAGTACTGGAGATAGTGTGGAGCCCATCGGGGCACCATTTATTTGTCTGTAGAATTGATTTTGGAAGATGAAATAAGTATTGGACATATAACACTTATTTGTTTACAGCATTATTTTTCAGAATGTTAGAGTTTCGTCTATAGCAATGTTTGTAAAGAGTGAAACGATATCGAAACTTACTAGAATGTTTGACGGTGAGATAGGGTATTGTTTAAGAAGTTCGATGACATGAAAAGAATTTTTTACGAAGGATGAAGCATTTTGGTCGAAAGGTTTGGCCAAGTACTTGGCCATTGGTTATGTAGGATAATTGTATGCACTCAAAATGGGACGTATAGGAATATCGGGTTTGTGAATTTTGGGTAGGCCGTATATTCGAGGTGTTCTGGAAGACTTTTCACGAAAACGATGGATATATTTGTTATAAAACACAGTACAAGTTCTAAGACTTGCACAAACAGATCGTCGAGTGATCTGAAGCAGGGTACAAGTTCTAAGAGCGACAACAATAATAGACAGTTAAGTAATGTCCATCCAGAGGCAGGAACAAGTTGTAATTGCAAACGGCCGCTCTATACGTAGTCTACAACTGTCACAAAAAAGAAGAAGGAGTCCTGGACTCGACAATATTCTGGAGATTACTTACAGTTCTGTTTTATAAAGGATATTTTTAATATTGTTTTGAAGATATTTTCTTGTGGCATTTTAAAGTAATTACTATTTTAATGTGAATCGTGGCTTATTTCCATTAAAATAGTAATTATAAAGGTTACTGATGACAAACCATTATGTGTTCAAATAAGTCCATGGAACCTTTAAATTTGAAGCGGCACTATGAATTGAAGCATCAGGAGTACAGTGGTAAGCCACTAGATTTTTTTATAAATAAAAAGATAATTAATAACTACCAAAAAGACTACGTCTTTGAATTTTTCTCAGAACGCTCAATCTGAAAACCTTGTACTGGCTTCTTACGAAATATCAAAATTAATTGCTGAAACCGGTTATCCTCACACAATTGCCGAGAAATTAATAGTTCCAGAATGAAAATAGTAGCATCTTGGATATGTCACAAAAAGCAGGAAAAGCAAGTGAATTCGCTGGCTCTATCAAATAAAACAGTGAAGCGTAGGATTGTGGAGATGGTAGATAATATTGAAGAAACTTAAGAGGCCACTTAAAGGAGTGTAACTATTTTTCCTTGCAAGTTGATAAAAGTACAGACATGTCAGATAATACTAATCTAATGTATTTTGTAAGGTACGATTTTGAAAATACTATTCGCAAAGAATTTCTATTTTGTGAATTGAATTTATGTCAACAAGAACAATGGCTGAAGAAATATTTAATCTGATAGCTACACTAATGACATGGAATTGAATGGAATAAATGTGTGGAACTAAGTAGCGATGGAGCACAGGTAATGGCAGCCGATCGTACTGGACTTTTTTCGAGGAACAAAGCCGTAGCACCACAATATGTTTGGGTGCATTCTAGCACCAATAGAGAGGCATTCGCTACCAAAAAATGCCACTGCTTTTTACCCAATATATGCAAGAGTGTGTAAAATTTATAAACTTTATAAAATCTCGCCCACTGAACTCAAGAGTATTCTCTGCTTTGAGCAAATAAATTGGAAGTGAACATGAACATCTTTTTTTACACTGCGAAGTGCGTTTTCTATCAAAAGTGAATGTTTTAATAAGACTTATTGAATTGAATGAAAAAATTTCAATATTCTTAGAACAACATCCACCAACGGCTAGGCAAAGTTAACAGAACTACAAAAAGAGTATAACGTGAATTCATTTCCGGATGAGATTTCAGCAGCTTTCAAGGAACACCTGCTAGAACTGGAGGCAAATCTGAAGGAATATTTTTCCCCATCCACAGCAACAAAGCATGGATAAGGAATCCATTTGCAATGGACGGAGAATCCGAGACAGGATTTCCGGATTTGGATATTGAGTCAATAATTGAACTATCGTGTGATAGGGCACTCAGAGACATCTTCGACAAAATACCACTGAGAGATTTTTGGCTGTCTTACCGCCAGGAGTACCTAGTTTTAACAAAAAAAGCGATAAAGTTTCTAATTCCTTTTGTTACGACCTATAAATGTGAGGCAGGGTTTTCAATACTGGTTTTCCTCAAAAATAAATATAGGAACCGTTTGGAAATCGAACCGGTTTCCTCCAAACGCGAAATTTTTAGTTAACCAGAAATAACTGCATTCTTCTCATTAATAAAGTATTTAATTTTTATTTTGTTTTATTACATTTTTGTTTGAGCTAATGATTCTTTATTAAAATATATAAAACTATAATAAATATTTAAATATGGTTTCTTGCATAACATCAATATATCACAAAAATTGCTACCTCTCACTATTAATAGCTCAAATACAGTTATTGTTACAGATTTTTTCATTGAAAAAAAGAAGTATAGTCATGAATAATGGGATTGTATATTTATTAATTTTCATTAAAAACTTTTCATTCGTAAATACTAAACTATAAACGACTATTCATTAAAAACTTTTAATTCGTAAATACTTACTAAACTATAAACGACTATAAAATTTAAAAAATAATTTTTTTTTTAATTTCTGTTGTCTTATTTTGTTAAATCGCATGTACATATTTTTTTTTTGTTTAAATATTGGCTATGAGGATATATCCTTGGTTACTTACTACTTACTACTTGGTATAGTAATTTCTTGTCACGACCACTCGGTCAAAATTTAACCAACGACGTAGTAAAAAATAATTACTAAATTTACTAGATAGTTGAGACTGGGATCTGCGAATTAAGTGTATGACAGTTTTTTCTTTACGATAAAGTGTTGAATTTCATTTTTAAAATGTCATAAATCTTTTGTTAGGCCAGCACTTATTTATAAAATGTAATTTTAAAAAGTTTATCTTGTTTTCTTTTGAATAATTAGGTATAATTATCTGCTTCAAAAAACGGGAAGTGTAAATAATTAGGAGCTGTTCTACACTCCTCTACATATTTGAAGTGTGGTCGCTAAAATATGCAGTATTATTAAATTAGAAGCATGTTGACCTGTCACGGACTGCTTATGGTGTAACACGATCTTTTAAAACCAAAAATTTAGTTCTGTTTAATTTAATATAAATTCAGTTATTTCTTAGAATGTTGGCACACAATGGAGAAATAAATACATTACGAGGCAATGTAAATTTGATGAAAGCCAGAGAGGGTGTTATGAAGAACGAAGATTTGGGTAACAAATTAAAAACTTTGTATCCTGTAGTCGAACCAAATCTATCTGATTCTGGATCTGCTGATTGCGTCCTGGAATTTTTAGTGCATGCAGGAAATAGAACTCTACCAGAGGTAATGTTTAGGTATATTTAAGTAATTCATTATAATTTACATGTATTTTAATGAAAGTAAAAAACATATTCAAAAAAGTGTGTGAGAAGTTGGCAAATATATTAAATTAAAATGTTTTTTAGAACGCCACTGCTATAATTGCTAAAAGAGATACTATTTTTTTCGCTATAAAAAATTTCTTAGAATTCTCTACTGCACTCTATTTGAATTGGACTATATAGTTGGCCATTTACTTGTGTATCATGTTTCATGTTGCAGATAAGTGGAATTTATCAAGTACTCGTAATAATTCACTTAATTGATTTTAATGGATTAATCTCCTATACCTGTTCTACTCATTATTAAGAGTCGCAGAATAATAAACAGTGGATCATAGGTGTGGCCAGTTTTTTTTAGACTAGGTGCCATTGCTAAAAGTCGCGCCTTACTTCCCCCCATATACTTTTTTTTTTAATTTCCAACAGTGGTATTTCTAACAAAAAAACCAAATTGTTTATAAAATGTAATTATATATTTATAGTAAAACATTAAAACCTTTCTAACGAATATGAAACTTTGTGTAGTTGTTGTTTCTAAAAGTGAATGGTCCCAATTTTCGCGCCCCTAGAAAGTTACTGTGGATTTCACGGCCCCACCGGCATCCGCTGTGCGCATATATGCAGTGAATATTAGATACCTACTTGTAATCGAACAGAAACTGTTTGTGTCTTAAAAATTTTTAATTTATATTTAGGCTGTAATGACAATGGTTCCGGAGGCTTGGCAGAATGATCCCACCATGTCTGAAGATAAACGTGACTACTACCACTGGGCAGCTTGTACTATGGAACCGTGGGACGGCCCAGCTTTGATTTCCTTTACAGATGGAAGACTGATAGGTGCCATTTTGGATCGTAACGGGCTGCGGCCTTCGAGATTCTATATCACCAAAGACAATATGATGATTATGGCTAGTGAGGTAAGTGGTTTAAAATAAAAAGAATTAAAAATGTAGTAAGGTAAGAAATTAGTAAAAAATTAGAGAACAGAATATTTTCTTTGAATCCGTGAAGCGTGAATTTTATATTATGAAAATTGACAAATATCTTCAGTGGGACCTTGTTTGATTTCATGTCCATATACGTTTGTATTTCATATTTTTAGGTCGGTGTGTACGATGTAGATCCGTCGAATGTTATCGTAAAGAGTCGTCTAAAGCCAGGTAGGATGTTGTTAGTTGATACCCAATCAAAAACCGTTATTCAAGACATTACCCTAAAACAGGAAATCGCAAGATCCAGGCCACATTCAGAATGGTTAAAAGAACAGGTATGTTATAAATAATTTCATATTTAAACAAAACATATTAGAAAAAATATAGTTTAACAAAATTTAACCAGTTAGATGAGTGGCCAAAAAATTCATGTACTTACAATAATAAAAGTGGAAGATAATCTTAGAAAATCGTATAACCATGTTATCATGGATTCCTGGACAAAGTAATATTATTTTATTTTGCCAATTTTTTAACACCACTTACTGAGGTTTTGTAATTCATAAAATGGTTAGGTTTTGCTTAGCTATTTATAGGGAAGTCTAAATATTTCGATTTTATAAAATAGATAAACAATTTTGCACTTTTGATAAATATATTTTTTAATGGTCAAATATATATTTTATATGATAATCTTTTGATAAATATTTTTTTAATGGTCAAATATATGTTTTATATGATAATTGATAATTTAATATTTATTTGCAAAGTACGAAGGTACATTCCAACGGTAGATGTTGCTTAAGACAAATACAGAAAAGTATAATATTTGTACTGTATACAAATTTTCATGTTGAAAACTCATGCTGCAAAAAATATTTATATAAAAATCATGCTTTTGGATATTTGGCCAATAATTGTTTTTGTATATCTTCATACATCTTTTTTAGTTGATTAATAATCTAGTCAGTTTCAAAAGTGTAAAAATATTTTCAATCTTAATTTTTAGCCCTTTTAATATTTCATATTAATTGATTAAAATATTTTATTAAAATTGTGATTTCCTTTATTTTCATGATATTTCGATGAACAAAAGATGGTGAGTGAAAAAAGTTCGATGTGCTCTGTAGATTTATTTAAAAAATATTTGTAGTTTTTTTTTACATTACTAATACTTTTTTACTAGAATTCATATTACATAAGTCAAAAGTGCAAATAAGATAGAAAAAATAAGGGAAGATTGATAATAGGCATGCTAGCAAGGGAAGATTGGATTAAAATGAGGGATACCTAGAGTCGAATGGATGATTGGTGGTAATGACATAAGTACCTTTGACTTAAATATTCTGTTTATATGGTATTAAGCCACAATTATTGGTTGTAATGAAAATCACATTTTTAACTAACTATGTAGTATTTGACGTTTCGACATGCACTCCGGGAATCGTTCTCAAAAAGATTATTAAAAATCTACGAAAATCAAAGTGATTTGTTTTAGGTTATGTCATTTCAAAATTGACATGCTTGGCCCCAATCTGTAAACAGCAGCATGTAAATAACTGAAAAAAAAATGTGAGGGTGGTGTTTTTACCATAGGAATATCAAATTCTGATTGTTTTGTGTACTTTTTGTGTTGTATGTTTGTGTAAACTATATTGTAATTGTGATTATATAACTTAAAATTGTGAAAACGTAGATTTGTGTATTGTGTTGCATGTGTATTGTGTATAAGATTTTAGTTGCTGTTTTTCGACCTCCTGGTATTTCGCTATCGTTGGTATCTTGTTGATATCTTCTTTTAATATTGGCAACCAAATCCTGCTACATTCTGATGTATTGTGTACAAGATTGAAGTTAGTGTTTTTCGACCTCGTGGTATGCCGCTATTGTTGGTATATTCTTGTTGACTTCTTCTTTTAGCATTGGCAACCAAAGACTGCTGATGGGTTTGCTACACATTTTGCTTCGATAACCCATTAACGCCAAAATGATTTTTTTCAAATTTCAAAATTTTACTTATACATAATTTATCAGTAATCTTGTTCTTAATTTTTTTTTTATTATTTAACATCCAATGTTTATTGCAATCTGTCTCATTACAAACAATAAGCAATATGTATAATTTATGTACAATAACATAGTGGGAAGCTGCCCAGTGGCGAGCACCCAGGTAAGACATAATATAAATATATAATCTATGATATAACAATTAATTTAAACTTTCACTTAACAAACAGAGTTTAATAAAGATAAACTGACACACATATGAGTATTACAAGGCTAAAAAACACAAATTAAGGAAAGATTTAGAAAACACCAGAATAGAAACTTGTTATTTCACCGCAGCATGATACTATGCTGTATTTCTCCTGATTTGCTAGAGGTCCAAAGGGTCTGGTCGTTTTAATCTTCTTACGTGTGAAATTTTGAGCAGATCCGTGGCCAGCGGATTTGGATGGCAGGATAGTCTGGTCTTGTATACAGAGTTTACAGCAGATATTGCTTCGCAAACTGTTGGTAGCTGTAAATCGTGGTGTAATCTGTGGTTCCTGATATACCAAGGGACATTACAGATCTGGCGCAGTACTTTCGATTGGAAACGTTTAAGTTTTTGTATGTTGGTATTACTTGCTGTACCCCAGATTTGTTCTGCATATTGCCATACCGGTTTTAAAATACATTTATATATCAGAAGTTTGTTCTCCAGGCGAAGATTTGATTTTTGACTCATGTACCAATACATTTTCCTGTAGATTAAGCTGAGTTGAAGGCGTTTCTTCCAGATGTAGATGCCACAATTAAGTTTGCTATCCAAATGGATTGCTAAGTATTTAACGACGGTATTAACTGGTAGTGGAGTGTTGTTTATAGAAACTGGTGGCGCGACACTTTTTTTTTTAAGTAAACGCCACAGCTTAAGCCAGGTCTCTAGTTTAAGTAGGCGATTTTGTAATACCTGGGCTGCTTCAGCTGCTGTAGAATTTGAAGCCATGATAACTGTGTCATCGGCATATGTAGCGATTGTTGTATTGGTCGTCGTTGGGAGATCTGATGTGTATATTAAGTAGAGGGTGGGTCCTAGTATGCTTCCTTGTGGAACTCCGGAACAAATTGAAAACAGGTTAGTGATTTCCCCACCTCTTTTGACTTGAAAGAATCGATCTGTCAGGTAGGATCTTAAAAGTGAACTTATGGGATGAGGAAATATAGATTTAATTTTGGAGATAAGACCTACATGCCAAACTTTGTCGAATGCTTGAGAGACATCTAGAAATGCAGCAGTACAGTAATTTTTTTGTTCGACCGAATTTCTGATAGTCTTTACCACCCTGTGAATTTGCTCGATAGTACCATGTTGTTTCCTAAACCCAAACTGATAATTCGGTAAAACATTACTGTCATATAAAATAAGCTCCAGTCTTCTCAGAAAAAGCCGTTCAAATACTTTGGATATAATAGGCAACAAGCTAATTGGGCGGTATGAAGATACTTCCGTGTGATCCTTATTAGGTTTTGGAATAAGAACAATTTGAGCAACTTTCCATTGGAGTGGAAAATAACCTGTTTTTAATATTGAATTAAATATATAAGTAATTAAACTTACACCTTCGTTGGGTAGATTTTTTAGTACTAAACTAGATATTAAGTCATATCCAGGTGACTTTTTAATTTCCAGATTATCAATTATTTCTTTGATTTCAGATTTCTTAACAGGTTTAATAGGTGGAGCCATTTGAAATGGTGCATTTACGACTTCATGGATAGCTTGTTCTTCTTCAACTGAGACTTCCCTCTGATGCGGTTGAAATACGTCGCATAGATGATTTGCAAAAGTATATGCTTTATCTATGTCAGTTTTAGCCCAAGTGCCATTTTGTTTCCTGATTGGCATATTCATTTGTTCGTTGTGTTTAAGTTTTTTTGTTAGTTTCCACAGCGAATAGTTTGTATCATCTGCAGGTGAGAGGTTCTTTAAATATTTGTTGATTTCATTGTCTTTATGTTGGATCAGTTTTCTTTTGAGTAGTCTGCAAGCTCTATTCAGATTAGCTTTATCTTCTGGATGCCCAGTGAGCTGCCATATCTTTCGCAGTTTTCTTTTTTCAATATGAGTGTATTTATGTGTGCAGGATAGGACTCGGAGTTGTGTTTGTAATAAATTTCTGGGGTGGACGTCCAAGCAGCTTGCTGAATAACTGTAGTTAAGTGAGCAACTGCATTTTCTATGTCACTATCACTTTTAAGAGGCAAGTTTAGATTGATGGATGTTTTTATTTTTTCTCTATATCTGTTCCAGTTTGTTATTTTATTAGAGAGTGTTAAATGTTTAGAACACTTATGAATTTGGCTTTGTAGATCTATGAAGAAAGGGGAATGATCTGATGAGAGGTCAAATGAAGGAGAAATTTGGAGGTAGGTATGTGATATTCCTTTTACTATAGCAAAATCAATAAGATCAGGAATTTTTTGTCTATCAGTAGGTCAATACGTAGGCTCTCCAGTAGAGAAAGGAATTAAATGATTCTCATTAATACTTTTTAATAATTCTCGACCACGTGAGGTTACGATTCTGGAACTCCATTTATGATGTTTGGCATTATAATCTCCAGCAGAAATATAACGGTGTCCTAGCATCAAAGTATTCAGTAAAATGATCAGCTTTAATTATTTTATTCGGTGGACAGTAAACAGCAGATAGAATAATCGAGCCTTATGAATCTTCGACCGACACTGATGTGGCTTGGATGTTAACTTTACTAATTTTATTTGTTTCATGATGCTTAATGTTATTTCTTATAATAATTGCCGTACCTCCGTGGGCTTTACCTAATGGATGTTGAGTTACATAGGTTGAATATTTGGGAATATGGAAATGGCTCTTATTAGTCATGTGTGCTTCGGAAATGAACATAACATCTAGATTATGATAGTAGATAAATGCTTTAACTTAGTGGAAATGAGTGGTTAAGCCATTGGCATTCCAACAGCACATCTTTAGTTTAGTGTTGAAGGTTAAGCTTAGATATCAGAGACATTATGAGATCAAACATCTTATCCATTCTTTCCATTAACTTATGTACTAGTAGTTCTAGATTATTTTGTATATGTTGAGGAGTTGTTGTTTCTATTATATGAGAAGTCTCATCTATGGTAGATGTATTTCTATTATCTCTTCCTGCAACATATTTCGCATAGCTAGTAGTTGGTTGAGTGCTTGAAGGGTATACTGCACGAGGTGGTTGACTTGCGTTTTTATCTCTAAGTGTTGGAATTTTTTTTTTGTTGCTCTTTGTATATTGAGCATCCCTTATAGCTGGCAGGATGATTTTCTAGACAATTTACACATTGAACATCTTTTATATTTTTTGGTTTTGGACATTGAGATGATAGGTGATCGCCCACACATTTTGCACAGCGCGGACTCCTGTGGCAATAATTATGGGTGTGGCCAAAATTTTGACATCTTTGGCATTGGGGTAGTTCCCTTTTCGGATGCGGTGGCTCAACTGTGACAATAAAGTTTAGTAATTTTGTAATATCATATATATCTTTATTGTTACTTTGGATAGCCAGTTCTATATTAAATAGTGGCAGATCTTTCTTTGTGACTCTTTGCTTAATATTGGAGATGTTCAGTGCTGTATGTCCGTGCGCTAGCAACGCTTTTTTAATGTCATCTGGATCTGTTGAAGGATGTAAATTACGTATAACAACTCGGAATCTACGGTTTTGTTTCAGTTGGTATGTATGGTACTGAGTATTTTTTTCTGCTAAAGATTTTACAATTAATGAATAGTTTTTGGATGAGTCAGCTTGAACTTTAATTTGGTTGTTAGCAAGACATTTTAAAGTATATTTACCTGGAGTTATCTGCTGTAGTAATTCCTGTAATGGTTTGGTACACTCAACATTTTGGATAAATATAGGTGGTGGCTGTTCATCTTTTTTTTCTTCCAGCATTTCATCCTCTTCATTAGGTTTATCATTTTCAAGTGCCTCGTATCTGTTAGATGTAAGAACAGTTTTACTTAGCCAATAATCTTTGAGTGTAGCTTGTTTGGTGTTTTTCAATTAAGGACTATCATCGTTGCGTTGGCGTTTCTTGTGGTGGACTGATACCCATTCACTATCACTTTTTACCTCATCTGCATCTGTGAGATTTTTTTGTGGTTTCTCTATTTGAAAGTTTGATAATTTTGTTTGTAGATCGTTGTTGCGTATTTTAAATTTTTTCTGCTATTCATCTAGAGAGTTGTAACTGTCTTTTCGATTCCTTCCAGGTGGGGGAGTGCGGGCTAGACAGGATTTTCTAATGGCTGGATTTATGTCCTCAATGCATTGATAACTAGTTGGTTCTTGGTTATCTAGTTGGTGATCCATAGTTTTCCACTAATTACAACTAGGAATTGTTAAGACATTCCGGCATATTTTGTTAATATACCGGACTATTTTATTTATATTTATGGTAATAAATGTGGTAATTAAATTTGTATTAGTTCCTTGTTGGATAATTATAATAACATTGAACACAAACATTTTTTTTCGGTTGTTTTTAATTTTCTTGATAACGAATGGCTTATACTAATTATAGGTACTAATTACAAAAATATAAGATAATTATACACAAGTACTTCTTCGATGCTTGTTTCCAACACGAAGGTTCGAACGGGACTGAGACTCATCGCTTCTCGGCCTCTGGCTAAGATCAAAGTGTAGTATCTGTTCTTATCAGCTTGTTCTTAATAAGGAAATATTCATGAATTAATGTCATCTTTCCATTGTGGTCTTTCGTTGTCTCAGTCATGTTTGCATATCTGAGACAACGAACACAGACCACAATAGAAAGGTGTATCAATAATAATGATGGAAACATACATAAAAAAGACAAAAATCAGAGAAACAGCTCTCATCCTACTTAACGAAGAAAAATGTGTAGCGAGCCTAAACTACTAACAGAAGAAATCAACAACAAGATTATACCAATAACGGCCTAACAGAAGGTCGAAAAACATCAACAATCTTATACATAATACGTATGCAACACAATATATAAAATACAAATCCATGTTTTCACAATTTTACGTTACATAATCACAATTGCGATACACTTTATACAAACATATAACACAAAAAACAGAACAATCAGAATTTGATATTCCTATGGTAAAAAAACCACCCTCAGATTTTTTTTCAGCCATTTACATGGTGCTGTCTACAAGATCTAGGCCAAATGACATCTAAAACAAATAATTTTGGTTATGCATTTTCGCAGATTTTTACTAATAATCTTTTTGAAAACGATTTTTTGGAGTGGGAGTGAAACGTAAATACCAGTTAATTAGAAATGTGATTTTCGTTACAACCAATAATTGTGGCTTAATCCCATATAAACATAACATTTAAATTAGACATGCCACAAGAAAGTAGTTTCAGAACCTTGCTACCTTTGACTTGTTTAATATGTTTTTGTAAGAGTGAGCATATAGTATTCGATGACAATTTAAACAAATAATGAATTTTTAAGATATTTGGGTAAAAGTAGTAGCTTGTGTCATTTATTTAGATATTCCACAGAAGGGAATATCCATTCTTAAAAATAATTCAAACGTGCTAGTATTAAACGTTTCCTAAACTGTTTTTTTATCTTCTGATTTTTTCCTTCTAACCATAATAAATAATGAATGAAGTCACATATACTTCAAAAGATCCCTTTAAATATTTTTTATTGAAGATTTCCATGGACGAACTTAGAAAGGCTCATCTGGATGCCAAGCGAACAGTTAAACCAAAGTACGAGACCAGCGGATTGGGCGACAAAAGGTTGCCATTGTATGGCTACTCGACGGAAACTATTTACATGCTTTTGTTACCAATGATTAATAACAAGTAAGTGTTTTGTAGTTCCATTAAACAATTCAGTTATCGTATATTTCTCGTGTCCTTAGCGTATTTGTTTTTTGTATATACCAAACTACTTTCGTACTGCAATATCCCCTATATTAAGTGCATTTTTAAACTGTCTTCCTTAAAATGTGTTACATCTTCATTTTCTATATTGACATACATTTTTATATTGAAAAAGACGTACTATTACCATGTATGAAAGCTGAGAAATGCAACAGTTGGTGAACGGTAATCGGAAACATCAGCAATAGACTAACGGATCAAGATATACACGAAGAAGACCAAAATGAAAAAGACACATAGTAAACCGCAATAAAAGAACTTATAAAGATTAAGAACTTATTAGAATTATATAAAGATTGCAGCCAAGATTCAATAATGGTGTTATTACAACTTATAAAAGAAATATGGAGACATAAATCGCTCCTTAGTGATTGGAAGAAAATTATAGAAATTAAAATAGCGAAAAAGACCACGGCCACTCTGCGCACAGGACCAATCACAAGGGGCGCTAAAATTTATTTAAACAGAGCGTGCAGCGACCGAGAAATCAGTTCTCCTAAAACATCAAGAAGACGCAGAACTAATCTGACTTGACAATGGCAAGTGTGACCTTGCCGAAAAGTCGCCAAAACAATGGTTTTTCAAAAAACCAAAACTACTGACGCGGAGTCAAACCCGGAAAACAACTGAAACCACATATAGCTCCCGCGGAAATATATATTGTATATATATATATATATATATATATATATATATATATATATATATATATATATATATATATATATTATAACTGTTTTGAATGGGTTGGAGTCAATAATAGGGCTATTGGTTAACTATTTTTTTATTCTCGAGCTTTCAATTGTGTTTACAATTATTATCAAGAGCTAAAAAAGACAAAATACTTACAAGGTTGAACTAAAAAGAAAAAACAATTTTTGTTAACTTACCAAATAAAAATTAGTTTGGAAAGTAAAAATCACTGCTTACATCTTCAAAATATTTAATACAAAAATGTTTTAATCTAATAAATGTTTCTCCGAAAATTTTTATAATTTTGAAAAAATTTTTTTAATATAAAAATAATTGAATTTATAAATAAGTTCAAATAGCAACCAATTACAAATAGCCTCAATGTCATAAATGCCAACATAAAATTTTTATTTTTGACAATTATATTGCCAAAAGTAAAATTTCGTTTAAACATTCTTTTTTGTTTAGTAACAAAAAGAAGAAGATTTATTCACCGTTGACAGATGTCTGAAAGAATGTGACAGATATATGGAGAATTAAATATGACATTTTACAAGTTTTATATATAAATCATAAAGAAATAATATAATTATAAATTTTGCTTAAACTTTGAATTTCAGATCTTTTGTTTAAACTATTATCATTTTTGCTAATACAAACCATTTCCAAAAAAGTCCTTTTAAATTTATTACTTTCACTACATAAAATTTTAATGTTATCAAAATCCATAATATGGTCTTTATCGATTACATGTTCTGCCAAAGCACAAGATGGTTTTTTAATTCTGCAATCACTTTTGTGAGAAATAATGCGATTTGAAAGATTTCTTCCGGTCTCACCAACATATTCAGCCTCACACTGAGTACAACTAATGCTGTATACTAAATTCGTTTTTTCAAATTTGTCTATAGGATATTTAGTTTTAGAATATAAAGATGAAATAGTTTTGATGTTCTTTGTTGCTATTTTTATATTGTCAATAACCTTTAGTGTTTGTATTAATTTAGGTGTTAATGATGGTATAAAAGGTAGTGAATGATAATAGATGTTCTGATTGTTAGATACAATGTTTTGAGATTGAGCAAAAAATGGTGTTAAATTATTTATATTACCAATATTAGAAAAAAGCATCCTATGTAGCATATCTGGAGGATAAGAGTTTTCAATTAGAATATTTTTTAATAATTGAAGATCTTCCTGTAGATAATCTGGATGAGAAAGTTTTAAAACACGTTCTTTTAATCCTGTTATAAGGTTCAGTTTCATCTTATTTGGATGGTGAGAGTAATAGCTTATAAATCTATTACTACATATGGGTTTTCTGAACCATCTGGTTTTCAACATATTGTCTGTATTTCTTACAATTCTCATGTCAAGGAATGGTAGAGAATTATCTACCTCTTCCTCAACTGTGAATTGTATATGTTGATTATGACTGTTGAAAATGTTGACTGTTTCATGAATTTTGTGTTTAGGAAGTGCCAAAACTAAATCATCTACATATCTCTTAATAAAAGGAATGAAAAAAGTGCAATTACTGATACAATCACTGATAACATCATCCATGACATAGCTACTTAGAATGGGTGAAAGACTAGATCCCATAGGACTACCAAAAATTTGTTTATAAAATACACCATTAAATATAAAAATATTAGAATCAAAAACAAAGTTGATAAGTGTTTTGAAATGTAATAAGTCAATATTAGTGTGTTGTGAAATCTCATTCCAATGTTTTTCAACACTACTTATGATTAAATCTAAAGGCAAATTAGTAAAAAGAGATGTTACATCAAAACTAACTAAAACATATATATATATATATATATATATATATATATATATATATATATATATATATATATATATATATATATATATATATATATATTATATCAATGGTATTCCGGGTTTGACTCCGCGTTAAATGTTGTTGGTTTTGATAAAAACCATTTTGACGACGTTTCGGCAAGATCTCACTTGCCATTTTCAAGTCTCTCTGGATGGTCTGCTTCTTGTCGATGTTCGAGTGGAAGTGACGCTACGGGTGTTAGGCAGCTGGCTTTTGTAGTTACTGCGTGTTGCGCGCGCTCTTGTAATTGGTCCGGTGCGCAGGTCAGTGGCCGGGGTCTTGGTCGATTCCGTTCTTGCGTTATTCTTCGGGATAATTGTTTTCCATGTTTTTGGCAATCTTTGGGCATCGTCTCGAGAATTTAAATTATTTTCTTGTTTTTCTATTTCTATTGCTTCTCTGATAATTCGTTTTCTCTTGTTTTCGACATTCGCTAACATTACCGTATGTTTAAGGTCAATTTTGTGTCCTGTAGCTAAAGAATGCTGGGCTAGGGATGACGTCGTTTCTTTTCGTTCGATGGCATTGCGATGTTCTTCTTGTCTTACTTGGATCCTTCTATTTGTCTGTCCAATATAGGCTCTATCGCATTCTCCACAGGGAATTTTGTATACTCCTTGGTTTTCTAGGGGAATCTTTGTCTTGGCAGATGGTAATATGTTTGCGATTTTTCTGTCGGTGTTGAAGACAGTCTCTATTTTGTGTTTTCTCAGGACCCTGCTTATCTTCTCTGTTGTGCCTTTAATATAGGGTAGAGTGGTTTTGGCAATCGGTTTTTCGTCTTCTTTTATTTCTTTTGTTGTTTTTTGTGGTCTTCGTGCCTTTTCGATTCTGTGTGTGGAAAAGCCGTTGTTTTTTAACGCTTTTGTAACTTTCTGCATTTCTTCTTTCTTGTGTTCTTCGTCTGTTAGTCGTTCAGATCTTATAGTCAGAGTTTTTATGACTGAATTCAATTGTGCAGGATGGTGGTGTGAATCTGCATGTAGGTATCTGTCAGTGTGAGTTGGTTTTCGATACACTGTATATCCAATGTTGCCGTTTTCTTTCTTTATTATTAAGACGTCTAGGAAAGGTAGTTGTTGATTACTTTCTAATTCCATCGTAAACTTGATCTTGGGATGGATACTGTTAATGTATTCTAGAAATGCAGTAAGTTTTTCTACTCCATGTGTCCATATGATGAAAGTGTCGTCCACATATCTAAGCCATAGTTTGGGTTTATATTCTGCTGTTCTTATTGCCCGTTCCTCTATGTCTTGCATAAAAAGATTTGCTATCACGGGAGATAGCGGTGAACCCATCGGTGCCCCTTCAACTTGTTTGTACCGTTGATCACCATATATAAAATATGTGTTGTTTAAGCAGTGTTTCGTCAAATTTAGGGTATCTTGCGGTACTGGGTATTTTCTGCTTATAATTTCCAAGGATTCATTGATGGGAACGTTGGTGAAAAGTGAAACAACATCGAAACTTACTAACAAGTGTCCCGGCCCAAGAGTAACATCTTTTATACGCTCGATGAAGTGGCCTGCGTTCTTAACGTAGGAATCAGCTTCTTCTGCGTAAGGCTGTAGCTTTTCAGCCAGGAACCTTGCCAGTGGTTGTAACGGTGATCCGATGGAGCTCACTATTGGTCGTAGTGGTAATCCATCCTTGTGAACTTTTGGTAGACCGTACAGTTTTGGACATCTCGATGATTTTTCCCGTGGAATAAGTTGAAAATGATGTTCTTTATTAATATTGGATGTTTGTATTTTTGCTTTTGTTGTTTTTTCTAGATATGTTGTCGGGTCAGTCGATATCTTCTCGTATGATGGATCGTCTAGAATATCTTTCATCTTTTGATCGTAGTCTGTGACATTCATAACCACCGTAGCATTGCCTTTATCAGCTGGAAGTACAATGATTTCTTTATTTTTGCGCAATGAATTTAATGCCTCTTTTTCCTCGTGTGTTAAGTTTCGTTTTGGCGGTTTAGCTGTTCGTAATATGCGTGACACGTCTTGGCGTATAGTCTCGGCCGTGTCGGATGGTATATTGGTTATTGAACTTTCTACTTCGCATATAATATTTTCAATCGGTATGCGTGCAGGAGCTACTGCGAAATTAAAACCTTTCGAAAGAACACTCTTTGTGGCTTCATCTAGTGTGAAGTTCGAAAAATTATAAACCAGTTTACAGGTATCTTGTTGTGGCGTTTCTCTCGGTTGTTGTTCTAATGATAGTCTCTCGAACTTCTTAATTTGTTTTGTTTTTGTTAAGTCGGCGTTTGTCTCTGTCGGTTTTTATCAAAACCAACAACATTTAACGCGGAGTCAAACCCGGAATACCATTGATATAACATACAGCTCCCGCGGAAATATCAAAACTAACATATATATATATATATATATATATATATATATATATATATATATCTACGGCATAAAGTGAACTCCGCCCATGTTAAAATTCAGGTTCAAGAGAGCTCCGTGGTCAAATGGACACCGATATACGGAGCTCACTTAACCATTCCATAATATTGACTCTGTCGATTCGTTAACATGTATAGTTTCATAATTTTGTGGAGCCCATAAGTAGCCCTGTATCATGAATGTATATCGCTTAGTTCACGTGTATATATTATAGGGGTCGTTCAGATCTTTTTCACTGTATATTGGAACCATAAGTATATCGGTCTAAGTAAGCTCTGATAGTTTGGCAACTAGGCGATTAAGCCGTATATTTCCAGCGTATGTTCTAAACGGTTCATACGGATTACAGTATGTAATGATATGTATACTATCAAATACCTGTTTTTGGTAGGCACGTGCTTTTCTAAAAATAGCTTTATGGATACAAAAGGATTTCATTACCAAATTGGATGTATTTTTTTATATGCGGAAATTTCCTAATGTATTTTGTTAACGTCAGTGTGTCTTTGTACGTTTCATTTAAGAATCCGATTAATAAGAACTTCTTTTATTTTATCCATTGTTTTACGATATCTTGTATACAGCTTCCTTATTATTTTATTTCTGGTTTTATTTTTGTACTATATAGAATTCTAAATAGTTTATCTTAAAATAAATATCCGATTAATATGAACTTGTTTTATTTCATCCATCTATTGTTTTACGATATCTTGTAGCTTCTTTATTATTTTATTTCTGGTTTTGTTTGTATACTACATATAATTCTGGATAGGTTATCTTAAAATAAATATTTAAGTGCTAAAATAGATATTTTTGTGTAAAAATTGGTAGTAATGCGCAAAAAAGGGAAGAATGCTTAATTTATCTAACAAGAATATACCACTTCACCAATTTTACATACTTCTGAATATTTTATCTTCTATTTAGGGGTAATATGTAATCAATATAAGTGGAGTTAGTGTCAAATTTGCAATGATTTTTATAAGCAATAGCTTATTGACTGTACTTTATATGTTCAGTTCAAATAATTAAATCTTGTCACTTCAGAAAAGAGCGATTTGAAGGGCAAAGTCATCTAATAAGGTGGGATGAATCTTGTACCACCCCACATTCACACAGGTTAACCGGTGTTTGCAGGCAAAAGCCATCCTGGAAGATGTTAGGAAGATAACTACCATAAGGAAATTCCTCTCGAAGGTTTAGATGGCGATGAGCAGCTTATTCTTTTGCGGATGTTGCGAATCTAGACTTGGTTTTTTCGTTCTCTAGCTACTTATCTTTGGATATTAGGTGGATTGATAGCTACGATATTCTAGAGTTTATGTATGGATGTGAGTCTTAATATCCGCTGAATTTGGCTGACTAATTCATAGCAAAGTCTACGTGTTAAGTATGTGTTGGTGTCATCCATACTGGCTAGGTATATTCAGCAGCAAAAGCGTAGAGTGCAAGCATCTACGTTTTAAGGGTGGAAGGATGTGCTTGTAGAAGACGTCTGTCTCAATATCCTTATCAATGCATCTACAATTCTTAGGGGATACTTATCCCTGCGAGCGGGGCAAGGCTTACTGGTTCCACTAGTCTGGACTGACTGGTTCCGCCCTCACGGATTTACAAGAGGGTAGGGAGATTTTTGGAAGGAAGGGGATTAAGGACTTCTCGGTCTCAGGTCCTGCAAAGAGTGAGAGGCTATGGGCTTACGTTAGAAGCCGGAGCACTGCATAAGCGGAAATCTGTATCTCTTCTAGTCTCTACCTGTAATGGCCAGGAATAACAAAAACAAATTTCGAGTTTACAATGTATTAAACAGACTGTACACTACAAAATATCAGTTATGACCAATAATATTTCGATCAGGCGCGAAGGGAGACGAGGAGACGAGAAGAGACACAGCAAGGAATTAAAGATCGGACAATTCCGTATCATTAGATATACCTTGGGTTAGTATATAGATCTTAGTTATCTTAGTAATCTGCAGTTGCCGGCACTTATACGTCACACTATCCCGTCGAGTTAAATAGCGCGCTCACTGGCTGCGTATCGTCCGATCTCCGCACTTCTTGCGTGGAGCGCTCTAGGGTGCCAACTTCCCACTAGTCCCCGCTGGCCCCGATCGCCGCGGCTCTCGCGTGGGCAACTCTCGGGCGCCGCTCTCTTACTGCCCGTTTGACCCACTTCTGTTTGTTTTTATCTATTGCCAACTCGTACTTTATATTCTTTTGTCACGTCCGAAGTGGAGATTTGTTTTTACGTTTTCGCTGATTATGCCATCTATTCCATGTGTTAAACTGGATCACGCTATGTAAAACTTCTTAGTCAGCTCAATTCTTCTCACTTATTTCACAATTCGTACCTTGTATTAATTTCCAACAAGGTCTAAGTGTCGTAATGTTTTAAACATTCAGGCTTGTGTTAAACTGGGTCAATTGTTTTGTTTTTAATTTGAAATGTATACGTTAAACTGTGTCGAATTTATTCTTTATTAATTTGGAATATATAATAATTACTTAAATAATTATTACTCTTTACTAGGCTAATTACCTCTTAATTTTTCCTTCTTTATTTCCTTGCTATGTTTACATTACATGCTTCCCATTTTTAGCTGAAAAGTTTGCGAAGAATATTATTTTTCTGGTTGTAGTTTGCCATTTAGTTGTAGTGAAGTTCTGTGAATGACAAGGTGTGATACAAATTATCTTCAAGGTATTTATAGCAAGTCCAGAGTTTAAGAATTTCATCACACTATTGGATGTTCAGATTTTTGAAAGCGTCTCTGTTAGGGACATTGAAGGAGCACACCTGACTCTTTCCGGGGTTAGGCTTAAAATTGATTCATAGTCTATTTTTATTGTACTTTGATAAAATAAAGGCAGATATCGAGCACAGTTTTATTAATTAAATCTTGCCCAAGTACTTTCGCTCCCTAGAGCATCTTCACGGGCATCTAAAATAAGCCAAGAATCGTTTTTTCATTTTCATTTAAAAAAAACGTTTCTTGGCTTATTTCAGATGTCCCTGATAATGCTCTAGGGAGCGACAGTACTTGGGCAAGATTAAATTAATAAAACTGTGCTCGATATCTGCCTTTATTTTATCAAAGTTCATTTATTTGAGCATTCAACCTTGTATCTATTTTTTTTATTGTGCTTAAGATATGATTTAGTTTTTGTTCCATTTCAACAACAAAAGTTTTTGGTTGTGCAACAAGAGATGTATCGTCTATGTAATAAAAGTCCTAGTATTTACTGGTATGGGTTGTGTAAATGTTCTATTATCGGTAAAATTATATTAAGGATTATGTGCAGAAGTATTTTATATAGCTGAAAAAATAAATATATTGACCGATAGCTTTTGTGGCCGTTGGAGTTTTTGCCAGATTTAAGCAAGGTAACAACTTTGTCTTTGCTTTGCTTGTCTGCAGACTTTGGATATCAGTAATTGTTGTGTTTTTGGTACAAATTTTATAATAAGCTTTGTGCTCAGATCCTCAGTCAGGAACCGTAAAATTGTTCATTATATACGTAGATAGTGGATCCAAGCTCAACATAGTTGAAAGGTTCCCTCAACTGACTGGTTTTGTCCTCTCTCATTTAAGTTTTTCTTTACTTCTTTGCCGGCAGAGATAGCACTACTACATTAGTTATGTGATTTTCAGCGATCAGCTTAATACCAAATACCCTAGGTTTGGCCCTCTATATATTTCCTGCACTAGAAATACGTCACATTTGTGCTAAGCGCATATGTCTGATAGGGTTAAGTAAAGTAAAGTGTCTTTATCTCTAGATATGCCCTGAATATTTATAGACATAATTAGAATAGTTTGTCCTAAAAAGGACCGATTTGACAAAAATCATATTGAACGTGTGATTAGCCGATTAATTAATTATTCATTACCCAGGGTACGTCCGATTGCGGTGGTCTTATTAGTACTAAAATTTTCGTAAAGGCTTCTCTTTTGAACCCCATAAGAAATGGCCAATCTTTAACTTTTCATTAAAAATTTAAATTTTACATACTGTTACTTTTCGACAATATTTGGAATCAGATATGTATTAGTAATCACCGTACTTAATATATAGTCTCTTAGTGAAAAGTAAGTGAGTTTATAATATCGGTCACAACTCATATATAGATAAAAAGGACATAAACGGGTAAAATAAGTGTATAAAATTTTAAATACATACACTTCTCCAAGAAATTAATGCACCACTTCAATAAATCAATTTTATTTGTAAACAGGCAAAAAATAAAAAATAAAACTTCACCAGATTTATTCTACATTTTATTAGTAATTATAACAGTTTGTCTAACCGTTAGAAAATGTTGAAGTACAGGAGAAAAAAAAAATAAAACGGAAAATTCTAAAAAAAGAATTAAAAAAAAGTAAACTAAAATATGAAAAAAGGCTTAATAACGAGTGTTTCTACCTCTACTACGTATAACAGCCTCACATCGTTGGTCCATACTTAAAATTAATTGCCGTATTTTATTTTGGTCTAGTTCTCTCCAAATCTGGATCAGCCTCTCTCCCACTTCCTGTGTGTTGTTTGGTTGGATCGGTGTCGCTTTTAATCGCCTACCAAAGATATCCCAGAGATTTTCAATCGGATTTAAATCCGGACTATGTGCTGGCCATTCCATAGTGTTAATTTCTACCTCTTCTAGATAATTTCTGACGATCTGTGCAGCGTGAGGTCTGGCATTATCTTGCATTAGTAAGAAATTTTCATCGATATAAGGAGCGAATGGTACTACATGTTGCTCCAGGATCTCCAATATGTACCTTTCAGCTGTAACAGTTCCACTTTGTATGACCACTAGGTACGTACGTGCGGTCAAAGAAATACCACCCCACACCATAACGGATCTTCCACCAAAAAATGTGGTGTGTGAGAAGTTACACTGAGCATATCGTTCGTTGGGTCGTCACAACACACGAACACGTCTGTCCTTATTGTACAAACAAAATCGGGATTCATCAATAAATAGCACTCGTTCCCAGTCAGCCTCTAACCAATTAACGTGTTCTCTGGCAAAATGTAGTCTCCCCCTCCGACGCTCTGCAGTTAATAGAGGACCTCGGACGGTAATCCTAGGTGATAAGTTGTATTCCCTAAGTCACTGGCGAATAGTTTCAGTACTAATTTGTATAGCATGCACGTCCCAAAGCTGAATTTGTAGACTTCGATGTGTTACAAAACGTTGTCAAAGAGCAGAAATTCCTAAAAATCGATCTTGAATAGAGGTAGTTACCCGGTTTCGTCCTTGCCCTGGTCTGCGAGTATGATCCCCTGTTTCGAGGAATCTTTCTAACACCCGTGAGACGGATGTGTGGGACACATTAAACCGACGACCAATTCTTCGGTAACTCCAATCTTCTTCAGACAGTATCACTGCTTGGGCACATTCATCTTGGGTTAAATTACGTGATTGACGCTCCATAATAAACACAATTAACCATAATCAACAATTAAACAGTAGCCGAATTAAATTCGTGAACACTTGGAAATTAGTATATTTATAGAATTTTTTTTTGCTTCTTTTTGTTTTGTTGCAAAAAAACTATAGCGATAAAACACAGTCAATAAATATAGAGTGTACGAATAGCATATACAAGAGACTTGCAAAATATAATATTACAATGGAAATTTTTATTAACGATAATAAAATATTTTAATATTTCCAAGTGGTGCGTTAATTTCTTGGAGAAGTGTATATCGGCGCTATTGTTCAGGAGATGGGTTTATCCCAGATATCGAAGGTTACATGTATATTTAAAATAAAAGCCTTAAGGTATCTTTAGATTCTATGGAAATTAGAATTTATGGAAATCAGCAAATTAAAAAATACAGCCATATTTCTGAATGACCAACTTGAGACAAACAGTTGTCCCCTCTTCAACTTATTCAGTTAAAGGCTATAACATGTAAACGCATACCTGTTTTATTGTCAGATAAAATAAATTTCCATCAAGTAACGGTCGAATCCATC
Organism: Diabrotica undecimpunctata; assembly: GCF_040954645.1. Taxonomy (NCBI): domain Eukaryota; kingdom Metazoa; phylum Arthropoda; class Insecta; order Coleoptera; family Chrysomelidae; genus Diabrotica; species Diabrotica undecimpunctata. The sequence goes on along the minus strand of NC_092810.1, from coordinate 81,330,716 downwards.
ACTTACTTAAAGAGTAGGAAAAGACATGCTTATGCTTTAGAGTAACGGGTACTTTATTACAAAGTACCCTTTGCTTTTGGCAATTAGTTTCTCACTTTCTCAGCGACGGGTCTCCCTTTCCTCATCAATAATGTTCTCGCTCGATACTGTCTGAATATCTTATTTTACGATATTTAGATTTCACTATATGCTCTACATTTCTTGGCAATACTTCTGATGGCTTTTCTAGTAATACTGATCTAATTTATACCTGAGTTTTACTTACATTGTTTTGTCAGCGTTCTCGTCATATATCCAGTCAATAGCATTGGTTTAATCACTATTTTATACATCCTGATTTTAGGGATTCGTATTAGATTTCTGGATTTAAAAGCGTTATGAGGGTTATACAGATTGAACGAATTTAAAACGGAATATACGAAATCAATGTATTTCGGCTCAACTCCGCTCTAGGTGCTTGGGCCAACAAAAGGTTGTCAAATAATTATATTATAAAAATCCAATACTTCAGCGGGCTGCTGGATTCTGAATTCATTCAAGAACAAGTCAAAACTCCACCCAAATATGTTGCCTAGAATCACTGTGAAAACTAGACTAAACAAGCAGTTATTATGCTGTCAAACCACCTATGGCTTCCTTATAGTCCAAGAGATAGAGCCGAAATTTTGAACTGATCAGTAATATGACATTTCTCTATTGGAATATATTCATTGTAACTGGGTTAAGACTTTGCCTTACAGGCGGACGCCCCTCGTGATACAGGGATGAAGTTGTAATTTTTTTCGGAAAAATTAACGATCGATAATATGGCTGAAAATTTGCCCAGAGTAAGATCTTGGTATAACTAGACGAAATCCCAAAGGGCGGACGCGAAAGTGGATACATAAGGGGTGGCGGACAGGGGTGAAGTTGCAGTTTTTTGGGGAAAAATTAACGATAAGTAATATGTCCGCCATTTTCATGGCTCATTATTTAGCTCCTAAAAACTCTAAATCCAAAAGGGCGGACAGCTGGGTTGGTACAGAGAGCATTAAAACGGGGTCAAATGTACCACTTGACTGCGCATTTTAGGTCTCGGTAACAATTTTCAAACTGATTTTATTATGATATTTTTATACCGATTGATTTGAAAATTTGTATGCTCACTTCTGTTACTATTCTGAAAAGCGTCAAGTAGAGTTTTCCTCAAAATTTTCCAAAAAAATTTCCGGAAATAAAAATTTCCGTAATTTTTTGAGGTAACATCTAATTTGTAGAATCCTTTCGATTTTCTGTAAGTTATACCATGATTTTTTTCCAAAAATTTTCAAACGATTTTTCCGATAAGAAAATAAAATTTAGAAAAACTTTAAAAATTTCGTCATTTTTCTCACTCTCATTGATGTCATCACATTCATCATCTTCGTCACTTTCACTTTCAATAATATCACATTCATTATCTGCTTCATTTTCAATCACTACTTCTCGAACTGATTCTGGCATCTGAGGTCCACTAAACCATTTGAATTTATATGTTTCATCTTCAAGCTCCCAACCATGTTCTTCAACAATCAATTCTGTTGGTACTTTTTTGTGAGCATTTGTCCAAATATTTGAAATATAATGAGCTCGCAGTAGATGTTGGTGTAAGTCATCTTGACATGGTGGTAAGCTTGAAGCATCGAAATTTTTTAGTTTTTTTTTTTAAAAGGCTCGTTCACATCATGCAACTTATACTGCCGGTTAAATAGTGAAAATCTGACATCGTTTACTTTTCTTATTGGAATTGTTCTCGTCAATCCTGTTCCATATAAGTAACATATGAAAGTTTCTAAGGTTTCAAAAACTTCATTACAATCGAAGTCAGTTTCACCAAGTTGGATAAAAGCATCTTGATACTTATTACATTTAGCGCATGCGTCTAGAATTACTGATCTAAATGGAACGCGCATCATTATTATTTTAATATTTTAAAATAATAATGATGCAAAATTAATGTCCAATCAGAATTTGTAAAATTATAATTAACTAATGAAAAAAAATCCAATCAATTTGAAAATTAAAAAAAAATATTGAAAATATCTACAAAGTAAATTTCAAAACTTAAAAAATTGATAATTCCACTATTAAATTGATTTTTATTAATAATTATTTGTAAAATGTTAAAGTAATTCTACAAATTGAATTTTACCTATTGATAAATAGAAATAATATATTTTGTATTTGATTATTAATGTAATAATAAATCAAATTTTTCTTATATCTGAACAACCATTATTTATGCAATATAAATTTAAAAACCTTTTTATTGTAATAAAAAATAAGTAAAATTACTATTTGTTATACCGAAAATATTCAATAGTTAACATTATAAAATTACTTTAATTTAATAAAATTACTTAACCGGTTTCATAATTAATTTTTATCAATCATCAGATAATTTCAATTGATTATTATATTAAAAATATTTTTTTTTGTTTTTCATTCTAAAATCAAACATTTATTCAATTAAAAATTAATTCGTAAAATATTTATATTTAAGAAAAAAATGTGATTTGTAAAGTAAATATGACTTTAGTTTGAAAAAAAACATTATCATAATATCATTTTAAAACTACAAAATATTCTATAAAAGATTCAGACGATGACGTAGAGTTTTATCAAATGTTTTAGAAACATTGTTTTATTACTGATCAGTTCAAAATTTTGGCTCTATCTCTCCGACTATTAGGCAAGCTCCTCTTTCCTTTATCTAAGCCTAAGCAGTCAAATGGATATTTTGAGCGGTGTTGCCAATCTCATTCCTCTAGATGTTTTTCAATAATAATAACCATAATTTCAGTAATAATAACTAGTCATGAGCTAAGTTGCTATTTTTCAATAGCACTGCTATTTGCGATTGCTATTTTTAAATCGCTGCTATTTTTACTTGCTATTGGGATCGCAGTTTTGTTGCGATTCCATATATAACATAACGGTTAGTAGTAGGTAGCGGATATATTATTTAACAGCGAAGCTTAGCATTATTGGGATAGAAAGAATGATCGCAGTCTCATTGTAGGCATCTTATTTATGAAAGCATATGTTATAGTTACGAAATAAGCAGTGACGGCGGAGGATTATTATTATGATAAAAATAATGTTAATGATAATAATAATTATTTATTTATGAAACAACAAAAAATGATTAAATAAAAATAAAATACACCATATAAAATTGTAATATACAAAATATTTGTGAAAACGATTGTACTTAAATGAAAATATTTTTCTAGAAGAAAACCTAATGCTTAAGAAATAAACAAAGTGTCGGTTTTTTTAATTACGTTAGGGTAATATTGCGAGTCGTTAGTAGTTATCATTTTATATTTTTTAATTTAAAAGTTGCATGGGCAAACTAGTTTTAATTTATCTAATTTTAGCCTATCAGGTATATCAGGTTCTACCTTAATTATATCACTGTTAATTTACTGTTTTAAGGTACAATACTAAAAAATATCCAACCAGCATTTTGAATTTTAAGAAAAATTTGCTTTTTCTGTACCATTATTCTGTACAATAAACAAAGTAAGGGTATTATTCATCAATATCATTACAATATTGGTAATTCATATTTAAAAATAATAACATTTTTGTTTTTTTATCACTGAGTCTAGTTCTTCTTTCATTTAGTACTTGTCCAGCTTTTGAAAACAGCCTTTCACAAGGTACTGAGGAAGCCAGAGCACATAATTTTTCTTGTGCTATTATTGATAAGGTGGGATAGTGGTATTTGTGTTCGCGCCACCAGTTTAAGGGATTTTCATTTCTTGGTAAAATTTCATCCTCCAAAAATCTTTGTACCTCAATAATAGCACAAGATTTGCTGGTTCCCCGAGGTTGAGCTACTGTCACAGACTTGTCGAAAGAGCTCCATATTGAGAATTCATCACCATCAGTGGAAATAGTGGATTTTGTTTCAGGACATAAATCTGTTTCTGAAATATTTTTTTTGCGTAGTTCTTCTGCATATTTTTCTGAAACTGCTGATATAATACATTGTTTGGCATTCTCACCTGAATTTATTTCAGAAAATCCAAACGTTTTAAATCTTGGATCTAAAAATGTTGAGGTAATTTTTTTTTTTTTTTTTTTATTTAACATCCAATGTTTATTGCAATCTGTCTCATTATAAACAATAAGCAATATGTATAATATATGTACAATAACATAGTGGGAAGCTGCCCAGTGGCGAGCACCCAGGTAAAAGATAACATAAATATAATCTATGATATATCAGCTAATTTGAACTTAACAAACAGAGTTTAATACAGGTAAACATCACTGACATACATATGAGAATTACAAGGCAAAAACACAAATTAAGGAAAGATTTAGAAAACACCTGAATAGAAACTTGTTATTTCACCGCACCATGACACTATGTTCTATTTTTCCTGATTTACTAGAGGTCCAAAGGGTCTGGTCGTTTTAATCTTCTTACGTGTGAAATGTTGAGCAGATCCGTGGCCAGCGGATTTGGATGGCAGGATAGTCTGTTCTTGTATACAGAGTTTACAGCAGATATTGCTTCGCAAACTGTTTGTAGCTGTAAATCGTGATGTAATCTGTGGTTCGTGATATACCAAGGGGCATTACAGATCTGGCGCAGTACTTTCGATTGGAAACGTTGAAGTTTTTGTATGTTGGTATTACTTGCTGTACCCCAGATTTGTGCTGCATATTGCCATACCGGGTTTAAAATACATTTATATATCAGAAGTTTGTTCTCCAGGCTAAGATTTGATTTTCGACTCATGTACCAATACATTTTCCTGTAGATTAAGCTGAGTTGAAGGCGTTTCTTCCAGATGTGGATGCCCCAATTAAGTTTGCTATCCAAATGGATTCCTAAGTATTTAACGACGTTATTAACTGGTAGTGGAGTGTTGTTTATAGAAACTGGTGGCGCGACACCTTTTTTTAAAGTAAACGTTATTTGTGTTGATTTTAAACTGTTAACTTGGACTCGCCACAGCTTAAGCCAGCTCTCTAGTTTAAGTAGGTGATTTTGTAATACCTGGGCTGCTTCAGTTGCTGTAGAATTTGAAGCCATGATAACTGTGTCATCGGCATATGTAGCGATTGTTGTATTGGTCGTCGTTGGGAGATCTGATGTGAATATTAAGTAGAGGGTGGGTCCTAGTATGCTTCCTTGTGGAACTCCGGAACAAATTGGAAACAGGTTAGTGATTTCCCCACCTCTTTTGACTTGAAAGAATCGATCTGTCAGGTAGGATCTTAAAAGTGAACTTATGGGATGAGGAAATATAGATTTAATTTTGGAGATAAGACCTACATGCCAAACTTTGTCGAATGCTTGAGAGACATCTAGAAATGCAGCAGTACAGTAATTTTTTTGTTCAAGCGAATTTCTGATAGTCTTTACCACCCTATGAATTTGTTCGATAGTACCATGTTGTTTCCTAAACCCAAACTGATAATTCGGTAAAACATTACTGTCATATAAAATAAGCTCCAGTCTTCTCAGAAAAAGCCGTTCAAATACTTTAGATATAATAGGCAACAAGCTAATAGGACGGTATGAAGATACTTCCGTGTGATCCTTATTAGGTTTTGGAATCAGAACAATTTGAGCAACTTTCCATTGGAGTGGAAAATAACCTGTTTTTAATATTGAATTAAATATATAAGTAATTAAACTTACGCCTTCGTTGGGTAGATTTTTTAGTACTAAACTAGATATTAAGTCATATCCAGGTGACTTTTTAATTTCCAGATTATCAATTATTTCTTTGATTTCAGATTTCTTAACAGGTTTAATAGGTGGAGCCATTTGATATGGTGCATTTACGACTTCATGGATAGCTTGTTCTTCTTCAACTGAGACTTCCCTCTGATGCGGTTGAAATACCTCGCATAGATGATTTGCAAAAGTATATGCTTTATCTATGTCAGTTTTAGCCCAAGTGCCATTTTGTTTCCTGATTGGCATATTCATTTGTTCGTTGTGTTTAAGTTTTTTTGTTAGTTTCCACAGCGAATAGTTTGTATCATCTGCAGGTGAGAGGTTCTTTAAATATGTGTTGATTCCACTGTCTTTATGTTGGATCAGTTTTCTTTTGAGTAGTCTGCAAGCTCTATTCAGATTTGTTTTATCTTCTGGATGCCTAGTGAGCTGCCATATCTTTCGCAGTCTTCTTTTTTCCAATATGAGTGTATTTATGTGTGCAGGATAGGACTCAGAATTGTGTTTGTAATAAATTTCTGGGGTGGACGTCCAAGCAGCTTGCTGAATAACTGTAGTTAAGTGAGCAACTGCGTTTTCTATGTCACTATCACTTTTAAGAGGCAAGTTTAGATTGATGGATGTTTTTATTTCTTCTCTATATCTGTTCCAGTTTGTTCTTTTATTAGAGAGTGTTAAATGTTTAGAACAGTTATGAATTTGGCTTTGTAGATCTATGAAGAAAGGGGAATGATCTGATGAGAGGTCAAATGAAGGAGAAATTTGGAGGTAGGTATGTGATATTCCTTTTACTATAGCAAAATCAATAAGATCAGGAATTTTTTGTCTATCAGTAGGCCAATACGTTCTTTTTTTATTAAATTTTTGTAAACATCTATCAAACCATTAGACATAGGAATTACTAATGATGCAGTGTAGTATAATTCTCCACTAATAATTTTTGTAGCATTTTCGAATGGTTTTAGAATACTACATAAATGTTTAATATTTTGCCAATCAGCTATATTCATAATAGGAAGTTCCTTATCAATGAGCGCGATTGAACTTTTTATTGCTTCCTCGAGCTCTAGAAATCTTTCCAACATGTAAAAAGTAGAGTTCCAACGAGTTGGAACATCATTAAGCAATTTTAAAGGGATTTTTCCCAGGTTACGCTGATAAGACAATAACCTCTCATTAGCCGTATAACTCTTTCGGAAATGAGTTACAATCGTCTTGACTTTGCAAAGAATTTCCTCAATTAATTTGTTTTTCAAACCGTCTTTGACAATTAAATTTAGTGTATGTGCCATACAACCAAAATGATTCCAGTTTAATTTAAAAATTATTGCATTTTTAATATTATTGGCATTATCAGAAACTGCAAGCAATATTTTGTTTTTTATACCCCAAGCCTCTACAATTCGCTGAAGCTCTTTCGACAAATTCCCTGAAGTATGAGCTACATCAATAGCACTACATTCTAACAGAACAGAGTAAAACTTAAAATTACTATCTAAAAAATGAGCAGTTACAGCAATGACAGCGTTATCTACTATACCTAAAACGCTGCAATCTTTCAAAATTATATGGGTTTATTGTTACGTTATGCCCTACTCTACGTCCTCTCTCTTGTATGTTAAAGAAAATTTATTTAGTTTTCTCATTACTTACTATTAGATCGGTTTTTGCTGCTAATAGCATTATTTTATAGCATTCTAATATTTAATCTATGGATTAAATCTGGATAGCAAATAGATATTTTTCACTTTCTCGGAGAAATAATATTCTAACATACAAAATCCTATTAAATTTCCAAAACCTTCCTTGAATATTATATTCACTTATGAGGGGCAGAAGCCATATCAGTACTATAATAAGGCGTATAGTCCTGGACTGGCTAATCGTTGGATAATAGGAAGCATGAGTGTAGCAGTTTTAATGTTTTCCTGACTTCTACCTGGTATCGGCGAGCAGAGATATCAGTACCAAATTAATGCATAGAGGAATTGTTGTTTGAACTTTATTATTATTAAATAGCACTATATTTCCTAGTAAAATCGTCATGACTTTACAGTAAGACAAATTTTCGAACGTTGGTTATGGAAACGTTATGTACATACCACCGAGTTCCCTATGTCGATATCCAGCACAATCTTTGTAATAATGATAACCGAACCAAAAAAAAAACAGAGATTAAAATAGGCGCCAAGAAACTGTGTTATAAAACAGTCGAATAAAATACAGATTCTCAATTTAAATATTCAAAAAATTAATGAACAGCTTACTAAAATAGAACTAACGCATATTTAAGATGCAATTCATTAATGGACCAAGGTATAAAGCACTCCTAGCATATGCTAATGATATTGATCTCATAAGAAACTCTCTCCCGTCCACAAACGACCTCTTTAACAAAGTGAAGAGAGCACGAAAAATGTTTCACTTAAAATCAACAAAATGAAAACCAAATACAAGCGAATCAAGAGAAGAGAGCAATTCAATACATCTAGATAAAATAATAATGTCAACAACTACAATTTCGAAAGTATGGAACACTTTAAATATCTTAGATCAATAATCACGGTTAATAATAATATCACTAAAGAAATACAGAGCATAATTCTTCTATAATTTTTTAACCTCATTATTATATCACTACAAATCCGTATAGAATAAGAACATATACTGAATAAAGAAAGCTCTTATAACGATATTGTTCAGGAAAATAAATCGCTTAAGGTAGATCGGACACATGCATAGACGCCAAGATGTCAAACTTGTAAAACTGGTATAGAAGAAACTTAGCACAGAAGAATGCCACTTGGGTGTCTCAGTATACAATGGAGAGAAAACATCCAATCATATCTTAAAAAATTAACATTTCATTGCAGATATGCAGATTCGTGGAAAATCGATCAACTTGGAAAAAAGTTGAAGCTAGCGAAGACCCACCCAGTGTTGTAGCGCTACGTAATGATGACGATAAAGAAAAAAGAGAAACAGTGACAAAAAGCAACAAAAATGGACTAATGGAGCACAGCTGCTTCAAAATCTTGATAAGAAATATAATAGATGATTGATGGATTCGAGAAACTTGAGACTTGAGAAAGGAACTACTCTGCCGAAACAGCTGTAGTGATAAGATACAATTAATTTTGTGTAAGTTTTGAAAACAAAGTTTTTAGTATTTTGTTGTTAAATAAAATGGATTTAACATACGATATTATATACGCTATAATAACTAGACAACTTGTATGATACTGACATATAAGGAGAAAGTTTCATGAAACAATAAACTACCCAATATTCGTTATGAGTGAAAACGATATGAATAAAGAAAATGAGGAAAACTATGGCAAAAGGTAAAAAAAAGTAAAAAATGAGAGTGGACCTTGTGGACAACATGTGCTTAATTAGGAACGAATTGAGATAAATAATCAAAAGACGACAAAGAACATTTTAAATTGATAAATCTATACAATTTTTAACAATGCATATTTATAGGTCATTTTCAGAGCCAACGTGCTAATTGTATGTAAAATGAAACTTTTTAAGGTTTTTAATGTTTGTATGAAAGATGAAACCGTATGACACATGACCGTGAAATTTATATACCAACCTATAAATCTCTTTTAAAAGAATACTGACACCTACACATTATCACAATACTACATATCATAAGCAGTTTGTTATTTTAATCTAAGAATAAGCTTTATAATTTACGAGAGATTTAATTTAATGTATTTAAAATTTTACAGGATCCGATATCGTAATAATATACAAAATTTCACTACAAGGCATGGAAGCGTGTTATATTTGACTTTAGATATTCTTTTAGATTTTTTAGATATAATATTTCTTCAAATCTGAGGTTAGTCCAATCTCTGATATTTCTCTGCCAGATTTTGTCTTTCTTACCAAGACTTTTCTTCCCTCTACTCTTCCTTGCATGATGACGCGTAGAAGAGAGTATTTATCGTTTCGAACTATGTGGCCCAGATACGATGTCCAGATAGACAATTCGTCTTAACGCTTCTTCGTTTGAGACTTTTACAGTCCATGGAATTTTAAGAATACGCCTATATAGCCACATTTCGAATGCCTTTAATTTTTTTACAGATTGGGCTTTCAGGGTCCAAGCTTCTACCCCATGTAGCAGTTGCGACCATACATAACATTCGACGATATCAATCTAATAACCATACTCAATTTCTTATTTGTAAACATTAACTTTTATTTTATAAATCCATTTCGAGATATTTTAATTTTGACCTTCATCTCCTTCTTTAGTTTATAATTTTTCCGAGGTATTTATACTGGTCGACCCTCTCTAACGGTTTAATCTCCAATGTCAGATGTATGTTGTCAACAGGGGTTTTCCAGATCATCATGTATTTGGTTTTATCTATATTCGTTGCTAGTCCTATCTTTTTGCTTTATCTGTTAATGATTTATATAAAAATTTGTAAATCGTCTATATTTTTTGTCATAATTGGGGTTTCGTCTGCAAATTTTATGTTATTAATGATGCTCACTCCATTCCTTACATCTTCAGTTCTTTCTCATAGTGTCTCCTAAAATATTAGTTGGGAGTACACATTAAATAATTGTGGTGACAACACACATCTCTGTCTGACTCCTTTTTGAATTTCTTCTTGATTTGTCTCACTATCTTTCAACCGCATGACCGCTGTTGATTTTAGTAGATTTTTTATTAAATTAATATCCTTGGTATCTAGGTGTATGTGTTTTAATGCATGTATGAGCTTACCAGGTTGAACTATGTCAAATACTTTTGAAAATCTATATTAGATATGAATACGTTTTCATTATAATCTCTGCATTTTTGTAATAGTACCACCATTGCGCTCAATTCCTCTTTTCTTCCCAATCCACGTCTAAATCTAAACTATGTGTTATCCAATTGTTCTTCACATTTTTTATTGACAGACGATTTAATGTTGTTATTAATCGGATGAGATTTATGACTTATTAAATTTTGATAATCGTTACAAATCAAGTCTTTTAGTGACATATTATTCTTTTAATTTTTACTTCTCATTTAATGTCTATATTTTGTTAGTTATTTTTAGAGTAAATATATGATGACTAAAAACGAATTGATCAAGAGTAGTGAATCGATGCCAAGAGCTGCTATTCTATGAAGCTACCCTTCACGACGCCATCTTATGGCGTCAGTTCCGTGATGCTCACCTCAGCATTTTACTGTAGAGAGAAAAAAATAATACAATGCCTGTATAGAAGCCTCACTTCAAAAATATGCCATAAACAAAGATATAAAAGTATTCTTGTCATTATATTATATTGCATACTGTAATATTAACAAAATTTTTCATAATACATTCTGATATACGCTTTCTCTTGCCGCTAACGAACAGAAGTTTTTATTAACTTTTCGGTAATATAATTATGTAGGTATTTAGATTTTTAACTTCTTACCATAATGCTAGAGTACAAAAGTGGTTATACTCTACTGTATTTTTTTCATGGGGGTTCTATTTTTTAACTGTGTAATGGATTCTTGTATTTCAGTACGATTTGCATTAATTAATTTAATGATATTTCTGGAGTTACAAGTTTATGCTCAGTTTCTGTTGTTTCTTTTATTTATCTGAGATATGTTATTCATTCTTCTCTAGGGATGTACTTAATCTCAATAAATTCTTTGATTTGGTTTTTGTCCTCTTTCACATCTGTTTCAAACCCTCCGGCGGACTTTTAGGTCTTCATTTTATATAAGCATTTTTTTTCTTGGCATTATACTTTTACCTCTTTTAATAAGGTGTGTTTATTTTTCTTTCTCAAAGAGCCTCTTTTATTTTTTTTTATGTTGGTATTATACTTTTTCAAATTAATTCGACATTATTCCCACTTGATTCTTTTGTTTCAGTTATTGCTCTAGCCTAATTTGACATTTTTTTCCCTTCAAATCATCAAATTTTCATGGTTTGTTTATATTTCGTTATAGTAAAATTAATATTTTCTACTAAGCCTAATATATGCAGCAGCAGTGTCATCAAACCGAAATAATCCAGTACTGCATAACGTTTTTGCTGATCGATTTACAAATAAATTTTAACAAACACATCAAATTAGATATCATCATATGATACCTCCTCAATCCACAACCCTGCGCTATGGACAATATCTATTCCGGCTATCGACATCAGTCTAACTTCTTCTTCTTAGAGTGCCATATCCCTACGGAACGTCGGCGACTACCATGCACGTCTTGCGCTACGTGTAGCAATTGGTCCGCTGTCAAACTTGTCCACTGTCGCAAATTCCTCAACCAAGAGAGTTTCTTCCGTCCTATCCATTTCTTATCTTATCAGTCTAACAAACCTAAGAAAATCAGAGATATCATCAATCGTCATTAAACAAAAGTTTCATACACTATTAAACAGATATGGCAATACCTACAACGTATACACCGATGCGTCAAAAAATGAAGACAGAGTTGGGGCAGCAATTTATTCTGAAGACATCTCAGTTAGTTTCAAATTGTCGTCAATTACAACCATCTTTTCGGCTGAATTATTCGCAATTCTAAAAGAACTATCGTTAATACAAAACAAAAACCAAGAAAGATGTATAATAATCACAGATTCTCTAAGTACATTATCCTCACTGACACAATTTGTACTTTGACCACCCCCTTCTACTTCTTATTAAAAAAGAACTTAAAAACATTTCAAATAAGAACATCCAAGTTCATTTTTTATGGGTGCCTTCTCATGTCAGAATTGAAGGTAACGAAGTTGTAGATAAACTAGCTAAAAACGGACCAACTAACCTGATGTCCGAAGAAAGTAACATATTGGTACAAAACGATTTAAAACCATACTTGAAACAAAAAATAATTCAAAAATGGCAACAAACTTGGAACAACACTCCATCAAGGCTATACGAAGTCAACAAACATCCACATCTTTGTAAACCAAAAATAAAAGACAAAAGAGAGCAAGTGGTACTTACCAGTCTCCGTATCGGCCATACACAACTTACTCATGGCTATTTATTACAGCGCAAACATAAACCAGTTTGTGAACTGTGCAACCTTGTTTTAACGGTAAAACATTTTTTAATACAGTGTCCTAAATATAACAGTGAACGACTCAAATATAGCATACCCAACTGCCCTAGAAGAAAATACAGATATCCAAAGAATAATTTCTTATCTTAAAGACTGTCAACTTCTTCATAAGATTTAAAACACACATTGTAATACACATACATATTATTATTATTAATTGTAAACTAATGTATATACACTATTTTTATCAACTGTAACATTAATCTAAATACGCTAATGCCTCTGCGTGGTAGATGCGTTTAAAAAAAAAGAAGGTATATATAGGAAATTTAGAGTTCAAGGATTTCATTACACTATTAGATGTTCAGTTTTGTGAAAGCGCCTGTCTTAGACAAATTGAAGGAGCGCTCCTATGATTTTTCGGGGTTTGGCTTAAAATTAATTCGTAGTTTATTTTTATTATATTTAAGGCATCATTTAGATTTTTTTCCACTTCAGCAACAAAAGTTTTGGTTGTGCAATGTATCGTCTACATGAAAGTCCTAGTATCTACTGGTATCGGTTAATCATTTGTGTAAATGTAATAAGGTGTAGGTGCCATTACGCTACCCCAAGCGAGACCGTTCGTCTGCGTTCTCCATCTTACCATTGAATGATACGAAAAATCTTCTGTTCTGTAGATATACGCGGATAAAACAAGTGATGTTTTTATCTAAGGGGATGTCATACAGTTTTGGAGAAATGTTCTTTAATTTAATATGTCGTAAGTGACATTTAGATTGACAAATACCACCCCTGATACCCGATATCTTTCGTACCCGTTATTGCTTTTTGCAAAAACGGGTACGTTATTACGTACGTTAATAAGTATTACAAATAAAAATAAATAAGCAAGAAGAATATAAGTGATCTATATTTAAACCAAGTGACAGAAAAAAGAATATTATATATACATTTACTTCGAAATTAAAAATTAAATTTTGATATGCCTGACAACGAAAGATACAAAAACAAACTTATTTAAAGTTGAAAATAATGATAGCTTGTACAAGCGACAAAGCATTTAAAACAATAAGACCGAACATATTATATGTAATTGTAATAGATATGTTGGCGAAAATCAAGTTACCATAAGGTACCGAAATATTTCTTCTTTTAGTATCTGCCATAAGTGTATCCATGTGTTTATGTGTATCTAAAATATAGTAGGATATTAAATTCCCTACATTTAAAAATCGAAATATTGAAATTAGCCAGTAAAAAATTAGAATTTTATTATTGATTTATAAATTATTATAATTTAAATTTTACTACTTTATGAAACAAATATTTTATACGTCATAAACTATAGCAATCGAAACATCGGAACGTACATTTATATAATAAATATTTCAGTGCGAACGCATTTAAAAAAAAATACTAATAAATAAAAATGAACTCTTGCCTTTTCTAAGTTTATTAGACACAGTTAATAGACACTAACTTAAGTTTACAAATAATTAGAGCTAGTAATATAAATTACCACCGTAAAATATTTAACTACATTAACCAAGTATTTGTGAAATTTCTCGATGACTGAATTGATTGATATTTAAATAAATTTGAATTTCCAAAACGTACCTGCTGTAAAATTTGAAAGTCTACGACTAATCAAATTATTGGCTACATCGCAAGAGTTTAGTTGTGTACGCGAAAAAATATATACGGACCCCAAAAGTGTTTTAGCCTATTACAGAGTTCACTTAATCCTACGTGTTGCTCGGAGTCTACATAATGCGCTACGCAGATAATAATATACACGGTGTATATCCTACTGGAGTTAGTATAATACCGTTTTAGAACGGAGCTTACATTAACCGCTAGAAGTATATATATATATATATATATATATATATATATATATATATATATATATATATATATATATATATATATATATTGTTATGATGTGTTTTTTGTTTGAATGATGAGCAATGAGTATTTTTAATAATATATAGGGTTTTTATCGCGGTTCTCAAAGAATTAGCTTGTAAGTACTTTTTTAAATTATCTTTATTATAACTATTATGAAACACACATATATATCTAACCTAGTCAATGTAAATTTAAAATAAACTATCTTTAAACTGATATTCTTATAAAACTAATTAAATTCTATAGACAATCTAAAATTTAAACAAACTATCTTCAAAATTGAAATTGTTATGACACTAACTAAATTATATTAACAAAATTTTGTACCTTTCTTTCACTGAATGCCTAAATGAACTGTTTTCCACTAAGTATATAGATTCTAATCACCACTGAATGTCTTCGTACTTCAGTTATCCTTGTTTTTTTTGTGAAATTACTTTTTCCAATTATCAGCTTCTACCAATTTAAGATATAGTTTTCTTCACCAGCATTTATACACCACCAACCAAACCAGCAAACAGCATTTATATTTATTCTTCTTTTCAATATACCAATATCCAATTATTATAAGTTGATTTATACTAATCTCCAACCATAATATAATTTAATATTTCTTCCAATATACCTTTTTTTTTATCTTCAATAATTATTTGTGTATAATTATAAATGTGCATTAAATTATATGCATAATTTTTAATCTTCATTTAACTCACTATATTAAACTATTGGACTATTTGTACTTGATTCACTGACTCTAACTAACTTTCATAATAAACTGCTTGACTTCTGACTAAAAACTTAAAAACTGCCAAAAAACTCTATCTTGAATCCAAATCACGGGTATTTATATGTTTTTTGGATTTCTAGAACCATCTCGTAAGATATCATGTTCTAATTTGTTCTATCAAATACTTGTCTGAATTTTCTGGAACAAACCAATTCGCAAACATGGCCATCTCCGGAGATCCAGAGAATTCCATTCTTTTCTATTAATAATTTTGTTTACATTTAGGCTTTTCAGATCAGAATATATAATTAAATTAGTAACTAACACTCTAATTTAATAAAATACACATTTCAAACAATATATTATATAACCCCACTTTATATTCCCTTATGATTAATTTCTATCTGTCAAATTACTCCGAGAGTATTTTTGGTTGCCTATGCACATGGCTCACTTATATATATTTACAATATTAAAATACAACTTTTTACAATTATTATATGCTAATTTCTTAAAATGCCCTCACATAAATATATTTTTATAAAATTCTCTAGTATATAACTTATTTAAAATAATCAAATACTTTTTTATATCTAATATTATGTAGTATATAACTTATAAATTATTTTCTATAAACCCCAATCGTTACAATATATATATATATATATATATATATATATATATATATATATATATATATATATATATATATATAATATATATATATATATATATATATATATATATATATATATATATATATATGAAAATTACTGAGTTCTCGGGAAGAACCGCGTTGAGAATTTAAAACTCGACGTTTCGGCACCCATTTTGGAGCCATTATCAAGAGTGATACGGTTCGGTTCGAGTTCGAGGTGTCAATCTGCCTACTCCCCTCACTCGAGACGTACCAGTATCGTGTTCTGGTACACGATGGTTGAGACCTCGAACTCGAACCGAACCGTATCACTCTTGATAATGGCTCCAAAATGGGTGCCGAAACGTCGAGTTTTAAATTCTCAACGCGGTTTCTTCCCGAGAACTCAGTAATTTTCATATATATATATATATATATATATATATATATATATATATATATATATATATATATATATATATATATATTAGAAGTGAATATTTCGACCAAAAAATAATTTATAAATACGTTCGAATTATCGGGTAAAGTGGTCTGTAATGAAAATCTGTCTTTTTTCTAAGATACTCAATATTTCGCTATTTATTTAATAGCTTCCTCAGGAGTAAACTAAAACAATTTGAACATTATAAAAAATGGCGTACAAATACATTTTAAAACACTCACAGAAATTAAAAGATTTCGCAAATAAAAACTGACATTGAAGTATTTGAAATATGGAATGTCAAGATTAAATTGTCTTATGCACGTTCGTTACAGCTATACGATAAAAAATCAAAATTATTTCAAATGTAAAAATAACAATAAAAGAAACGTTATAAGAATGATATTTCTTTTATGAATTATTAAGGTTAGTTGTTATTAAGATGAATGTTGGCTATTTTGAATATTTATAAATTGTGTTCAATATATTACAATATATGTTACTTAAATGTCCAGTGTCCGTTTTATAATTTAAAGTGTTTTTATTTTTGTTAATGTAATACATCTCAAGAAATAATCTACTTTTGTAGTTATCAGTCTGTGCCAAAATGTGAGCTTTGTTATAGTCTAGCATATGATCAGTGTTTTCATAGTGCTCAACCACTGCGCAAGTATTTTTTCCCAAGCGGCAATCACTTTTATGTTGTGTGATGCGTTATTTTAGCCATTGTGATGTTTGACCAATGTAGCTATTTTGACATCCTAAACACGGTATTTCATAAACGACATTACTTTTATATAAGGTTGGTACTGGGTCTTTGATTTTTGAAAATAGTTGTTAGCTATACTAATATTAGGAACATTTTTGAATATGGATATGACAGAATGAGTTAGACCATTAATAAAGGGGAGTTTTTTATATTTGATTGATTTGTTGTTAGAATCATGGCCGGGACCGTCATAGAAATTAGTGCTGTAAATCAGTTTTTTTAAAATTTGTTTAGGATATCCGTTGTTACGAAAAATTTTGTATATTATGTCCAGATTTTTTTGTAAAAAGTTGTCATCAACAATGGACATTATCCTGTTTTTCATACCTAGTACGGTATTATATTTTTGACGGGTGGTATGGTTTGGCATGTGGTGGTATGGAAGCATGGACACTTAACGCGTCGACTGCTAAAAAGTTGGAAGCATTTGAAATGTGGGTGTATAGAAGAATCCTGAAGATATCATGGACCGAGCATGTAACAAACAACGAAGTCATGAGAAGAATCAACAAAAGAATGGAAGTATTGGAAACCATCAAGACACGAAAGCTGCAATACCTGGGGCATGTTATGCGTAATGAGAGATACAACCTACTTCAATTGATTATACAAGGGAAAATCCAGGGCAAGAGAAGTGTAGGAAGAAGAAGAATCTCATGGTTGCGTAACTTGAGGGAATGGTACGGATGCACATCAATTGAACTATTCAGAGCAGCAGCATCTAAGATCAGAATAGCCATGATGATTGCCAACCTCCGTCGCGGAGATGGCACGTGAAGAAGAAGAAGAAGGTATGGTTTGAATAGTCAAAAATATAATACCGTACTAGGTATGAAAAACAGGATAATGTCCATTGTTGATGACAACTTTTTACAAAAAAATCTGGACATAATATACAAAATTTTTCGTAACAACGGATATCCTAAACAATTTAAAAAAAAATAACTGATTTACAGCACTAATTTCTTTGACGGTCCCGTCCATGATTCTAACAACAAATCAATCAAATATAAAAAACTTCCCTTTATTAATGGTCTAACTCATTCTGTCATATCCATATTCAAAAATGTTCCTAATATTAGTATAGCTAAATATAATACCATGAACAGCAAACAACTATTTTCAAAAATCAAAGACCCAGTACCAACCTTATATAAAAGTAATGTCGTTTATGAAATACCGTGTTTAGGATGTCAAAATAGCTACATTGAACATCACAATGACTAAAACAACGCATCACACAACATAAAAGTGATTGCCGCCTGGGAAAAAATACTTGCGCGGTGGTTGAGCACTATGAAAACACTGGTCATATGCTAGACTATAACAAAGCTCACATTTTGGCACAGACTGATAACTACAAAAGTAGATTATTTCTTGAGATGTATTACATTAACAAAAATAAAAACACTTTAAATTATAAAAACGGACACTGGGCAGTTAAGTACCTAACATATATTGTAATATATTGAACAAAATTTATAAATATTCAAAATAGCCAACATTCATCTTAATAACAACTAATCTTAATAATTCATAAAGAAATATCATTCTTCTAATGTTTCTTTTATTATTATTTTTACATTTGAAATAATTTTGATTTTTTATCGTATAGCTGTAACGAACGTGCTTAAGACAATTTAATCTTGACATTCCATATTTCAAATACTTCAATGTCAGTTTTTATTTGCGAAATCTTTTAATTTCTGTGAGTGTTTTAAAATGTATTTGTACGCCATTTTTTGAAATGTTCAAATTGTTTTAGTTTACTCCTGAGGAAGCAATTAAATAAATAGCGAAATATTGAGTATCTTAGAAAAAAGGAAGATTTTCATTACAGACCACTTTACCCGATAATTCGAACGTATTTATATATATATATATATATATATATATATATATATATATATATATATATATATATATATATGTATATATATATATATATATACATATATATATATATATGTATATATATATATATATATATATATATATATATATATATTGCAGCCGGTAATGACGATGTTACAGCCGAACTTCTAAAGATTGCTGGTCAAACAACTTGGAAAATCCTAGCAAAAATATACACAGACTTAGAAATTATAGACCGATCAGCTTGCTACCTGTGATATACAAGGTATTCACCAAAATCATTAACAACAGAATACAGAACACACTTGACGCTGCACAACCCCGAGAGCAAGCAGGCTTTAGAAGTGGCTTCAGCACAATGGATCATATTCAAACATTAAGGGAAGTAATGAGCAGAACAAAAGAATATGATCTACCACTGGCGCTAGCATTCATAGACTTCGAGAAAGCATTTGACTCCGTATACCCAAGAGCAGTCATAGAAGCTCTTGTCGACCAAGGAGTAGATAAACCATATGTCGAAACGCTAGCAAATATATACAAAGAGGCCACAGCTAGAGTAAGCATATATGAAAATACCCCAGAATTTCCCACTCAGAAAGGAGTCCGACAAGGAGACACCATATCCCCTAAGCTCTTCAATGCAACCTTAGAAAATATCTTCCGGAAATTAGACTGGAACAACCAAGGTCTACGTATAGATGGAGAATACCTAAACCATCTTAGATTCGCTGATGACATCATTCTAATTGCTAGAAGTCCTGAAGAATTACAACTGCAAATTAATGACCTTAATACAGCCAGCAATGAGGTAGGCCTAAAAATGAACCTAGCAAAGACTAAAATAATGTGCAATGATCTGATCGCCAACGTGGAAATAAAAATTAATGAAACCTCGCTAGAAGTAGTAGATGAATACATATACCTGGGACAGCTCATACATAAATCGGGATCACTACTTCCGGAAATCAACAGACGAATAAAACAAGCGTGGTCAGCATTCGGACGAAATTCCATAGTCTTCAAGTCCAAAATGCCACTATACCTCAAGAAGAGAGTATTTGATCAATGCATATTACCCGTCTTGACATATGGATGTGAAACTTGGATATTAAAGAGAGAAATAACGTCGAAACTCCAAGTAACTCAAAGAGCAATGGAAAGATGTATGCTAGGGATAACAAAGAGGGATCGTAAAAGAATTGAATGGATACGGAGGCAAACCCAGGTGACTGATGTAATCCAAAGAATAAAATCCCTGAAATGGCAATGGGCAGGACATATGGCAAGAAGAACAGATAACAGATGGACCACTAGAACAACTATGTGGTACCCCAGAAACGCTAAGAGACCAAAGGGGCGCCCAAATCTCAGATGGGATTATGATATTAGAAAATTAACAGGAACAACGTGGTCTCGAATAGCACAAGATAGAAAAATATGGGCGCAAATGAGCGCAAATTATTAGAACAACGTATAACTAAGACATCGTCGAATAATAATAAGAACATAAAATAACATTGAAATAAGGGAGGCTGCACCGTAATTGGAAACGGTTGATAAAGCTGCACATGATGATGATGATGATATATATATATATATATATATATATATATATATATATATATATATATATATATATATACATCGGTTTAGAACGTCTTTTGACGTTGTCCGATACCTAAACACCATATCTTCCTATCTTCGCAGTCGTTTGTTGTTAAATTTCTTTCGCTCACGGACTTGTTTACGCCGTGTTGCCATTCTAATCTGGGTCTTCCTCTTTTCCGTCGACCTATCGGTTGCCATTCTACTACTTTTTTGGGGAGTCTTGTTGCTGGCATCCGTTGAACATGCCCATACCACCTTAATTGTTTCTTCTCTATATCTTGAGTTATATTTCCTTCTATTCCCATACGTTGTTTTATTACATCATTTCTGATTCGGTCTCGTCTGGAACTACCTAAAGATCTTCTCATTGCATCCATCTCTACTGATTCTATTCGCTTTTTGTTCTTTTCACTAATTCTCCATGTTTCAGCGCCATAAAGAAGAGTAGTTTTAATCATGGTCTCATATATATTAAATTTTCTTCCTTTCTTTATCTCTTTACTCCACAGTATACCATTGAGACATCCTAAGACTTTCTTTGCTTGAGTGATTCGTTTTTCTATTTCCCGTGTATCAGTTCCTATATTGTCAAAGGCAACACCCAAGTAATCATAGCTCTGACAGCAGGAAATATGTTGTCCGTTTTCGAGGTCTATGTTATCTGACTCGTTTCCAATACAAAGATATTTGGTTTTTGTTGTATTGACATTTATTCCCCAGTCGTTATATTCTTCTATCAGTTTTCTAAGCATGTACTGCATGTCTTCCCTGTCGGTCGCTAGTACTACCTGGTCATCAGCAAACTGGAGTGTATATATACATTCATTGCTAAGCTCTATACCCATCCTATGCACCTTTCTTTTCCATCTTTCCAATGCTGCTGCATCCCTGTCGCAAGCATCCCTGTCGCAAGCCTTTTGTAACCAGGAATTCTTCTGGTAGATATTTTCCTGTTTTTATCTGTGCCTTTGAGTCTGTATATAGTTCTTGTACAGCATTTATCAATGTGTGGTTGATGTTAGATCTTTTCAACGTTGTCCACAATTTTGTTAAGGGGATGTTGTCATATGCTTTTTGCAGGTCTACAAAAGTAATATGAGTTTCTAGATTCTTAGCCGATCTTTTTTCTATTATTTGTTTAAGACAAAATACGTTATCGGTGCACGATCTTCCTGCACGGAACCCGCTTTGTTCTTCCTCTTCATTGTGCTTATATTCTTCCTCGATCATATTACTCAAAATTCGTCCATACAGTCTGCTCAGGGTGCTGGTTACCGATATGCCTCTATAATTATTACAATTCCTTTTGTCCCCCTTTTTGTGTCCATTGTTCTAGTACATTCTTAAGCATTTCAGCATAGATTCCCTCAGGTCCAGCGGATTTACCATTCTTTAGGGTCATTACAGCCTTCCTTACTGTTTCGATGTCTACCCTCGCTTCCTCTCCTTGTATATGTACTGACTGTGTTGGGGAGTTCGCTAGGTATTCTTGTCTTGTCTCTGTCAGCAAGCTTTCGTAGTGATCTTTTCATTGTCTTGGTTTTATGGTGTGTATGTGTGCTTTGTCTTTTCCTGTATTTTTTACTGATTGTATAAAATTCCATACCTCTGTACATTGCTTCCCTCCGATGTATGAATTGATTTCTTGACATTTCTGTTCCCATGTTTTATTCTTTTCTTGTTTTATCATTTTTCGTAGTTGTCTATCGGTTTCTTTGTAAGCTTGATGGTCTTCAGTATTTTTTGTATTTAGCCATTTTAGATGCTGTTCTTTTTTCTATTTTACCATATATTCGATTTCTTCGTTCCACCATATTTTGTTACTAATTTTGTTTTGCTGTGTCCCGAGTGTCTCCTTAGAGGCCTGGTGTAAACTAGCAATAATATTCTCGTAAATATCTGAAAATGTTTGTCTCTCTATTTCTCGTAGTTTTTCATCCAGTCGTCGTTGGTATAGCTGTTTAGTACTATCATTTATAAAACTATTGAAGTTGTACTTCGGAGTGTCCACTGTCTGCAAGTCTAGCTTGTGTTCTAGGTTTTGGTCTCCGTGTATTATCTTAAGTGGGAACAAAATTTTCGCTCTTACTAAGTAGTGATCGGATCCACATGTTATTCCTCGGAGAACTCTTACATCATTCCACTGCAATACAGATTTTTGTTTACTAATAATATAATCGATGACTGATTTTAGATTGCTTGTTTGTTGAATCCAGGTATATCTATGTATGTCCTTATGTTTATAGAATCCATTACTAATTTTTAACTCATAGCTCTCACATAAGTGTATAAGTCTACCGCCATTATCATTAGTTGCCATTTCTCCAAAAGGTCCTACTACTCTACTGTTTTTCTGATATCCCGTTCTACTATTGAAGTCTCCAAGCATAATTATTTCTCTGTTTTTTCCTATGTTGTTAAGTATATCCTCGATTTTTTGAAAGAAATTTTCTTTCACGTTGATTGTTGCATCATCAGAGGGGGCATAAGCGGCTATCATGGTAATCTTGTGCCCATATATGTCTATATTTACTCTTAGGATATTCTCATCAATTGTTTGCCAGTCTGTGATATTATTCTTAAGTTTTTTCTTTATTAGTATTGATACTCCCCTAGCGGCTCTTTTATCTTTCGGGACTCCAGTGAATATATGTATGTAATTAGTGCTACCATATCAGTGCCAGTTCCTTTTTTCTTTGTTTCAGTTAGTGCTATAATATCCATTTTCATTTGTTCTAGATCAGGCACAATGATATCAATCTTTTGTTTTATCCCCTGTATATTCCATGTACCAATATTCATAATCCGTTTTCTTAGCTTTGGTCGTTTCCTTGAAAACCCATCTAAAGTTCCGAGGCTTTGTTTAGGCTTTTTGGTATGTTAAAATTTTGATGAGTATTGGAGAACCAGTCCAATGCCACAACCCCCAACCTGGAGGACCGGGTAATTTGTGATCAAGGTTTTCTTCCTCTAGCCTTTGACGATCCAACGACTATAACTACAAGGCAGCAGCTTGATTCTATACAAACCCTAAAATCAAAGGTTGTCACTTCCGCCCTCCATGCCGTATTGAAGATATTCTTCCCCGCCACGAATGCCGTTGTGGACTTCATCCGTAACCCTGGACAAGTGTCCATTTTTATTTATTAGTATTTTTTTAATGCATTGACACTGAAAAACTTATTATATAAATGTACGTTCCGATGTTTCTATTGCTACGTTTTATGATGTACAATATTTGTTTCATAAAGTAGTAAAATTTAAATTATAATAATTTATAAATCAATCTTAAAATTATAATTTTTTAATGTCTAATTTCAATATTTCGATTTTTAAATGTAGGGAATTCAATATGCTACTATACTTTAGATACACATATACACATGGATACACTTATAACAGATACTAAAATAATAAGGAGGCATAACACCTAATTTCGCTTTTAACTATAAATGTATCGTATAACGTAACGTAGCAATCAGTAGTGAGTCATTACTCAGATAAAATATTTCGGTGACTTTATGGCAATTTGATTCTAGCCAACATATCTATTACAATTATTACATATAATATGTTCGGTCTTATTGTTTTAAAAAATACTTTGTCGCTTGTACAAGCTATCATTATTTTCAACTTTAAATATTTATTTTGTTTTTGTATTTTTCGTTGTCAGGCATACGAGTATTTTATTTTTAATTTAGAAGTAAATGTATATATAATATTCTTTTTTTCTGTCATTTTAAATATGGTTCACTTATATTCTTCTTGCTTATTTATTTTTATTCGTAATACTTATAACGTACGTAATAACGTACCCGTTGTTGCAAAAAGCAACAACAGGTACGAAAGATATCAGGTATCAGGGGTGGTATTTGTCAATCTAAATGCCGCCTACGACACATTAAATTAGAGGACATTTCTCCAAAAACTGTATGACAAACTGTAAACATCGTTTTATCCGCGTATATCTAAGAAGGTATATCTAAGAAGTATCGTAAGATGGAGAACGCAGACAAACGGTCTCGCTTGGGGTAGCGTAATGGCACCTACACTGTATTACATTTACACAAATGATCAACAGATACCAGCAGATACTAGGATTTTCATGTAGACGATACATTGCACAGCCAAAAACTTTTGTTGCTGCAGTGGAAAAAAATCTAATAGGTGCCTTAAATATAATAAAAAGAAACTACGATTTAATTTTAAGCCAAACCCCGAAAATCTTAGGAGCGCTCCTTCAATTTTCCCAACACAGGCGCTTTCAGAAAACTTAACATCCAATAGTGTGATGAAATCCTTGAACTCTGAATTTCCTATAAATACCTTGTAGATAGTTTATATCGCACGTTGTCAATCACAAAATCTTGTTTAAAACTAAAAGGCACTCTAAGTACCAGAAATAGTATGCTCCGCAAGCTTGTCAGCTAAAAATGGGGCGCACATCCTTTCACCCTTAAAACGTAAATGCTTGCACTCTTTTTCTTGCTTAACTGTCTTTTTCCTTTTATTCGGATATACTCTGTACGAGTACTAGAAACCAATTCGTTAAGGATTTTTGCTTAGTTGAGGAGATATGTTGTGGAATGCAATTTTTAGATTCCCCATGTCTCTAATAACATCTTTATCAACGTCTGTTTTTCCTTGCAATTCTTAGAAGGCACAGATTAAAGCAAAATACTGAATTTGGTTTCAAAAATTAGTTTACGTTTTTTAAGCAAGTTTGACATCTTGGCGTCTATGCATGTGTCCGATCTACCTTAAGCGATTTATTTTCCTAAACAATATAGTTATAAGAGCTTTCTTTATTTAGTATGTGTTCTTATTCTATACGGATTTGTAGCAATATGATAATGAGGTTAAAAAAGTTTTCTTATTATTGTGATGATATTTATTTATGTCTATTTAATTTATAATGTCTTGTTCTAGAGGTTCTTATCTAAATTTATTAAAAAGCACAATAACTGATATTAGTTTATTTATCACTAAATATACATAATTTATTTTTAAGCGAACGTAACATTTATATCGCGGCGCGAATCTTCTTTATTAACTGTCCTTCTATTCTCCAAAAAGTCCTGTTATATATTCACTACTGTTAGACTAGAAACGTCTAAAACCTTCTTGAGTAGACGACGGCGAAACGGTAAAGGCAAACTGGGTTTCCCGCATCGGTTCGACCTTGTTCTCGAAGGTCCATTCAGGTAAATAGACGCCTCTCGTAAAATCTAAAACATAAGCATGTGAATAAAAACATGTTTACAGGTTAAAACTATGACTCATATTTTTACGTAACATTGCCCCCCTCTCAAAAGATGGTTCCTCCTGGAACCTTGTCGGGACTAGAACTGGAGCGGTATGCTGGTATCGGCAACTGGACCCTCTTTTACAACTTCCAGTTGTATAAAAATGACAAGGGACGGTTTTCTCTCCGCACCAGTAACTATGCGGATTGCAACAGACTAACACCTGGACTTCGGTGTCTTTAAAGATCTCCTCCACCATATTTCGGATAACCCTCCAATCTAATTGGCGGCACTCCAACTTTGGCATGGCTAACTTTTGCACGTCGGACTCTAGTACGTGCTCTCTCAATTGAAGTAAGGCTTCCCATACATCTCGGTAGGTAGGTTGGTCACGGGCAGTGTCTTTTGTTACCAAGTAGAAAAGGTAACGTGATGCATCTTGGAGTTTCAAGGTTTTACCGGGAGCTGGCACCTGGCATTGAAGTTCTGCAACTCGACCAAACTTCCTTCGAAAGACGGATGCCAACCCTGGTGCGTCTTTGATACTGGCCGGGATGGTAAGGGCCAGCGAGTAGTCATCGGGGAGCGCGAGTAGATCTTGCTTTTCTTCAGTGGTAACACCATGTCTCGCTTTACCGGTACCTCCATAGGCACCCATGAATTCTATTCGTCAAACATGAGGTCAGACACATCGTGGACTTGGTTTACTTCCACTTCTTCATCTACGTCGTGGTCACCTTCGAAAGACGCCAATAGGTTATGGTGTACTATCATCGGCTTTCCCCTCGGAATCTTGCTTATTCGGTAGATGACATCGTTGATCTTCTCCATAATTAGGTATGGGCCTTCCCAAAACTGCTGCAATTTGGGAGAACAACCTTTTCGTTTCTTGGGATTATACAGCCATACTTTGTCGTTCTTCTTAAAGCAACCCTTTTCGGCTTGTGTATCGTACCGTTTCTTCATTCTGTCGCTAGCGATCTGAAGGTGGGAACGGACCAACTCATGTACAACGTCCATTCTTCTTCGTAATTCGATCACATAATCTTCACCTGCTACATCTTCTCCAGGTCGACACCCAAACTCTAGATCACAAGGTAGTCGCATTTCGCGTCCGAATAGGACTTTGGCTGGTGTCTGGCCTGTTGATTCGTTAACAGCAGATCTGTAGGCCATTGTGAAGAACGGAAGGTATTGGTCCCAGTCTCGCTGATGATCGGACACCATCTTTCTCAAATATTTGCCAACTGTCCTATTCATCCGTTCTACCATACCATCAGATTGCGGATGATATGCTGTAGTTCTTGTTTTCTTCATGCCTAGTCTATCACATATTCCTTGGAATAGATCGCTTTCGAAGTTCCTGCCTTGGTCACTATGTATCTCCAAAGGCACTCCAAATCGGCTGATATATTCTTGGATCAACTTATCTGCAACGGTGGCGGCCTTCTTGTCCGGAAGTGCGTAAATCTCGACCCACTTAGTAAAGTAATCCATTACTACCAACATGTACTTGCCTCCATTTTCACTTTCTGGAAATGGCCCAGCGATATCCAAAGCTATTCTTTCAAACGGGCTTCCAACATTATATTGTCTCATAGGAGCTCTCCTTTTTCGGTAAGGCCCGTTACTCGTAGCACAAATAGTACATTTCTTACACCAGTCTTTTACGTCGTCGGAACTGTTCATCCAATAAAACCGTTCCCGAATTCGCTGAAGGGTTTTCTTTACACCAAAATGCCCTCCCGATGGACTGTCGTGTAACTGACGAAGTACTTCGGCTATTCTGCTCTTTGGGATCACCAACTGTCTTCTCTTCTCTGAACCGTCATCATTTTCCAGGACTCGTTTGAGCAAGCCATCTTCGATGATAAATGAGTCCCACTGGGCCCAATACGTCTTAACTACTGAGCATAGGTTTGATATTTCCTGCCAAGGTGGTCGACGGCTTTCCTCTTTCCATTTTCGGATTTTCTGTATAACTGGATCTCTCTCTTGTTCTTCCCTTATCTTAGTAGGCGTCCAGTCGTCGTTGACAATCGTCGTTCTTAGCACTGCTGCTTCCTTGGATTCCGTTTTGTTGCAGTGGGAACACTCTGCTGGGCATGGCCTTCTGGAAAGAGAATCAGCGTTTTTGTGGCTAACTCCGGCCCGGTGCTCAATCTTAAAATCGTATTCTTGGAGTCGTTCGATCCACCTGGCTATCTGACCCTCTGGATTCTTAAACTGCATCAACCACTTAAGGGCGGCATGGTCGGTTCGGATTAGAAACTTTCTGCCATAGAGGTATTGATAGAAGTGCTCTACTGATTTCACTACTGCCAGAAGTTCTCTTCTCGTGACGCAATAATTCCGTTCAGGTTTTGAAAGAACTTTACTAAAATATCCGAGGACTCGTTCCTGTCCTCCTTGAATCTGAGACAGCACTCCTCCAATTCCCACATTACTTGCATCCGTATCTAAGATGAACTCTCCTTCTGGCAGTGGATACCCTAAAATTGGTGCTGTTATTAAATGCTTTTTCAACGTTTCAAAGGCATTTTGGCAGTCTATATCCCAGCGGTAATCTCTTGCTTCCTCCGTAAGTCGCGTTAATGGCTTAGCGATATCTGCAAACTTCTTAATAAACCTCCGGTAGTAAGTACATAGTCCAAGAAAACTTCTCACTTGATGTTTGTCAGTTGGTTTTGGCCATTCCTTAATGGAATCGATTTTTCCCTTATCCACGGCCACTCCTTCTTTACTGACTATATGACCCAGATAATTGACTTTACCTTGAAATAGCTGGCACTTCTTGGGGTTTAGCATCAATTGGGCAGCTTTAAGTCGATTAAAAACGTTTTCTAAATTCCTCAAATGATCTTCGAATGTCTCCCCCAATACGATTATGTCATCCAAATAAACCAGGCATGTTTTCCAAGATAACCCTCTCAACACATTTTCCATAAGCCTCTCAAATGTCGCAGGAGCATTACAGAGTCCAAATGGCATAACGTTGAATTGCCACAATCCAGATCCTGTGGTGAAGGCTGTCTTTTCTTTATCTACTGGGTCCATTTCTACCTGCCAGTATCCAGACTTCAAATCCAAAGTAGAAAACAATTTACTTCCAGCCAATGTGTCCAATGTGTCATCGATCCGAGGCAGAGGATAACTATCTTTCTTGGTAACGTTGTTCAGCAAACGGTAATCCACACAGAACCTCGTCGTTCCGTCTTTCTTCTTAACCAGGACCACCGGGGAGACCCATGGGCTCGTAGAAGGTTCTATCACCCCGTCTTTCTTCATTTCCTGCACAATCGTTTCAGCTTCCTCTCTCTTCGCCTGTGGTAATCGTCGAGCTGTTTGACGAATTGGCCTAGCATTACCAGTATCAATTTTATGCTTAACAACCGTAGTTCTTCCCGTCTTTCCTCCTTTCGGTACGAAAATATCACGATACTGCCGAAGAAATTCTCTTAATTTCCTTTTCTCCATCTGATTTAGAGACTGTCCTGCAACTGCAACCATTTGGTCAAATTTGTCGTTGGAATTATCAGATGTTGTCGCCTGACGGATTATGGATGTCACAGGTACACAAGTTCCTACTTTTGTCTCTTTCTTTATGGTCACTGGGTAGTCGTTGACATTGTCACAGGAATTTCTTTAGCCGAAGTCACCAATTCCTTTCCAATTATGATTCTACGGCCAACCTCATCGTCGTGGTTCCAAGGCTCCATCATAACAGGTGTCCCTTCGTCTACAATTCCCTGTAGTCGCGCTACTATGATCGTTTCGCTTCTTGCAGGCACGACTGTATCTTCTGTAATGGCTGCTTGCACAGTGTTGTCATTATGTGGATGGAGAAATACCTCCTCGTTGCCAACTTTGATTACCTTATTCTTAAAATCCAATTGGAATCCATGCATATTCATTACGTCCATTCCTAATATAACATCCTTTTCGATGTCAGCAACTATAACAGTATGGACGAACTTTTCTGCTCCAATTCCCAATTGTACCTGGATTTCTCCATGAATGTTAGCATTTTCACCTGTAGCGGTCCGAAGTCGCAACCTCGTTGGTAACAGTTTCTTTCGGCTGTTTATAACTGTCGGGCGTATAATGGTTCTGGTCGCTCCGGTATCCACCAACAACGTATGCTTTTTACCATTTATGTCTCCATCTACATATACACTATCTTCACGACATTTCAAAGAAGCTATTAGTATAAGAGGGTCTTTGGAAGAGTTCCGGGTCGAAGCTGCCCCCCTAAGGTTGACTCGTTCTGGTTTTCCTGATGGTGAGTTTCTTGACTTTATGGTCTTCTTTTTCTTGCATGTCATGCTTTTCATCAAATTAAAGAGCTGGTCAAGTTTATCTTCATCTCCTTCCTCTTTTACAGTCCTAACTTTACTGTACCCGCCAGAGGCCTGCGTAGCTGACTCGTATTCGAGGGCGGCGGATAGGACATCAACCAGCGTCTTGTGACGAGCTAATCGTAGTGTTCTCTGCATTTCATGATCACGAAGACCATCATTAAACGTTTGAACGGCCAATTTTTCCATCATGTCTTCGGGAGCTGTTGGATAAGCATATCGTACTAATCTGGCAATATCTACCTCATATTCTTGAAGAGCCTCATCTTTCTTCTGTCTACGATTTTTAAGCTGCGACTGATATACATGCTCCAAATGTTCGTGGCCATATCGCATATTTAACCTCTTCTTCAGTTGTTCGAAATCATCGGTCTCCTCTACGGCTATGGTCTGAAGCACATCTAAGGCATCTCCTCGAAGAGCGATAGTCAGGTTTACCGCCTTTTCTTTTTCAGACCATCCATTTGCTCTTGCGGCTGATTCGAACTGTTTCATGTAGTTGTTCCATGACGATTTTCCATCGAAAGTTGGGACTTTCACATGGACAGAACCTCCACTTCCTTCAAATTTCGGCCGTGTTTCCAACTTACATTTCGTCTCTTCTTCTTTTGTCTCCGCTGTAATTGGATTGTTTCCTCTCTCTGCTGTCCCTGTTTCCTCCATCTTCCTTTCCATCTCTTTAATCTTTTCTTCGAAGGCCGACATATCGGCAGCAACTTGGTTTTTTAACGAAGATATTCTATCGTCGAGGGCAGACATCTCAGAAGTTACTTTAGAGATTTCCAAAGAGATATTAGCAGAGACTTTGCTTTCCAGCGAAGAAATCTCGTTAGAAACTTTGTTTTCTAATGACGCGATGTCACCAGAAACTTTCAAAATATCGCCAGAAACTTTGTTCTCTAATTTCGAAATCGACGAGATGACAGCATCTTCAAATATATAAGTCTCTGGATCTAGTCCTTCTTCTAGCAAAGCGTTCTTTAGTCGTTGGACTAACTCAGCCTTTTTTCCGGTAGAAGCTAATTCTCTGTCTTCGAGATGTCTTCTTAAATTAGTCACTGTCAGCTCATAAATCGTAGCCATTTCCACAATTTATTGTATATTCACTTGTATTATTATTATAAGTCTAATTTATGTTCGATCTCACTTCTTACACCACTGTGATGATATTTATTTATGTCTATTTAATTTATGTCTTGTTCTAGAGGTTCTTATCTAAATTTATTAAAAAGCACAATAACTGATATTAGTTTATTTATCACTAAATATACATAATTTATTTTTAAGCGAACGTAACATTTATATCGCGGCGCGAATCTTCTTTATTAACTGTCCTTCTATTCTCCAAAAAGTCCTGTTATATATTCACTACTGTTAGACTAGAAACGTCTAAAACCTTCTTGAGTAGACGACGGCGAAACGGTAAAGGCAAACTGGGTTTCCCGCATCGACCTTGTTCTCGAAGGTCCATTCAGGTAAATAGACGCCTCTCGTAAAATCTAAAACATAAGCATGTGAATAAAAACATGTTTACAGGTTAAAACTATGACTCATATTTTTACGTAACATTATTTTTCTTTCAAATATTCGGAGTTCTTCCTTATTTGTTTTAGTCTTTGTCCATGATTCGCATTCATGTATTAAAATAGGTCTGAAGTGAATTATGCTCTGTATTTCTTTAGTGACATTATTATTAACCGTGATTATTAATCTAAGATATTCAAAGTGTCTCATACTTTCGAAATTATAGTTGTTGACTTTAATATTTTATCTAGATGTATTGAATTGCTTTCTTTTGTTGATTCGCTTGTATTTGGTTTTTATTTTGTTGATTTTAAGTGAAACATTTTTCGTGCTCTCTTCACTTTGTTGAAGATGTCGTTTGCGGAAGGGAGAGAGTTTCTTATAAGATCAATATCATTAGCAGATGCTAGGACTGCTTTGTACCTTGAGCCATTAATGAATTGCATTTTAAATAGACGTTATTTCTATTTTAGTAAGCTGTTCATTAAATTTTTGAATATTTGAATCGAGAATCTGTATTTTATTCAACTGTTTTATAACACAGAGTTTCTTGGCGCCTATCTTCATCTCTGTTTTTTTTTGTTTAGCGTATCATTCTTCTTCTTCCTATGCCGTCCCCATTAACGGAGGTTGGCAACCACATTTCTAATAGTATCTCTGTCTTTTGCAACGTGGAATAATTCGTCTACAGTCATGTTTGTCCAGTCACGAATATTTCGCTGCCATGACTTTCTCTTTCTACCTATTCCCTTTTTGCCATCGACTCTACCCTGCATGATCGCCTGCAGACTTTATATTCCTTAGTATGTGTCCCAGGTATGCAGTCCTGCTTACTTTTATTGTTCTCAACAATTTTTTGTCTCGACCCATCCTTCTCAGCACTTCCTCATTGGTGACCCTGGCAGTCCATGGAATTCTTAACATTCTCCGGTATATCCAAAATTCAAAGGCTTAAAGCTTCTTAACTATTTGCAATTTACCGTCTATATTTCTACTCCGTACAATAGTTGAGACCAGACGTAACATTCAACAAACCACAGTCTCAGCGCAGTATTCAGATTTTTGTCACAGAACAAATGCTTGAATTTTAAGAACGCTGCCCTTGCCATTTCAATTCGTACCCTGATTTCTCAGTCTGAATCTAATTCTTTGTTGATGTAAGCTCCCAGATATTTATATTTTTACTTCCGTATCATTATTAAAAGGATTTTGCTGAATGTCGATCTAGGTGTCGAATACGGTGGTATGTTCATGATGTTTCCATAACCAACGTTCGAAAATTTGTCTTACTGTAAAGTCATGACGATTTTACTAGGAAATATAGTGCTGTTTAATAATAATAAAGTTCAAGCAACAATTCCTATATGCACTAACTTGGTACTGATATCTCTGCTCCCCGATACCAGGTAGCAGTCCCGAAAACATTAAAACTGCTACACTCATGCTTCCAATTATCCAACGATTAGCCAGTCCAGGACTATACGCCTTATTATGGTACTGATATTGCTGCTGTCCCTCATAAGTAAATATAATCTACAAGAAAGGTTTTGGCAATTTAATAGGATTTTGTATGTTAGAATATTATTTCTCCGAGAAAGTGAAAAATATCTATTTGCTATCCAGATTTAATCCATAGATTAAATATTAGAATGCTATAAAATAATGCTATTAGCAGCAAAAACCGATCTAATAGTAAGTAATGAGAAAACTAAATAAATTTTCTTTAACATACAAGAGAGAGGACGTAGAGTAGGGCATAACGTAACAATAAACCCATATAATTTTGAAAGATTGCAGCGTTTTAGGTATAGTAGATAACGCTGTCACATAAGAAATAAAATGGAATATTCAGGTAGCTAACTGATGTAAATATAATCCACATAACACTTTTAAATCCAGAAGTCTAATACAAATCCCCAAAATCAGGATATATAAAACAGTGATTAAACCAGTTCTATTGACTGAAAATGTGACGAGAACGCTCACAAAACAATGTAAGTAAAACTTAGGTATTAATTAGATCAGTTCCGAATACTAACCAATACCGAACCGGAACTAATGCCAAGGTCTAACAGATATATAAAAATAGCAACGTCATACAAGAGACTAAATCTCAACGCCAGTTACGCTAGCTATATCCAAAGGCTTTCTAATAACTGCATTGCCAAGTTAAACTGGGAGAATGCCCCGAGAGAAAAAATGCCCTTAGGACGTCCACGAATCAACGGGGGAGGTAACATATGGTCAGATTTAGGAATAATGGGACTACCTACCGACCCATCATATTTATCAACACATGCCTGTACAACCAACTGCTATCCAACCTACAATCAATACTTATCTGTTGGGAACTATCAAATCCATTACATGTAGTCAAACGAACTAGGCTTAAAAAAGTTATCTTATGAAAGGCACTTCAGAAATATTGACATATATTTTTAAAACGTTATTTACGTGGCTAAGTTTTCAATAGGAATGAGGAGACAAAAAGCAGAAATGCCAATAGAACCTTGTTGCGTTCTGACTATACTATGACGATGACCTTTACAATATAAACAATACTTGAGACAACTGTTTGTCTCAATTTGATCATTCAGAATTATGTCTGTATTTTTTAATTTGCTAATTTCCATAGAATCTAAAGATATCTTAAGGCCTTTATTTTAAATATACTTTTTCAGTAATGAAAATACGTAAATGGAACCTGGAATATACATGTAACCTTTAATCTCTGGGATAAATCCATCTCCTGAACAATGGCGCCGATATATTTAGTTAAAATTCTGTGAAATTATTTTAACCGTTTATGTCCTTATCATTCATTCGAGTTGTGACCGATATTACAAACTCATTTACTTTTCACAAAGAGACTCCATATTAACTATAGTTATTACTGTACAAATCTGATTCGAAATATCGTCGAAAAGTAATAGTATGTAAAATTATTTTTAATCAAAAGTTAATTAGCCATTTCTTATGGGATTCAAATGAGAAGCCTTTACGAAAATTTGAGTACAAATAAGACCACCGTAATCAGTTGTACCCTGGGTAATGAATAATTAATTAATCGGCTAATCAGAATCACCCGTTCAATATGATTTTTGTCAAATCGGTCCTTTTTAGGATAAATTATTCTAATTATGTCTATGGATATTAAGTGCATATCTAGAGATAAAGACACTTTACTTTACTTAACCTTATCAAACATATATGCTTAGCACAAATGTGACGTATTTCTAGTGCAGAAAATACATAGAGGGCACAAAATAGTGGATTTGGTATTAAGCTGATTGCTGAAAATCACATAATAAATGTGAAAGTGCTATCTCTGCCGGCAAAGAAGCAAAGAAAAACTTAAAATGAGAGAGGACAAAACCAGTCAGCTGAAGGAACCATTTTAACGATGTTGAGCTTGGATCCACTATCTACGTATATAATAAAGAATAGAACGGTACTGACTGAAGATCTGAGGACAAAGCTTATTATAAAATTTGGACCAAAAATACAACAGTTACTGATATCCAAAGTCTGCAGACAAACAAAGCAAAGACAAAGTTGTTGCCTTGCTTAAACCTGGCAAAAACTCCAACGACCACAAAAGCTATCGGTCAATATATTTATTTTGTCAGCTTTACAAAATACTTCTCAAGAGGTAAAACAGAAGAAAAACTCAAATTGAAAGACAAAAGTTGCTATAGACAGGGAAGATCATGTACGTCACAAATACTAAATCTTGCCCAACACAGCAAAGATGGGTACGAAAGATATCAGGTATGAGGAGTGGTATTTGCCAATCTAAGCAGCAATTTGCAGCTTACGACATCTTAAATAAGAGGGCATTTTTTCAAAATCTATATGATATCTTCTTAGGTAATAAACTTACTTGTTTTACTAGCGTATGCCTACACCACAGAAGATTTTTGGTATTTCTTAATGGTAAGAATAGCAGATGGAGAACGCAGAAGAACGGTCGCCTCTGGGTTAGGGTAATGGCACCTACACTGTATAACATGTAGGTACACAAACCATCAACCCATACCAGTAAATAGTAGGACTTTTATTATGTATACGATACATCTATTATTGCACAACCAAAAACTTTTGTTGCTGAAGTGGAGAAAAATCTAAATCATGCCTTAAACACAATAAAAATAGACTATAAATCAATTTTAAACCAAACCCCGGAAAAACTCAGGTGTGCTACTTTAATGTCCCCAACACAGAGTTTTTCACAAATCTGAACATCCAATAGTGTCATGAAATCCTTATACTCTGGACTTGCTATATATACCTTGAAGATAGTTTGTATTACACTTGGTCATTCACAGAACTTTGTTTAAAACTAAAAGGCACACTGAGGACCAGAAGTAATATTCTCCGCAAACTTGTCAGCTAAAAATGAGAAGCACATCCTTCCACCCTTAAAACCTAAACGCTTGCATTCTATGCTTCTGCTGCCGAATATACCTTGCCAGTATGAATGACACCAACACATACTTAACATGTAGATTTAGCTATAAATTAGTCATCCAAATTCAGCGGATATTAAGACTCACATCCATACATAAGCTCTACAATATCGTAGTTATCAATCCACCTAATATCCGAAGATAAATAGCTGGAGAACAAAAGTTTAGATTCGTAACCTCCACTCCACGAATAACAACCCATTTATGACTAGAATCGAGGAAAAACTGGCTAGATCAACACATCTGCAAGATATACAAAAAAAATAAGCTGCTTCTCGCCATCTGAACCCTCGAATTTCCTCGAACCTCCTTATGGTAGTTATCTTCCTTAAATCTGCCAGGAGGACTCTTGCCTGCAAACACCGGTTAACCTGTGTGAATCTGGGGTGATACAAGATTCATTACACTTTCTTAGTTGACTTTGCCATTTAAATTGCTCTTTTCTGAAGGGACAAGGTTTAATTATTTAAACTGAACATGTAAAGTACAGTCAGTAAGCTATTACATATTACCCCTAAATTACCTTACCATTCAGAAGTATGTAATATTGGTAAAGTGATATATTCTGGCTAGATAAATTAAGCATTCTTCCATTTTTTGCGGACTACTATCCATTTTTACACAAAAATATCTATTTTAGCACTTAAATATTTATTTTAAGATAACCTATCCAGAATTATATGTAGTATACAAACAAAACCAGAAATAAAATAATAAAGAAGCTACAAGATATCGTAAAACAATAGATGGATGAAATAAAACAAGTTCATATTAATCGGATTCTTAAATAAAACGTATAAAGACATACTAACGTCAAAATGCATTAGGAAATTTCCGCATATGAAAAAAACATCCAACTTGGTAACAAAATCCTTTTGTATCTATAAAGCTATTTTTAGAAAAGCACGTCCCTACCAAAAACAGGTATTTGGTAGTATACATATCTATTACATACTGTAATGCGTATGAATGATAACAAAAATAAGGACTAAGGAGTCCATATGAACCGTTTAGAATATACGTTGAAAGTATACGGCTTAATCGCATAGTTGCCAAACTATCAGAGCTTATTTAAACCGATATACTTATGGTTAAAATATACAGTGAAAAAGATCTGAACGACCCCTATAATATATACACGTGAACTAAGCGATATACATTTATGATACAGGGGTACTTATGGACTCTACAAAATTTTTAAAAATTATGAAACTGTACATGTTAACGAATCGACACAGCCAATATTATGGAATGGTCAAGTGAGCCCCGTATATCGGTGTCCACTTCACCACGGAGCTCACTTGAACCTTAATTTTAACATGGGCGGAGTTTACTTTATGCCGTAGATATATATATATATATATATATATATATATATATATATATATATATATATATATATATATATATATATATATATATATATATATATATATATATATATATGTATATATATTGTTATGATATGTAAAATCGAGAAAAATATTGGGCTGATTAAAATATTTCAAAGTTCAAAAACATTAAAATAATTCAGATAAGTAGGATAATAACCAACAAACATTTCGAAGAAGGAAAGTTATTAAATTCTTGGATTACCTGTACTAAACAAAATGTAAGCTATGCATAAATTATTTCTTTGTTATATTTGAGTGACCCGCATAATTTTAAGTGAAATCCTGCAGTGATTAGAGACAATAGAAGAGATTTTAGAAAGAGGTTTTTGTTAGTTTTTAAGAATTATAGAAAAATATTATTTGTAAATAAGTTTTAGGAAATTTATAATTATAGGTAAAAATTTGTTTGTTATCGAAATGAAAAAATGGGGGAATTGTGACGAGTTTTGATTGGCGGAGATTGAAAAAGGTGGGATAGGTATGTAGGAAGGAAAGTTTAGCTAGATTTAGGAGAGAGAAAAGATAAGCAGTTGGTTTTCCAAGTCTGTAAGACGAACAGGGATTGTTCTCTGGCGGTTCCCGAAATGTAGCAAGCAGTAGTGTTAAATGTTAGTGAGTTTTTGTGGAGTTAGTGTATCTGACAGAAGCTGAAGCAGCAAAGCATTGTAAGTCATATTTCTCTACTTATATTCCAAGAGTCACTGTTCAGGCCAACGAGAGATTCAGTTTATCGTAAAGAGAAGATATTCCAAGAGTCATTTTTTCACTCGGGCCAACGAGAGATTCAGTTTATCGAGAGGAGAAAGGCTATCATAATTTGAATGATTTGTGCTTTTGAAGGAGATCATTAAGGACGATATACTTGCAACAATCTGTTGTAAGATTGCTGATTACATAGGGAGCGGTTGAGAGGAGATAATATAGTCTACAAGGAACAAGGATTTGGACCACTCATCATCAGAGAGAGATATTTTTATTTTCTGCAGTTTTTTTTCTTTTATTGATAACACAATTTTTACACTTAATTTAGAAAGGATATAAATATTTTGATTAGGAGAGTTAGAATAGTTTGGGATTTTGAGATTTCAATTAATATTGTTTGTACCATTAATTTTGATTGTTCACGTACGTAGAACAAAATTTTGAGAATCATTATATGAGATTTGTTTATTGAAAACTTTTGAGTGTGAATTATTTCATTATTTTTATTTCAATATATAGTGTTAGATCATATGTGTTTTTTATTATTCCGGTATTCTTTGGACCTTACCTTTCACATGTAATAGCATAGATATTGAAGCACGAATTTAACCCTGAGATAAAAGAATTAAAAATTGTGATAGAGTCATAATCATATCATTTAAATAATTTTAATTAATCAAAAAATTAATTAGCTAATTATTGCTTGCACCAAGACTTTGAATATCACAATAACTGGCTTCCAAAACGTGGGGCTTGAAAATATCGCAGCTTTACATTTGAAGGAAGGGAAAGAGATCTGGAATAAGTACAGGTGATCCAGAGATAAAAACATATAACATTGAGGGAATTTGAATTTGAAAGTATTTTGACAATTTTTCCAG
Organism: Diabrotica undecimpunctata; assembly: GCF_040954645.1. NCBI lineage: Eukaryota > Metazoa > Arthropoda > Insecta > Coleoptera > Chrysomelidae > Diabrotica > Diabrotica undecimpunctata. Next base: position 81,291,400 of record NC_092810.1, on the reverse strand, counting down.
GGAATATAAATTTGATTTATTGATTGATCGTAGTTAGTGGATATTTACTGCTATTGAATTATTTGATTTTATTTTCTTTACCAATCGTACATTTGATATTTATTTTGAATTATTTGAATTTTACTGATTGCATATTTGATATTTGTCGTGAAAATTTAATACATTTGGGGAGAAATATTGTCGTGTTCTGAAACATATAGAGTGTTGTAAAATTTCACATTTGGCGGGGACAAAAACAGTAACGAAAAGAAACAACATGTCGACCACAAGGAGTCAAAGCAAAATGCAAGAAAGGAAGGAGGATAACAGAGAAGAGGAAACAATTGTTGAAGAAGGATCGGATAATGAAGGAAATGTTACAATAGTTGAGGAGAAAAAAGAATTATCAGGAATAGAGAAAATATTACAACTAATGCAATTACAGACACAACAAATACAAGAATCACCAAAACAAACAATGAATGAAACAGCAAAGAGAATGGAAGAAAACCAACGGGAAACAAGACAAGCAATAGAACTAAATAACAGGAATATAGAGCAGCGTTTGGAAAACTATGAACAAGAAATTAAAGGATGTGTTGAGGGGATAAAGAAAGAACTGATACAACAGATAGAAGAAATAACCATAAAGAATGCAAAACAAGAGACAAAGATAAAAGATATCCAAAATACGATGAAGGAAATAAAGATTGTCCAGAAAAAGGAATTAGAACAGTTAGAAGAAAAATTTGAAATGGCGCTACAAGAAGACAGGAAGGAAGTAGAAAGAAGATTAAAGCAAATTGAAAAACAAATGGCAGAAATTGAACTAAGAGGGGTAGAGAGAAAAGAAGTTATCATCCATGGAACAAGCGAGGCGAAAATACAATTTGGCGGGGATATTCGGAAAACACACCCAGTACCGTTTATCAAAAATTTGAAAACCAAATTACAACATATTAGATATTTTGACGATTGCAAAGAAACAATTAGAAACCATTTGAAAGAAGGAGCAGCGTTATGGTATGAAAGCAAGGAAGATGAGTTTGAAAATTGGACAGATTTTGAAAATAAATTTCTCAACTATTTCTGGGGGAAAAATAAACAGAGAGAAATCAACCAAGAGCTACAGAATGGAAAATATCACGAAAAAATGGGAATATCTGAAGAAAGATATGCTTTGCAGATATATAACAATTCAAAATATCTAGAATACAAATATTCTACCGAACAGCTGGTAGAAATGATCAGCAGACATTTTGAGGAAACGTTGGAAGATCACGTGATTTTGAGAAACTATCAAGATATTGATAGTTTGTGCCAATTCCTTCAATTAAAAGAAGCGAAAAGAAAAGAAATGAGAAATAGAAGACAACATGACCAATATAATGGACCGGAAAGAAGGTATTCATCAAATTATGACCAGAGAAACCGACATCCCAGATCAACAAACGAATATAGGCCGAGAAATTACAATAATTACAATAGACAACAAAATTACGATAACCGGAATGATACACAAAATAGAACAAATGAAAATCACAACAGGAATAGAGATGCACAAAATCCTCCGAATAGGAATACTAACGAACAAAGGGACGATAGAAATAACCAGAGCTTACAACAACAAAATAGAAGGGAGATGAATCATGTAGCAATAGGAAACGAAAGACAAATTTCTAATTCTAATCTAATATTTTTAGATGCATTTATAAAACATAAAGCGATTAAAATTGTGATTGATTCTGGCTCGGAGATATCGCTAATCAATAAAAAACTAGTAAAAGAATTAAATTTGGACAGATTTGTGTATAAGATTCCTAGGGTTGATTTAGTGGGTGCAAACAATAAAAATTTGACGACAGTAAACGAAGGTTTGGGAGTACAGATAAGAGTGGGAAACAAATTCCATATTATGAAATGTGTAGTGATTGAAGATTTAAATCATGATATGATAGCGGGAATTGATGAATTGAGGAAAAAAGATATCACCATAAATTTTTCGGAAAATAAACTGGAAATCAGAGCAGAACCAGACAACACAGGAGAAGAAAAGCAAACAGATCGGAAAACAAATTCTGGAAGGATCAATGCACAGAAAAAACGCAAAGAAATCGATATGACCGTAGAGGATAAACCGAAAGTACAAGAACAAGATCTAACAGAAGAGAAAAATAGAAGGAAGAAAAAGAAGAAGAGTTCGAAAAGAAAGCAGGAAAATAAGATGGAGACCAGAGAAAAACAGGAAATAGAAGGTACAGAAGAATTGTTGGCAACCGACGATAAAACAGAATGGAAGCAAGAAGAAAAAGAAGGTATCATCAGAGAAATGAAAGGAATAGAAACATGGTGCTCGGAATACCAAAGGGAATTAGAGGACAAAAAGAAAACAGAAGAAAAAATGGCACTGATGGACGAGAATCCAGAATTTTGTGAAGAAGTATTATGGACAGTGAACACATGTGAACAAAAGGAGGATGAAAGAAAAATAAATTGTGGAGAAAACATGGGAAAGAAAATAGAGAAGATTTTAGGAAACCATGGAGATCTTGTTAATGAAGTAAACCGAGTGGCTAAAAATTATGAACTTTCTTTTAAGGGAAAATACTTGGAAAAATTTAAAACGAAAATATATCCAATCCCGTATAAAGACAGGCAATATACGGGGTATTTTAACATTCACGACATCTATCAATATCATGAATAGATTTTAATAACATAGTGAAATAATTTGATCCTGGAAAACTTTTGTCATTTTTAAAATTTAACAAAGAGTTTTCGGCAGATCAAATGGCGGGGATTTGTTATGATATGTAAAATCGAGAAAAATATTGGGTTGATTAAAATATTTCAAAGTTCAAAAACATTAAAATAATTCAGATAAGTAGGATAATAACCAACAAACATTTCGAAGAAGGAAAGTTATTAAATTCTTGGATTACCTGTACTAAACAAAATGTAAGCTATGCATAAATTATTTCTTTGTTATATTTGAGTGACCCGCATAATTTTAAGCGAAATCCAAAGACAATTGAACCGGGTTTTCCAAATACATTAATGCAGTGATTAGAGACAATAGAAGAGATTTTAGAAAGAGGTTTTTGTTAGTTTTTAAGAATTATAGAAAAATAGTTTTAGGAAATTTATAATTATAGGTAAAAATTTGTTTGTTATCGAAATGAAAAAATGGGGGAATTGTGACGAGTTTTGATTGGCGGAGATTGAAAAAGGTGGGATAGGTATGTAGGAAGGAAAGTTTAGCTAGATTTAGGAGAGAGAAAAGATAAGCAGTTGGTTTTCCAAGTCTGTAAGACGAACAGGGATTGTTCTCTGGCGGTTCCCGAAATGTAGCAAGCAGTAGTGTTAAATGTTAGTGAGTTTTTGTGGAGTTAGTGTATCTGACAGAAGCTGAAGCAGCAAAGTATTGTAAGTCATATTTCTCTACTTATATTCCAAGAGTCACTGTTCAGGCCAACGAGAGATTCAGTTTATCGTAAAGAGAAGATATTCCAAGAGTCATTTTTTCACTCGGGCCAACGAGAGATTCAGTTTATCGAGAGGAGAAAGGCTATCATAATTTGAATGATTTGTGCTTTTGAAGGAGATCATTAAGGACGATATACTTGCAACAATCTGTTGTAAGATTGCTGATTACATAGGGAGCGGTTGAGAGGAGATAATATAGTCTACAAGGAACAAGGATTTGGACCACTCATCATCAGAGAGAGATATTTTTGTTTTCTGCAGTTTTTTTTCTTTTATTGATAACACAATTTTTACACTTAATTTAGAAAGGATATAAATATTTTGATTAGGAGAGTTAGAATAGTTTGGGATTTTGAGATTTCAATTAACATTGTTTGTACCATTAATTTTGATTGTTCACGTACGTAGAACAAAATTTTGAGAATCATTATATGAGATTTGTTTATAGAAAACTTTTGAGTGTGAATTATTTCATTATTTTTATTTCAATATATAGTGTTAGATCATATGTGTTTTTTATTATTCCGGTATTCTTTGGACCTTACCTTTCACATGTAATAGCATAGATATTGAAGCACGAATTTAACCCTGAGATAAAAGAATTAAAAATTGTGATAGAGTCATAATCATATCATTTAAATAATTTTAATTAATCAAAAAATTAATTAGCTAATTATTGCTTGGCGCACCAAGACTTTGAATATCACAATAATATATATATATATATATATATATATATATATATATATATATATATATATATATATATATATGTATATATATATATATATAAAGTATTTCTTCTTCTTCTTTTTCTTTAGATGCAAATCCACTAATGGATGTTAGCGATCACATTTTCCATTAATTCTCTATTTCTTGCAATATGTATCAGAGATTGTATGTCGTTAATCCCTGTCCATTGCCTTATGTTTCGGAGCCAGGACATTTTCTTGCGTCCCATTCCTCTCTTGCCTTCAATTTTACCCTCGATTATAAGTTGGAGGAACTGGTATTTTTCATTTCGCATGATGTGACCTAGATACGCCGTTTTCCTTTTCTTGATGGTTTCGAAAAGTTGGCGTTCTTGGTTTATTCTTTTAAGGACATCTATATTTGTGATTTTCGCTGTCCATGGTATTTTTAGGATACGGCGATAGAGCCACATTTCGAAAGCTTCTAATCTGTTTATATCCCTCGTTTTGAGTGTCCAGCCCTCTACGCCATATAGCAGCACTGACCACACGTAGCACTTAGTAAACCTTAGTCTCAGTTGAAGATCGAACTCTGAACAAGTCAGTACCTTCTTGAATTTTACGAAAGCTTGTCGAGCTTGCTCAATGCGACATTTTACTTCCCTATCCGATGCCCAGTCTTCAAAAAGCCACGATCCCAGGTATTTAAATTTACTCACTCTTTCAATGGACTTAGTATTCAGTGTTATGGTGGAGTTTTCAAGTGCATCCAAGTTTCTGGAGATGATCATAAATTTGGTTTTTTTGGTATTAATCTCTAATCCCATTCGCTTACTGTGTTCTCCGATTATAGTGACAAGTTGTTGAAGATCGACTATGTTGTCACAAATTAAGACACCATCATCAGCATATCGTATGTTGTTGATCAGTACTCCATTCACTTTGATTCCCATCTTTGCATCCTCCAGAGACTCTTGAAATATGGCTTCCGAATAAATGTTAAATAAAAGAGGGGAAAGCACACATCCCTGTCGAACGCCCCTTCTTATATGTATGGGTTTGGATATAGAATTGTCTATTTTTAACTGTGCCGTTTGATGCCAGTACAAGTTTTCAATGCATCTTATGTCTTTTTGGTCTATATCAACTTTCTTGAGGATCTGCATTAACTTGTGGTGTTGGACACGATCAAACGCTTTTTGGTAATCTAAAAAGCATAGGAACACATCCTTCTTCTGATCGTAACAATTTTGGACCGGCACCTGTGTTGCTACTATTGCTTCTCGTGTTCCTAAACCTTGCCTAAACCCACAGCTATGAAATGCTTCGCAATGCTGCTAAAAACAGAATTATTTAACATCTCACCTGACAAGACGATGTACGGTGGACGCCTACGCAGAAATGCATGGCACCTTAAGAAGAAGAAGAAACCCGAACTGGGAGTCACTGATGTCCCATTCACATTTTTTGTATACTCTTTGATGTAGTATTTTTAAGAATATCTTTAAAGTGTGACTCATCAGGCTAATGAGTCTGTGATCCTCACATCTTTTTGCATTGACTTTCTTGGGCAGGGGAATAAAGGTAGAGCGTAACCACTGTTGAGGATAGCAGCCAGTTTCATAAATTAAGTTAAATATTTTGTGTAGTGCTGAAATTCCCCTTTCATCCAGTAATTTGAGTATTTCTGACGGGATTTCATCTGGTCCAGGTGCCTTATTGTTTTTTGAATTGAATATTGTCTTTTCTATCTCCTCTTTGGTGATTGAAGGGCCAGTCAGCTGGTCGTCTGTATAAACTTCACTCATGGGTCTTTCGTCATGGAAGAGCTCCTGGATATAATTTTCCCATATATCAATTTTTTCCTTTTCACCCAGCACTATCTGGTTATCTTGATTAACTATGGTGGTTGGTCTTCGTTTTCTGTATATTCCAGCAGTCTCCTTAAGCTTTTTATGTAAATTACGGTCGTCGTGCTGTCGTTGTAAATGTTCTAGATCGATACATTGTTGCTTAAGCCATTCATTTTTTGCTATTCTTATTTTTGCTTTTATTTGCCTGTTAATGTTTTTATACATATTGCTGCCATCTTGTTTATTCTTGTGTCTTCGTCGTTCTTCCATTAGTAATAGTATTTCGTCTGTCATCCATTTTTGCCTCTTGTCTGTTACAGCACTTGTAATCGTATTCCATGTTGGTGTTAGATCTTCGGCAATGTTTGTCGTCAATATTTGAATTTGTGCGTTTATTTCATTTCTTATTTCTGCTTGTATCATTGGGTCTTTCAGTTTGTCCAGTGCTATATGTTGTTGAGTTTCAGGCTTGTTCTTGCATGAAAGAGCGATCTTTATGACGGCCACTAATAGTACGTGGTCAGAAGGGACATCTGCTCCAGGGTATGTGCAAGCTCTTTTGACAGTTGTGCTGAATCTACCGTTGATAAGAATGAAGTCTATTTGATTTCTTATTATGTTCTGAGCTCTATCGGCTGGAGATTTCCAAGTATAAAGGCGACGGGGGTGGAGTTGGAACCATGTGTTGGTAACTCTCATGTTTTCTTCTTGACAAAATTGTATAAGTCGGTCGCCCCTTTCGTTCCTTGTTCCAAGACCATAGGGTCCAACTACGTCTTCAAAGCTGCCCTTCCCTATTTTGGAATTAAAATCTCCCATAATTATGTTGACATCATGTTTCTTTGTCAATTTAAGTAGTTCTTTGATTTCACTATAAAAGTTTTCCACTACTTCATCTGATGCGTCTGTAGTTGGTGCATAAACCTGTATGATGTTGAGATTATTTGGCTTCGCTTCAAGTTTTACTAAGGCTGTGCGGTCGGAATATGGTACAAACTCTGTGACAGCTCTCACCAATCTTTTAGTTATCATAATCCCGACGCCTTTTCTATGATCGCGGTCATCATTGCCTGAGTAAAAGAATGTTCCGCTTTCTGTAGTGCATTTACCGGATCCAGGCCACCAGGTTTCTGAGATCCCAAGGATATCTAGATCAAATCTGCTCATTTCTTGAGTTAGGTTAGCCAGCTTCCCGGCTTCAAATAAGCTGCGTGTATTCCAGGTGCCTATCTTTAATGTCTTTCTTAAGTTTGCTCGTACGTTTGAAACATTCAAGACCGCTCCCCCCGGAGATCCGATTGGGGAACTATTTATACCTCCGGATAATTTTGAGTTGAATGTATTCATGTGATTGTCTTGGGAAATATAATGAAGGTGGTATCCCGTTGCCTTCCTTCATGCCGCTTCAGGGCTTAGTTTTCAGCCGCCCACTATGGAACAGACGCCGTTTGCAACCGCCCATTCTGGGTACAGACGTTGCTATTTTCACCATATCTGGCTACCCTCACTTAGTTTAGCCTGCAGACCAATGCAGTTGCCCAGGGTATGGCACGTGGAGCCATAAGTGAGAGTTGGGTGTCTTATGAGGACCAGTTATCAAGAACCATCTCCCGTCTATGACGCTCAATGTGGTCGTTCCGATGAAAGGTACTACCTCTATAACACAACCCTACAACCCCAAAGTATTTCTTGGTGATGCTAAATTACTGCAACGTGAAAAGAGTTTCAAATGATAGCGGGATATATATATATATATATATATATATATATATATATATATATATATATATATATATATATACAGATTCGGCAAATTTTCAACTACCGTATACGTTATTCAGTATGTGGAACAAAGATAACACTTAATTGTTTGAATAGAAGTGAGAGGCAGTCACCATCTCGATGGAGTAGGTATGACTTTTAAACAGCGTTGCTATATTTCTGTTACATCTTTCCTTCTAAAATTTCAGTCCGATACATGAGTCTAAAATAATATTTAAATCCACTACAGTTAATTGTAGAATGAAAATTAATATTGTCCCAAAAAAATTCAAATAAAGCAGCCACGTAATTGTTATTTTCTAATCGATTCTATCAATTACTTAATTAGTTAATAAAGAACATTGATTTAAGTAATTTATGTGTGGCAACAACGCATTACTCCCCTAAAGAGTTGTAAAATTTTTAATTTTAAGCAACGCCTTCTTTCACAGTGCGAAGTACAAAGCCGGCGAAGCGGCATTCAGTAATTATCGGACACTGATAGCGAGTGCAGCTCTTTGCATAAAATTATTTCGTCCAACTTTCCGTCGGTAAACCTTAAGAAAAACTCGAACACTTATATTCGAGTTTTAAATGTAATTTTTGTAGATTTTTAGCTGTCGTAGCTAGGAAAAAAAACAATAATTAACTTAACAAACATTAACTAAATATAAATATTATTTTTATAAGAAAAAAACCAACTAAAAAAATGATTCTAAATAATTAAAATTAAAGGCATTCCTAAAAAAATCTCTAACCAATTAAATGTTCAAACAAACCACCATTTTGAGCTAAACAAAATCCAAATCTATCAATTAAAGCAAGTCTCATTGCATTTAGCTGATTGGGTTGTACTCGACTACAAAGTTGAACAATTTTTTCTTGCAATTCTGCTAAATTGGTGGCTCGTTCGAATTCATGCCGATATAATTTTGATTTTAGCATTCCCCAGAAATAAAAATCCAAAGGTGCTAAATCTGGTGATCTAGGGGGCCATTTTATTGTTCCTCGTGTAGAAATTAATCGTCCAGGAAATGTTTGTTCCAAATAATTTGTAACTTCGATTGCATTATGTGCTGGGCAACCATCCTGTTGAAACCAAACATCATCAAAGTTGACCGCAAGGTTTCGAACTGCTGGAATAATCTGATTGCGTAATAAATCTAGATACTTTCGTCCATTCAGATTTCCCGTAATAAAAAATGGACCAATTATATTATCGTTATAAATGCCAGTCCACACATTTAATTTCTTTGGGTATTGTGTTTTCACAGCAATGCTCAAATGTTTATTTTCCCTAGACCAATAGCGGACGACAGATGGATTATGACGTTTATGGATTGTGAATGAAGATTCATCGGAAAACAAAACATTTTTTAAAAAGTTATTGTTCTCATTCGATTTCTCCATCATAGTTTCACAAAATTCCATACGTTTAAAATGATCGTCTGGAAAAAGTTCTTGGCTGGTTCGCACTTTATAGCAATTGTATCTATTTCTTTTCAAAATATTCCTTACAGTTCTCTCCTTTAGGTCAACTTCATCCGCAATTTGTCTACTCGAACAAGTCGTTTCTTCAGCAGTTAAACAAACTTGCATTTCACGAGCCTCGCGTTCAAGAGAGATTTGTTTCGCTCGTGGTTGATCCCTTGGATGACATTTCGTACAGGTATTTATGCAACCGAAATTTTCAAAGTTTTTAATAATTGATCGTACTGTTTTCTCTGTCGGAATTGGACGATTTTCAAAAGCAGCAATGAATAACTGTATTATTTCTACAATAGAATGGTTCCCATAATATCATTTCACCATTTGAATCTTTTCTTCTTGAAAATATACGCTTGGCATGTTAATTATTTGTTTTCAACCTTTTACCACGACAGCTAAAAATCAAAGAAATAGACCTTACCTTATTGACCTTAAACCTGCTGTACTGATAAGCACCGCCTATTCTTTTGAGGGGAAATCGTAGAGAGGGCAAACGGTTTATACTATTTGTCTGTCTACTGAAGTGCGTTATTTATTTAGCTCACACTGTTGTCGCATCTCAATTTCTCAATTCAGTGTTCTTTGTTAATTAATCAAGTAATGATATAATCGTTTAAAAAATAACACTTACATGATTACTTTATGTTAGTTTTATTGGAGCAATATTAATTTTCATTCTACAATGAACTGTAGTGGATTTAAACATTATGTTACACTCATGTATTCGACTAATGTTTTAGAAGGAATTATGTAACAGAAAGTTCGCAACACTGTTTAAAAATTAGACTCGCTACTTCAACATGCGTGTATTGCGTCTCACTCGTATTCAAACAATTAGGTGTTATCTTTGTTCCACATACTGAATAACGTATACGGTAGTTGAAAATTTGCCGAATCGGTATATATATATATATATATATATATATATATATATATATATATATATATATATATATATGTATATAGTAAACTCTTAAATATTGGGAAAATCTGCAAGATCTTGCAGATTTCCCCAATATTTAAGAGTTTACTGTTTAACTAATCTGCAAAGATTAAATTTCTTTTCTTTTCTTTTCTATATATATATATATATATATATATATATATATATATATATATATATATATATATAAGCATTTCTTGGTGATGCTAAATTACTGCAACGTGAAAAGAGTTTCAAATGATAGCGGGATGTATTATATATATATATATATATATATATATATATATATATATATATATATATATATAGAAAAGGAGTACGACCGTCAATCCAAAATAAACTAAGGTACACTCGAAGAGTGGTGGGTTTTTCGGTCAAAGTGGAGAAATAAAAGACAAAGAAGGTGGCTACTTCATCTATTTATTGAAGACGTTTCGCTTTCTGCTCAGAAAACATCATCAGTTCATCTAAAAAGAACAATATGAAACCAAACATCCATAGAGAAGTTACAACAAAAGTGTGTTACCTTACAAAGACATGTAGCAGTCAATGATGTTAAAAATATGAAAAAACTTACGAAACTGGACATTCAGAGTTAACGTTGTATAAAATAATTAATTGAAACTAGGTATAGTTTGCAATTTAACAGAATTAGCACAGCAAAAGAACATGTGATAAAAATACATGTATAAAAAAGTTATTATAAAAACTTAAGTAAAAAACATTAAGGTTTATTTTAAACTTTAAAATAAACCTTAATGTTTTTTACTTAAGTTTTTATAATAACTTTTTTATACATGTATTTTTATCACATGTTCTTTTGCTGTGCTAATTCTGTTAAATTGCAAACTATACCTAGTTTCAATTAATTATTTTATACAACGTTAACTCTGAATGTCCAGTTTCGTAAGTTTTTTCATATTTTTAACATCATTGACTGCTACATGTTTTTGTAAGGTAACACACTTTTGTTGTAACTTCTCTATGGATGTTTGGTTTCATATTGTTCTTTTTAGATGAACTGATGATGCTTTCTGAGCAGAAAGCGAAACGTCTTCAATAAATAGATGAAGTAGCCACCTTCTTTGTCTTTTATTTCTCCACTTTGACCGAAAAACCCACCACTCTTCGAGTGTACCTTAGTTTATGTATATATATATATATATATATATATATATATATATATATATATATATATACATCTAGCGGTTAATGTAAGCTCCGTTCTAAAACGGTATTATACTAACTCCAGTAGAATATACACCGTGTATTTTATTATCTGAGTAGCGCTTTATGTAGACTCCGACCAATACGTAGGATTAAGTGGACTCCACAAAAGGATAAACCATTTTTGGGATCCGTATTTACGATATTGCATATACTTCTAAACTCCTGCGATGTTGCCAATAATTGTATTAGTAGTAGATTTTCAAATTTTACAGCAGGTACATTCTGGAACTTGAAATTTATTTCAATATCCATCAATTTAATCATGGAGGAATTTGAGGACTATTTGGCTAATTTATGTAGTTAAATATAAATTGTTAACCGACATATACCTTTATTTTACTTTTTAGTTTTAATACGCAAGGCGGTAATTTATATTACTTGCTTTATATATTTTCAAACATAAGAAAGTGTGTATTATAAACTTGGAAAAGCGAAAATTTCCGTTTTTATTAATTAGTATTTTTTATTAAAATGCATTGGCATTAAAACATTTAGTACATACATGTACGTATATCAAATAGAGTAATCGTGTAACAGTTTCTGAAATTAGAAGCCCCTTCGGTAAGATTATAAAGTTTGTTACCACAAAAAATCTACTAGCATGCACAGAGAAAAGAGAGACCTACACAGAAGAAGATCTATTTTTAGCGAATGACAGGGCCATCTATGTAGCCAACCATTGGAAATACAAAATTTAAAGCTGTTGGTGTTCCGGACACGGAAAGTAAAGTAAGTATAAAAAGAGGTAAAAGTAAAATGAAAAGAAAAATAAAACACTTATATAATATGTAGACCTGAAAGTGCGCCGGAGGGTTTGAAATAAGAATTTACCTAAGGAATGAAATAAGAATTTACCTAATATAAAACAGATCTGAAAGAGAACAAAAAACAGATCAAAGAATTAATACAGATTAAGTACATCCTTAAGTAACATATCTCAAATCCGCCTGCAGTTTTGTTGGGTAGATCGAGTAGCTCGACAGAACTGTTGCCGGTCCCAAGCCCAAATAAAGGAGGAGGGGGTCTACAGCCCGTTTAGCACTCTACTGATAGACTTTAAAATCATACAGCTCATAGAAACAGAATTATGCCTCGGGACAGGAATGATTTCATTACGACGACTAACGGGAGAAAGCGAACAACGAATTTGTGGTAAACGAGAAATACACTTCGCATCGGTGCTTTGAACGTAAAGTCTCTACAAGAGAGCAGAAAATTACAAAAGAGCTTGTAGAAAAAAAATATAGACATGTGTGCGCTAAAAGATACAAAGAAAAAAGGAAAAGGGTCAAATTATTATAGATGACCATCTCATGATTTACAGTGGTGTTGCCAAAGAAACCAGAGCCAAAGAAGGAGTCGCTCTGTTAGTACACAAAAATTTTTTACACCAAGTATAAAAATAGTAAGTGTAAAAATTAAACTGGATGTCAAACCTCTGAATGTGATAGCAATTCATGCACCAGAGAACAACAAAGATACCACCACAAGGGAAAACTTCTACGAACACCTTCAGACTGTAATAAACGAGACCCCAAATGATAAATATAAAATCATTATGGGTGATTTTAACGCCCGTGTTGGCAATGATTTAGTTCCAGGGATAAAACAGCGATATAACGAAAATATCAGAAATGAAAACGGAAACCTTCTAACGGACCTCTGCAGCAAAAAACAGATACGTAATAATAATACATTTTTCTCTTACAAAGAACAATACAAATACAAATTGGTATAAACAATACAAATTGGTATTGTGCCGAATGAAAACACATATATGTGATAACAAAACACCGAAATACACCACAAAGATAAAAGTCGAAAGCTTACAGGATGACTCCACAAGATACCTATTCCAGAAAAGAAGAACCGAAAAAAACAGAAAAACATATATCACAGAAAGTGATGGAGTCGAAGAAAGCTGGGCAAAAGTTAAGTCTAATATCTTAGCCTCGGCCAAGAAATTTCTTGGTAAAAGAAATATAAATAAAGTGAAGGAAAAATGTAAAGAAAACAAAAAAGCTTACCTGAAATACATGTCAACCAAAACACAAGAGGCATAACATAATTACAAGACAATTAGAAACGAAACACATGCACTTATAAGCAAAATAAAAAATGGTCACTGGGAACGTTTTTCGAAAAAAATGGAACATAATTTTTCTCGTCTGCAAAAGGAAATATAGCGCTTCATCAGACGTCAATGAACGGAGGTAAAGTAACTAATAGAACTAAAATACATAGAAAATGATACGTGGATTGACTACCTAAAAAAGCTATATACAGGAGAAAAACAAACGACGCTAGAACCGGAAACATCAGAAATTACAACATATAAAGAACTTAATATAAATGTACAGGAAGTTCGGAAAATACTTTACCAGCAGGTAAAGACGGGATACCAAACGAATACTGAAATATTGTGGAGCAGCAATGACAAATGAATGAAAAATTAACAACATTAATTAATAAAATTATAAAACACAATAAAATGCCGGAAGAATGGAGAAGGAGCGAACTAACTCTACTATTTAAAAAAGGAGATAAAAACAGACAAAAAACTACAGAGGTATAAACTTGTTAAATACTACGCTAAAACTTACAACTAAAATTTTACAAGTGCTAATTAATCACAATATAAGTTTAGCAGATGAACAACCGGGTTTTTTTAGTGGTAGATCGTGTACAGATGCAAAATTCGTGATAAAGCAAATTACTGAGAAATCACTGAAGTATAATAGACCAGCATTCCTGTGTCTGATTGACCTAAAGAAAGCGTTTTACAGAGTAAGACTGAAAGATGTAATCCATCTTCTGTATAATAGGGAAGCTCCCCTAAATATTATAAAAACTATCGAAAACATCGACCAAAACAACAAAATTGAAGTCAGAATAGAGGGACAACTTACAGAATCTATAGAAATAGGCAGCAGAATAAGACAAGGGGATTCGTTGAGATTTAGCCCCATGCTCTTCAATTTGATCATGGATCAAATCATCAAAAGCGTTAACAAACGAAGAGGATACAGAATGGAAAACAAAGAAATTAAAATACTCCGTTACGCAGATGACGCAATATTAATAGCCCAAGATGAAGATAGTTTGCAAAGACTGGTCCACAAATTTAACATAAGAGCAAAAGAATTTAATATGACAATCTCATCTCAGAAAACTAAAACAATAGTAGTCAGCAAAGGACCACAGATGTAAAATAGAAATTGATGGCATTAGCAGAAACAAGATTCGACACAGCCACAACGCAAAGAATAATGGACGCAGCAGTGATGAGAGTACTGAGAAGAATTACAGGAAATACTCTGAGAAATCGAAAAGAAAATGTATTGTATAGTGTATAAATGAATGGATACAAAATAGAAAAAAAGAATGGAATAACCACATAGGTAATGGAAATAAAATACCTGGCATTATGAATTTATTATGACAATTTCATCTCAGAAAGCTAAAACAATAGTAGTCAGCAAAGAACCAACTAGATGTAAAATAGAAATTGATGGCATCAGTATTGCACAAATAATGGAAATAAAATACCTGCGAATTACACTGTCTAGCTACGGAGACCTGGACAAAGAAGTGAGAGATCAAGTACTAAAAGCAAATAGACTGGCAGGATGCCTTAATAACACTATATGGCTAAACAGACACATTAACACTGAGATGATATCAATTTATAAAGCCAGTGTAAGACATATAATGACATATGCCTTAGAAACAAGACCCGACACAGCCACAACGCAAAGAATAATGGAAAAGGCAGAAATGAGAGTACTGAGAACAATTATAGGAAATACGCTGAGAAATCAAAAGAGAAGTGAAGACATTAGAAGAAAATGTAACGTAAAGTGTATAAATGAATTGACACAAAATAGAAAAAAAGAATGGAATAATCACATAAGCAGAATGGAGGAGACCCGTGACGTCAAAATTGCAAGAGATAAGTCACGAATCGGCAGAAGAAGTATCGGACGATCGCGCAAAAGATGAAGTGATAACCTTCCATAGAGGTATTATTCCGCCAATGAACAAGTAAAATTGCTTATAAAGAGAAATAATAACAAGAAAAAAAAGTAACATCTCTCAGATAAATAAGCGGAACAACAGAAACTGAGTATAAACGTGAAATTCCAGAATTAACATTAAATAAATTACCGCAAATCGTACGAACTGAAATAAGTGTTATTTTCTGCACATACATATATATATATATATATATATATATATATATATATATATATATATATATATATATATATATATAATATAATAAGAATTATATTTAAACCAAGTGACAGAAAAAAAATTATATATACATTTACTTCTAAATGATTAACGTCTATAAAATTATTATTACAATTAAAGCTTATACAAGCGACAAAATTTTTAAAACAATTAGACCGAACATATCATAATAACTGTAAAACATAATATATACGGAAACAATAAAGAAATAGATATGTTTAGTGGTTATGAAACCGCTTGTCGTCTGCCATGAATTTTATTACAGAATCAAGTTACCATAAGACACCAAAATATTTTGTCTGAGTAATGACTTACTACGATAAAAAGAAATAGAATACTTTTATAATACACAACGTTATATAACGTGAAACTATGAAAAGATATACATATAATACAATAATGATATATATGATGATTCATAAACGCATGTTAATAACAATTGGTAATAAAGACATAAAGATACCCACTAGAAAGTTTATAATTTCAAAACGACAGTAAAATAAAGTTCAATTAAAAGGTTCAAATCGCGACATAATATGAAATAATTCAACAGCAAGTAAAAGTACTTTTTCTTTACCTATTTCTTTGTCGTCTTCTGAATCTTCATTTCCATTCGTTCCTATCTAAGCACATGTTATCCACAAGGTACTTCTTAATTTTTTATTCACTACTCTTTTTGCTATGGCTTTCGTCATTTTATTTATTCATATCGTTCTCACTCATAACACATATTGGCTAGTTTATTGTTTCATTAAACTTTTTCTGTTTATATCTGTATCATATAAGTTTTCAAGTTATTATAGCGTATATAGTGTATGTTAATTCCATTGTATTTCTTATATTTTCAATATTAATTCTTTCCAATCAAGATTTTCGAGATTGGCCCATTTTTGTTGCTTTTGTCACTATTTCTCCTTTCTTTTAACTACAACTTTTCTCCACGTTGATCGGTCTTCTACATATCTGCAATCAAATGAAATATTAACTTTTTGAGATATCCGAATATCATTATTAGAGATTTCTTCATTCAGTATCTGTTCTTAATCTATACGGATTTGTAGCATTATACTAATAAGGCCTTATTTGTTTTATTTATTCTTCCTAATTTGCATCAATATATTAAAATAGGTCTGAAGTTTGTATTATGCTCTTTATTCCTTCAGTGACGGTATTATTAACTGTGATTATTGATCCAATAATATTTAAGTGTTCCATACTTTCGAAATTGCAGTTGTAGACTTTTTTGTTTTATCTAGATTTATTTAATTGGTGTCTTCTGTGTATTTGCTTGTATTTGGTTTTCACTTCGTTGATGTTTTAGTTTCTTATGAAATCGATATCATCAGCATTATGTTAGGAGCTGCCTTGTACATTGGACCGTTAACGGATTACATGTTAAATGGACGTTATATCTATTTTGGTAAGCTGTTCGTTAATTTTTTAACTATTTGAATCGAGAATTTGTATTTTATTAGATCTCTGGTTTATTTATTTTATATGTCTGATGTTTTGTTTCCTGTATCGTTACTACAAGGATTTTGCTGGATACCGACATATGGAACCTGGTGGTACGTACATGATGTTTTGATTACCAACAGTAGAAAATTTGTCCTGCTGTAAAATCATGATTATTTTACTAGAAAATATAATGTTGTTTAATAATAATAAAGTTGTTTCACTTTGCTTTCTCCATCGAGGTCGCAGTGAGACTGCTACCATTATACCTTCTGGTATTTAATATTTTGCCGATCAAGCAACACTTCCTATAGTCATTAACTTGGTACTGATATCTCTACTCCCCGATTTCAGCAAGCAGTCACCAAACTATTAAAACTGCTACATTCATGCCTCCTATTCAGTGGCGGCTCGTGGCTTGAGAGACAAGGTCGGCAAGGTATTTTTTGTCTCCTCAGATAGGTATACCGTCTAATAAAGACTTAAGTAAATCATCATAGGAGATTTTTTGTTTTTTTGTTTTTTGTTTTTTTTCCTATAAATTTAGAACCTAAACATGTTTATAAATTAACTCAAGTCTACGTTGTTTGGAAGTAACAAAATGGGTTATAACGTCATCGTAAAATTTATTAGAGTTTTGGAGAGATTTTAAAAGTTTTTTTTCTATTGACATTTGAGACAAGCTTGACATTCTCTCTTGTTTCATGGTATTTCGACAATAAGTTTTGATTCTGTTGAGGCAAGAGAAATCTCGTTCATTTGAGGCAGACGTTGGTGGTAATGAGAGAATTAATGACAATAATTTATTAATTTCGGTAACAGTTTGTTGTAATGAATTGCAGTATATAAAATTATATATATCTTGTAACTTATCCCATCTTCCGAAAATATTTGGATCAGCATATTCTTCTTCTTCTTTAGTGCCTTATCCGGTCCGGATGTTGGCGATCATCAAGGCTATCATGGTTTTGTTGACTGCTCTGCGAAACAGCTCCGCTGAGGTCATCCCAAACCATTGTCGGAGATTTTTCAACCACGAGATACGACGGCGTCCCGGTCCTCTTCTGCCAAATACTTTACCCTGCATAACAAGTTGAAGAATTCGATATTTTTCTTCGTTCCGCATCACGTGGCCGAGGTACTTAAGCTTACGTTGTTTAATTAAATTAAGCACTTCTTTTTCTTTTGTCATGCGCTGTAGGACCTCAACGTTGGTGACATGGTCCACATAAGATATTTTTAGTATCCTTCTGTATATCCACATCTCGAAGGCTTCGATTTTTTTCATTGGCTTGCGTCAGTGTCCAGGCTTCAACTCCATATAGTAACACTGGAAGAACGTAGCACCTCACTATCCGCATCTTGGTTCCCAAACTGAGATCACTGCAGCACAGCAAGGATCTCAACTTAATAAATGTAGACCGTGCCATTTCAATTCTGGATCTAATCTCTTGAGCGTAGTCCCATTGTACGTTGAGGGTAGTTCCGAGGTAAGTGAATCTGTCGACTCTCTGGATCTCTTCGCTACCTGCCATTAGTGCCCCGGGATCTAAATTTGTACGGCTGACAACCATGAATTTAGTTTTCTTAATATTGAGGTTCAGTCCGTATGTTAAGCTCACAGTTCGCACTCGGTCTAGTAAGGCCTGCAGATCGTTTAGGCTGGTTGCTAGTAACACGGTGTCATCGGCGTAGCGGATATTATTGATGTATTCACCGTTCACTCGGATTCCCATGTCTAGGTTTGTGAGGGCTTCATTAAAAATCTCCTCAGAGTATATATTGAAAAGAGTCGGCGATAGCACATATCCTTGCCTTACTCCTCGCATGATCTTCACTTGGTCGGTCAGCTGGTCTTCGACCTTGACTTGAGCACGCTGGTTCCAGTATAAATTCATGATGATCCGAATGTCCTTCTCATCCAATCCTACTCTTTGTAGTGCGGTGATCATCTTCTGGTGCTGACAACGGTCAAATGCCTTGGCGTAGTCAATAAAACAAATATAGACATCACAACTGACATCGCGGCATCTCTGAAGTAGGACTTGTAAGGTGAAAAGTGCTTCACGTGTACCCATAGAATTGCGGAATCCGAATTGCATTTCACCGACATTTTCTTCGCATTTCTTGTAAATTCTGGCATGTATGATTTTAAGAAAAATTTTAAGTGCATGACTCATAAGACTGATAGTTCGGAAATCTTCGCACGTTTTCGCAGATCGTTTTTTTGGTAGCGTTACAAATGTTGACAATAGCCATTCCGCTGGGATATTACCTGAATCGTATATGGCGTTGAACAGTTCAGTTAACTCCTTCGTGCTCACTTCACTCATCACCTTAATAAGTTCAACGGGTATTTCGTCCGGACCTGTAGCCTTACCATTCTTAGACTGTTTTAAAGCAGCCTCAGCATATAAAACTTTTAATTCATTTTCTAATTTTATTTTATTAAAGAATGATGGATAATTTTTAATTAACCTGTCTAATAAATATCTTGGAAATTCTTTGGCGTAACTTTTAAATTTTGAATCGTTGAAGAGGTCAAAAATTTGCAAATCTTCAAAATTCGAAAAACGAGTATCTATTTGCATAATAATAGTATCCAAAATTTCAAAATATACTCATTTTTCGATATCTATTTATGTGTCATGCCTTTGTCTTTTTTTTGGGGGTTCGGAAATATCAAGCGAGTCCAAAACTTCACTGCGTATATACTGGAAATTACTATCATTACGAAAATCTCTGAGATTTTGCACCAGTCTTGTTATTCTATTTTTGGAATGAATAATGTCAGTTAACTGATTTTGAACAACTTTGAATATCAAATCGGTTTGGGTAAACACTTTCTTAAAAATATTTAAAAGTATGTTAAAAGAATAATCATTTAATAAAGTTTTCAAACCGATTGCTTCACAGATCGAGATATCATCACTTTGAAAATCGTCGCATTCAATAATAAAATCAAAAACTTCCAAAAGCTCAAAAAATTTAACTTTTAATACACAGAAGAAATAATTATATGCAGAAGAAACACAAATTAAAAAACGTTATCCACTTATTGTACGCAAGAGAGATACCTCTAGGAAAAATCAAAACGACCGAAAATATATACCAAAACAACACAATAAAAGTAAAAGTAGAAGAAGAACCAACCGACCCTAATAAAGCTGATAATGGGATAAAACAGGGATATTTCCTGAGTCCTCTATTGTTCAACCTGATTATGGATGAAATAATAAAAAAGTAAGAACTAAAAAAAGATACCAAATGGAAGAAAAACAAATTAAAATAATCTACTGTGCAAACGACGCAATACTACTCTTTCAAAATGAAGATGATTTACAACGTATGCTGCACCAATTTCATATAACTGCCAAAAAATTTAACATGTTAATTTCCCCAAAAGAGACAAAATTCATGGTTACAACAGCAAATTTACTAAGATGTTAATTGGAGCTGAAAGGTCAGATAATAGAACAAGTGATGGAGTTTAAATATCTAGCCATCACATTATCTAGCTACGGAAAGCTCGAAACTAAAGTGGAAGATCCAGTGAATAGAGCAAACAGAGCCGCAGGCTGCCTAAATGAAACAATATGAAGCAATAAAACTATCGGGAAAGAAACGAAGGGCAGAATTTACAAAACAGTCATCAGACCAATGACATAAGCGGCAGAAACAAGACCTGACACAGAGAGGACAAAAAGGATATTAGAAACATCAGAGATGAAAACACTTAGAAAAATTGATGGTAAGACACTATGGGACAGAGCCTAGAAGTACAGATATACGACGTAGATGCAAGGTGGAGAACATCAAAAACTGGTTAAGAAATAGAAGAGTAGAATGGAACGATCATATAAGCCGAATGACAACAAATAGAGTAGTAAAGACGGCAAGAGACGGTTAACCCGTAGGAAGACGATCAGTAGGAAGATCACGAAAACGATGGAACGGCAACTTACTGGAGGCACATTGAAAAATGACAGTCATGTCTATATAAAAAGAAGAAGAAGAAGAAGAAGACACAGGATAAACATTAAATGTAGAATAGTAGAGGACAGAGTATTTGTCATAGCTTTGGACAAGTGCCCAATTAAAAAAAGAACACAGGTCGTCCAAAAAAGATGGAACTCTAAAAAGAAAATAGAATAGATTTAAAAAAATAAAAGCATAAACATGTCTTTTCCTACTTTTTTAATATTGAAAATACGTAAATAGAACATTGAATTAAAATGTAATCTTTGATAATCTGTGATAAACCCATCACCTGAACAGTGGCGCCGATATATGTAGTTGAAATTGTTTACACTTATTTTAACTGTTTATTTTGTTATTATCTAGATATGAGTTGCGACCGATATCACAAACTTATTTAATTTTCATAAAGAGGCTCTTTAATACCTAAAATTATTACTATACAAATCTGATTCGAAATATCGTCAAAAAGTTATACACTGCATGTAAAATTTAAATTTTTAATAAAAAGTAAAAGATTAGGCATTACTTATGGGATTCAAAGAACAAGCGTTAAGGAAGATTGAAGTACTAATAAGATCACCGCAATCGGGCATACCCCGGGTAATGATGAATTAATTAATCGGCTAATTCTTCAGTCACCCCTTTAATATGATTTTGTCAAATTGGTCCTTTTTAGTTCCCGCTAGTAGAACTACAACATCTCGTTCAAAGTCTCAATATATACTGTAACAGTTACGGCTTGAAAATTAATTTGAAAAAAACTAAATTTATGGTAATCACGAAATCAAAGAACATCAGAGCTAATCTTGTAATAGACAATACAACGATTGAGCGTGTGTCCTGTTATAAATATCTAGGTGCTTGGATCACAGACGATACTGATCAAACAAAAGAGATTAGATGTAGAATAGAAATCGCTAGATCAGTCTTTAATAGAATGCGCAAACTCTTTTGCAATCGTGATATCAATATAAAGTTACGAATACGAATGCTGCGGTGTTATGTCTTTTCTACCCTGTTGTATGGAGTAGAGGCTTGGACACTAAAACAGTTGACCACAAAAAAATCGAAGCTTTCGAGATGTGGTGCTATAGGCGCATTCTCAGAATATCATGGATGGACCGCGTCACTAACACGCAAGTACTCCAAACTTTAGACAAAAGATGCGAAATTCTAAATGAGATAAAAACTATAAAGATGGAATACTTGGGGCACATTGTGAGAGGTGAAAAGTACGAACTTTTAAGAAATATCATGCAGGGCAAAATTAAGGGCAAAAGAAGTGTGGGAAGAAGAAAAATATCGTGGCTTCGTAATCTACGTGAATGGTTCGGGTGTAGTTCGATTGAACTTTTTAGGCGCGCTGCTAACAAAGTCGCAGTGGCCATGATGATTTCCAATCTCCGATAGGAGTGGCACGAGAAGAAGAAGAAGGACCAAATATTCTAATAACATATGTCTATAACTGTTAAGGGTATATCTAGAGATCAAGAAACTTTACTTTACTTAAACTTATCAGACATATGAGCTAAACACGAATGTAACTTACTTCTAGTGCAGGAAGCACATATAGGGCCTAACCTAGGGTATTTGGTATATAGCTGATCGCTGAAAACCACATCATAGATATAGACATGCTATTTCTGTCGGAAAAGAAGCAAATAATAACTTAAAGTAAGAAAGGACAAAACCAGTCAGGAGAGAGAACCTTTTAACGATGTTGAGCTTGGATCCACCATCTACATATTTAATGAAAAATAATACAACTACCGACATTGAGGATTCGAGCACAAAGCTTATTACGAAACCTGGACCAAAAACACTCTACAATGGCTTATCCGGATGATGAACAACTGTATTCAAATTATGGAGATACCCAAAATTTAGAGACAAGCCAAAGTTACCTTGCTTAAACCTGGCAAAAAAAAGACCGGGTACGAAAAATATCCGGTATCAGGGGTGGTATTTTTTAATCTAAATGCCGCTTACGACACCTTAAATTACATAATATTTCTCC